>NC_133932.1:125928752-126231782 GCF_031877795.1 Strix aluco
CTGGACCATTTTTTATTAAATGAACGAGCTGCTTCTCATTCCCATTTGTTGCTATTAGGAAGATGATGAAGATGAGGACTTGGAAGACAGTGATGATGATGACACTGCAGCTCTTCTGGCTGAACTGGAAAAAATCAAGAAAGAACGAGCTGAGGAACAGGCTCGAAAGGTAAAATGTCATCCATTAAAGAGCATCTGTTTTTTGCAAAATGGTGTTTATTAAAACTGGTGTGCCTTAAGTACTTGGGATGAGTGAGAACTGGCAAACAAAGTAAGCGCCCTTCAAAACTTTTCTCAAGTATGATGGATTTGTCCTTTTATCTAGTAATCGTTGTCAAGATTTTTTTTCTTTAGTAGACATACTGAACATTTTACTCACTAAAACGTTTTATTCACCTTCCCAACACTTTGTAGAGGCAGTGAGTCAAGATAATCTTGCTTTTCATAAGCAAGTCCTTCTCTTAAGACAGCTATCATGCCAAACTATATAGTGGCATTATAGCTACATTCTGTCCAGTGTAATTTCATCTGTTAACTACTTTTTATGAAACAAGAAATACAATTTTTATTTATGGAATAAAAATATTTTCTTTTTGATGCTTCTTTTTAAGGCTGCAAGTTTTATACAGTAGGTACTCTTTCACAGCATTGGTGCTGTGTTGCCTTGGCAAGGAGCACCAGTGGTAACTCTAAGACCAGAACAATTTTCACATGATTATGAACAGGCAGGTTTATTTGAAAAATATCTCTGCAAAAACAGATGATAATAATACGGCAGTCTGTCCAGAACTTGGAAAGTCAACTGATACGTAGCCTTCATACCTCTCTGTAATCTCTCTCTACAGGTAGAAACGCCATGTTCTGCCCTTGAAAGGAGAGGGAAGTCCCTGTAGTTAGAGATTATTTTCCTGTGAGCAGAATCAAATCCTATGCCATTGGCTCCCACACCTCCTTGGTGTAAGAGAGATTGTTGGGATGGAGTTCATTAGCAAAATCCCTGATTGATGAGTGGACTTCTAGGGACTGTTTCTGGGAATGGTCAGTGTTGTCAAACTGATCAGAATTTAGGATGAACTGTACGAGCTCTAACGTTGTATTGCAATAGAGTTTAGAGTCCAGGTATTTCATCTGCACTGCTGAAATGCTCTGCCTCTGGTGGTGCAGCAGAAGTGGTGGGTATGTGCAGTGTTCCCTCTTCTGCTGTTAGTAAGCGCTTTCTTTTGAGTAGGGCTTAAATCATTTTAGTCCTTTTGAAAGGTGTTGCTGGCTTCAGTTTGAATAGTTTTTTATGTTTTTATAAATAGATTCTCTGTTAGTGTAAAAAAGAAAGAAAAAATACCCAAACCAAACAAACAGAAAACCCATCCGAAAATCCATCCAAAAACCTCCCCAAAACAAGCCACCTGTCTGTCATCTTTGTATAAGGTAATCTGAGGTGGTTTTTAGAATATGTTAAATAAACATATTAAATGCTGATCGAGAGGCAAATCTAAGGTTGGTGTGACAACTTTATGTTTTGGTGCCTCTGAGCTGCTCATAACCTTTCCTGTAGCTTAACACACACTCAGAGTTTAATATTTTTCATGAAAGCTCTGCAGTAGAGTCAGCTGGCAGTGAACGGGGTGTAGCATCTAGCAGACACCAGGAAGAGCTTGGAAACAGTGTTTTAACTGCTGTGGGCAGCAATGTAAGTGCCTGCCTGCTCCTGGCTAACAATATAGAAATTTACTTTCAGAATCAATAATGCCTGCAAAACCAGTGAGCTCTGCAGTTTTGGAGTTAGGTACTTTGGAAGGCTGTACCATGCTGCTTCAGTGCAGAAATTTTGCTGTAGAAGACTGTTGATTCTCTTATCTGGCCTGTGAGTGGTCTTTTACATTACAGTGTCTGAAAGTGTCTCTCATCTCTTTGGGCATTTGAAGCACATCATGCAGCAATGAAATTGTCTTCTGCAGTAATAACATGGTGAAAATAGCAACAATTCTTCCATGTATTTCTGTGTGAAATGTACTGAACTAGAAATTGAGAGTAGTAATGTGTAGGAAAGGCTTCTACTGCATCTGTCCTTGCACAGTGCTTAAAATGAAAGCTTAGATCTGTATGGATTTTTCATGTTTTCCTGAAATCATACATCTAGATTAAACAGCATAACTTGTCACATTTCAGTGTAGAAAATTTGCATTAGGAAAATAATTGTAGCACAGACAACCAAGTGCATGCTTCTCTGTTTATGTGTAGACAGCAGGAATGTTATCATCTCTCTGAAATTCTTATTTTGTCACTAGAGGGTGCCGAAAGCTATGAAGTATTTAGTATAGCACTTGTTTTATTTTGCTGTCTCTTAACTGGTGTTATTTTTTACATTCATGGATGTTCTTCTTCCACCAAAAGCAGGGTTTATAATGTTCGATGCTGTGTGCATACCGAATACTTGCACTCTTATCTGAAATGAATACATTTGTTTCTCGTAGAAATTAATATTAGTTATTTATTTACAATAGTGCACACTATTGCACACTCACTACCTACTCTGTTCATCCTTTCACTGGTTGGTGGCAGATAGGCTCTCTTAAAAATTGACGTCTTCAGTAAATAGTGGTTGCTCTCCAGGTACTTGGAATTTTATTTTCTTGTGGTTTTTTAAGAGTGGGAAACTAAGACTACGTTGATGGAAAAAGTAAAAACCAAGGTGGGGGCGCAGCCTTGGAAAGAGTCTTTAGATGTAAGGGTCTCCTTAGGAAAGATCACTTATGTACATTGGCTTTAGGGGTGCAGCCTCTTTAGGTTATGCCTTGTGTTCCATGGCTTTGAAATAAGGTGTTACTGGCAAAGCATTTTATAGCCATTTTATATAAATGTCTTTTCATTTCAGATACGTGGGATTTTGTATTATTATGTATTGCAAACTGTAATTTAAACCTAATTTTGTAAGTTACTTCATATTAGTCATCCAGCTGACTTCAAGATAACATCTTATGTAAATTCTTAATTGTGTAGTCACTGTTAGTCCTAATCCACGTACAGGGATGGTTTATCTGCTGAAACGCTGCTGTCCATAGTAGACAGTGTGGGTAAACCAGTGGCAAGGCAGGGGGAAACTGTGGAGTGAATGCCTGTTTGCTCTTCTGCACATCATTCTCAAATCTTTTTGTTGTTATACAGACAGATTAATGTGTCTCTGCATCTTCTTGGAACATCCCAGGGTCTTAACAAGATGAAGTGTGTAAAATGCAGTAATATATTCCAGATTTGTGCCATATGTAATTTTTTTCCCGATACTTCAGTTATTCTGATTTATTAAAATGCTAGTCAGTTATTTCCGAGACTTCATTTAGAGTGAACTGTATTAACTGTTTTCACTCATTGCTTTAGTGTCCAGTATTTAAATTGACATGAAAGGAGGACTGCTCCTTTTAAAATGCATCTCTGGTGAGGCAGCAGTTAAAAACAAAAGATGAGAATCCGCTTTTTTTCAGATCGTCATGGTCTCTGTTAACTTCCCTTATGTGATAATACCAATTTCCATAGAAATCTTCTAAATCTAATTTTGACAAATATTAGTATTAAGAGGTTTTAACTTCCTTCACACCAATATTTCCCTGTTATCTGTGAAGCAAATACTTTGTTATCCAAATAAGCAGTTCTTGTCAGAGCTTGTTAACTTCTCAAAAAGCTTAAATTACCTTGAGTTCTGTAGAAACGTTAAATAAATACTACAAATGTTTTTAAAAACTGATTGAGCATAGAAGTCCTCCTGACTTTTCTCATGCCCTCCACAGTTTTAATCTCTCAGGTTGTTTCTAGTAGACGCTAAACTGACCAGAAAATTTTAGTTTTGAAAAGCAGTTCTGTGGAATAATTCGGTCTAAAACTGTACAAACACTAGGTCTGCTGTGTATGTGAACTATCCATGGATAGGTTTCATGGAAACATTTCAATATTCCAAGTTCAGCATTACAATGCTCTTGATTTTCAATTTTCAAGCATTTCCTTAAAAGGTAAATTGAAATAATTAAAAACAAACCTCAAACCAGTGAGCAGCTGAATGTACGTATGCAGTTCCAGCAAAGCTATTTTAATAGCTAGTCATTTTATGCTTATCTGAGAACAGACTTAAAGTTTTTGGTTTGTTTTCTTAACAATTTTATTTCACCAAGTGTTTCTCTATAACTGATTATATTACTTTACCAATGGTCAAAATAGATCTTAGCTCTGTCCTGTGTTTGAGCCATGACTTTCAAATAAAACATTAGAAAATGAATCTTGGTGGATGCTAATCTTTTCACTTAAAATTTAAGGGTCCAACTATCTATCTATTTTGATAGAAAAATCTATCAAAAAATATCAAATCAGTGATTAAGAAATAATTTCAGTAAAGAGGCCAAAGCAGATGGCAAAGTATGTTTCTTCATTACATGTTTGAGACATGCTAGCAATACTTGCCAAGAACTAATGATAATGTCCCCTCCCTTGTGGGCAAAATGACAACAAATCAGCATAGGCACTGCAGTTGTGATTACTCTGTGCTCTTATTTTTTGAAGTTTCAATCGGTTATTTGAATCGCTGTATTGCATAGAGTTAGTAATTTGCGTAGGATCAAATAACTGGGGTGGATCTCTGCATTATTAAGTTTTGTTCCCTGCTGCTAAAGGCAGTGCTGTCATAGTTTGTCATTCAAAAATTAGCATTTAAATAAGGTTATGTGATTTTTTTTTTTTTTTTTTTTTTTTTTTCAGTCTTCAATGAAGTGTGGGTATTTCAGGTTTTCTTTCAGCTACTCAACGTCTGTAAAAACTGAGTAGGATAACTTACTTTAATACGATGGAGTCATTTCAGGAATTTCAGCACTTTCTGTAAAAGTCATCTTGCTCTGTGCTAAGGGTAGGAACTACACTAAAAAAAATAACCATGGTAACAATAATGTTTTTCTTTCCTTTGCGGTGAGAAACAAATATGCCAAGGGACTGTTTTTCTTACAGCGAGATAAGAAATAATTGTTTAGTTAAGGTTAATACAGTTTTGTCCGCTTTTTTCCCCCCAGCTGTGATGCCACATGGTGAGCTCAGTCGTACTGTGAGGGCTTGCTGTGAGATCCAATGCACATAGCGTCTCCATCTGCTTTCTCGGGGCGTGGGACTCCCTCTGCCAGTCCAGACTTATTCCGCACACCATAATATTCCTGTTCTGTTTTCCCTGCCTCTAACACGGTGTTACAACATGGTTGATGTCTGATTCATCTCTGCCTATAGTTGTTGCAACACGCTGCCACTGAAAAGTGCAGCGCTGCTGTCTGTAGTGATGGAACAATCTGTAGCATATTTTGCTTAAAATGGCTTAGGCCAAGAGTTGTATGCCTCATCTTGCTGAATGGAAAGGCAGGCAAAGAGGCATTATTTTAGAAAGGGTGGAATGAATACAGATGTATTATTTTCTCCCTTAGGCTTTTCTTCTGTTGTGGGTTTGTTGTATCCATAGTGTTTTAGCTTAATAATCCTTTGTTCCACCACACAAAAGAACAATGTAGGCTTTGGAGCAACCAGAGCAGCTTGTTTTGTGAACAGCTGTGCTTGATCGTGCCTCAGAGGTGTGAAGCTCAGGCAGCTATGAAGGCTATGTCTGGTCTGTTTGATTTGATACAGCCCGTGCTCCATCGCCTGGAGCGTCCCAGCTTTCAGTGGAGGAGTGGGCAGTGGAAGATCTGTGTGGAAAATTCTGAAACATAATGAAAACCTCTTTTGCCTGGAGTTTAGGGATTCTGCAGCTCTGGCCAAAATGTGTAACTTAGCTTAAGTGTAAATGTCAACTTTACACCACTGTAAGTTACACCTAGTATTTACTCCATGTCATGTCTCTAAGATACAAAACTTAACAAATCACCTTTTTTTAAAAATCTTGGAATACCTTCTTTGGGAGGTTTTGATGAAGCTAAATAATACAAAAAATCTTCAAGACTAATATTCAGAATTAGCTTCCTTCCTAAAATTTGTAGCAAATATGTTCAAATGTCATTCAACCTAGAACAGCTTTGAACAACTGAATTCCATAAATAAATTACCATGTGCACCAGGTCTTCTTTGAAAAGTGACTAAAACTGGCAATGCCTTACTTAACAGATCTGTTCCCTGTTTGCTTTCAGACTCTAATCTGTTAATCTTTAATGACAAAGATAAGCTTATGCAGTTTGTTACTACTTCTAGTTGTTCTGCCTCTGTGGGTGTAAAAGACAGCAGAGTTCTGTTTGTGAGCAGAGCGAAGGATCGTACAGAGTGCCCGGGGGTTCTGCAGCATCTCTTACTGTGAATACAGAAAATCAGCATTTCAAAATAAGATCCACGGATGTTTTCTGTAACTGTTGTCACTAGAAAAGAACATTTGACAGCTTCTGTTAGGGTTAAGTTCATAATTGTTTTTAATAATTTAATAGGTGCAAAAGTAAAATGTAATAATTTTAAATTCCCAAGATTGCCCCTACCGCTTTGTTTAATTATAGTGCAATTTTTTGCTACCCTCCACTCCTCTGGAATTGTAGTTGACTTGAGTCAGTGTAGGTCTTTTGCTAGCAATTAGCAGTTTTAGACAGAATTTAGTTGAGCTTGAAATGCCAGGTTGTTGGGGTCAGTGTACAAGTTATGTATCCCAGCTTCCACGATGGTGCAGTCAGTAGAGCCTGGAGCGTGGTTGGTCTCCTGTGTGTGTACTTTAGTGTGAGCAGAAGAGCCATCTTGACTCCTTACTGTATTCCTCAGATCTCTTCTGAGATGTGAGCTTGTGTGCCTTCAAGCAGATGTCTAGATGTAGGTGTCTTATTCTGGAGCTAAATCCTACCCTTAGTTTTATATTACTGCTTGTAGTGTAACACTTCTTAAAAAGTGTTACTTCAATTTTGATTTTTTTTTTTCTTTCACCACATTTCATCACTTCAGTCTGATAACGCTTTTTTCATTATCAGAAAGGGAAATATGTCAGGCTAATTGAGGCTGAAGGATATTATATGGGTTATGTAAAGCAGATAAAAGTTAGGATGATGCCTAACATGCTGTTTTAAAATCTTCTTAAAGAAAAATTAAATGTGCATCTGTGTGTAATAACACTGGAGTACTGTATGCATATTTTTTTTAAGATTCTTAATATTGGCTTTATCTTCCTCTAGTGATTCTGAACGTTCACAATTCATTTAAATGACTGAGTGCTTTTCACTTCTCTTCATGCATGGTGGATAATGCTGGAACCATCAGCTTTGCAGGAACTGTTGAGATTAAATCCGAAATGGGGGAAGGGAGGGAAGAACAATTGTAATTCCCCCCCAAAAGATGGTGACTGACTGCAGTGGACTTTTGACCGTAGAAGAAACACTGTGTGTGGAATGCATTGTATTTCTGTGTTTGTCAGTGGTGTGTGGGTGCGTTTTCATGCATCATAAAAAACCAGCATAAAATAGTTCTGTGTGCCCCTGATAAAGTGATGCATGCTGCACAGGTTCAGTAGCTTTGGATCACGATCAAGGTTAATGTCTTAGAAATTAGAAGGCGAGACTGTGCCATGCTCCACATGCCACTTTGAGAAGAGTTCCCCCGGAGTTCAGCTCTGAAATGGAAAACTGCTGCACCTGTTTGCATATATAGGACTTGGAAGAAGTTCTTTCTACAGAAGCATTTTTCAACAGGGGAGTGTTGAGAGTCTTACAGCACTCTTATTAGTGCTACCTTCTCTTGAGTATAGCCCAGTATGAATTTTTGGTTTGTAGCATTCTTACTTGCTTTTAAGATTTGTCCCAGACCTCTAGGTTTTTTTGAAGCCTCAGTTTTAATGGAGGATTGGAGATTAAATTTAATGATGCAGAGCCCCCCTCATTTTGGACAACACAGAGAACACTTCACATGCTTGCACCCTGTTGTAAATTTGCCTAATGGTCTTAAACAGAATGTAATTGTCTCCAGGGAGGTACCTGAAAATCAATACTGATTTTTTTTTTTTTTGTGTGTGTACCAGTGTCCTAGATTTTGCTTGATTTCAGATTAGTGCTTTGCATGCACGTGCTGTACGGTAGTCTGAGGGCTGCTTGACTTCTGGTGGGAGCATGACACAGACTGCAGTAAATTGGATTTCACTGCTGTTGGCTCCTCTGTGTTATGGGGAAAGAAGATGCTAAATCAAAGGTTGGCATACTGTGCAGAAGAAACTGCATATATCTCTTGTCTGTGATCCACAAAGAAATGTATAATTTGAATTTGTGTTTCTGATATGGGGGGAAATTGCTGTTCATATCAAATATTTTTGCTTTCTGTTTCCTTATTTACTGGGGTGTTAATAACAACTGAAGTTGGAATGCAGATGTTGGATTTAGAGCTATGTTTGAAAATGCAAAACTTCAGTTTATTTGTGTTAACTTTTAACTGCTGCAGTTTGTGTTAAAGCTCCATTGATAAGAGCAGCAAGGGCAAGTTTTGCTTACCCAGATGTTTTAATAAGGGCATTACAGGGCTTGTCATGCTGTGCCATGCTTTTAAGCAACGTGCCCTTTTGAGGAGCTTGTCCCATCTCACTGGCAATTAATTGCAGCTGGTTCTAAATTTTATTTGTGAGAAGCAGTGTAATGGTAGGTGCTTTTTCATAACTAAAACTCGGGTAGATTTTTGAAAGGTAAAATCTTTTCCAGTGATCCTGCATCATCTGGTATTCATCTTGTATGTTAAAATATTTTCTTAGGAGGGTTGGGGTGTTTTATAGAAATAGTTCACATGTCTGATCAATCCAATTGAAAACACTGTAAATTAAGGACAGTTTTAGTAATATATCAGTATTGATTGAATGTTTGAAGCTAGAGAACTCTGGCTAGCATCAATGTTCAAGTTTGGCACTTAAACCTTGTAAACACTATCATAAAGAAAAATGTTTCCTCTTTTGGGATCCGTAGCAGCCCTCAGCCATGAATTTTCTGCAGTTTGGGAAAAAAATAACAACCACCACCTTGTGATCTTTTTGTCTTTGGTTTATATCATTTTTAAAAGCCATGGTTTGAGCCTCCTACAATGATAATGAGACTTCAGTGCATTTTTTAACTAGAATGTCTTCAGACCATAATTCACCATACAAGGAGCAGGAGACCTAGTTAGTCATCCAAATTCAAAGATTTGATTCCCCCCCCGCCCCACTTCTGGTACTTTGATGAAAGAGCAATCCTTGTAATACATTTGAAAAGTCGTGGAAAAATACGTTGATGTAAATTAAATATTGCACATTCATTTTGAAGTCTGTGAACATTTAAGTTGCTAAATATATTAATACAGCTTGGAAGCATGGGCAGTGAAATCTACTTTGTGTTGCCTGTAGTGCATTGCTTCACTTAGGCTTGAGTTACATGCTTTTGACAGTACAAGGAGAAGAAAATTTTTCTGCTATTTAATATTGGAACTCTTAAATAGTCTTATGACATCCACTGCTCAGTTTCACCTTAGCTTTCTCAGTATTCTTTTTAATTGGTCCCTAGGGAAGTTGTTGTTGTCAAACCCAAGCAGATTACTGAAGATAGAGAAGTTTGAATGTGCCGTAGGTTTCTTCCACCTAATGAATATTGTATAACATACTCTTTTCTCGTAAGGGTAAAGAAAATCTTTTAATCTGTATACAGTTTTTATTATAGTAAATATGTAAATGGTAAAGCTAGAATTTAACTGAATATTTCATGGAACATCAGAGGTAAGTAGAGCAGATATGCGGGTTGCTAGATTGACAGTTTATTAGCAATGTTAAGCTCTTTAGAGTATCTCTGCTTCTATCCTTAGTCTACTTATACATGTGTCAAACACTGAAAAGTCTGAGCTGGGAATTAAAGCTCTATCTGTGTGAGTGTTCACAGCTAAATAATGTTTATTGATACCAAGTAGATGAGAAAAGTGACCTAGAAAAGTAATATATCCATTATTGGTTCTCAGGAACAAGAGCAAAAGGCTGAAGAAGAAAGAATTCGGATGGAAAACATTCTGAGTGGTAATCCACTGCTGAACCTTACCGGCCCAGCACAGCCTCAAGCAAACTTCAAAGTGAAGAGGAGGTACTGTGCAGTCTGTCCTGTGATATCCATCCCCTTGCTCGCTCTTGTTCCTCAGTCAGAAAATGTTAGCACTGCCATTGGTTTTCATTTCCTTCCTCAGATCCTGTCACAAGCAGTGTAATGTAGAATTGGGATACTGATGCATGTAGTGATTGTCTTTGAGCATTTCTCTGAACAAATCATCCTGCTACTTTGTGTTTTAAAAAGAGAAAGAGAGATTGAGAGCTGTGTTTGTCTGACATTATGCATAATGGCACAAAAAGTAACAGGACCAAAGTTCCTCAAGAAATTTGATGTTATGCTCCCCTTTAAAGTCTAGATGGTTTGGGGGTTTTGTTTATTTGGGGTTTTTTTGGTGTAACTAGAATCAGTAAATAACAGCCTTTTTCTCAATATAAAACTTGTTTGCAAATATTCCAGTTACTGTTGCATTTATCAAAATTAGGACCATTAGAGTAAAGGTTTTTCTTCTGCTCTGTTCAAATGGTCATTGTTTTCTTTAAAGGTAAAATAATCTTTAACCTACTGATACTCATCGCTTCAAACTCAGGAGCATGTAGGAGATAGCTTGGATTAAAAAAATAGATCTTTTTTTCTTAAAGATTAAAATCTAATCCTAATGACTAGTTGTCCTTAATACATTTAAATAGGACGGCCAAACTTCATTTATATATTTATGAAAATTGCACCTAATTTTCATACAAACTTACTGAAGTTAAAAACTTTTGTTTTCAGGTGGGATGATGATGTTGTCTTCAAGAATTGTGCCAAGGGGATAGATGAATCAAAAAAGGACAAAAGATTCGTGAATGATACTCTGCGATCAGAATTTCACAAAAAGTTCATGGAAAAATATATCAAGTAGTACAGTTTTATGTGCAGTGGTGCTGAAGGACTTAGAAGGTCATGGTTGCTCCCTCCCTCTCCCTCAGAATTCAAGACTGAATACTTGGTTATGAATTCCAAAATGCTTTTCCAAGATCATCAACAGCTTCATAATTAATAATTACTATGTATCTGGAGTTTTTATTCCTTCAGTATGTTTTCCTTTTCAGTTTTAATTAAATCAGTTTGTGTTTCATGAATGTTTTTCTGTTCACGCACGTATACTTTTACTGGCTGCCTTGTAAATGGTAGAAGAGAGAAGCTGGTTTGCATTAAATACTTCTAATTGTTTAAATTGCGTTCAAAAACAGCCAGTGTTTGTAGTGATGGTGGTTTGTAACTTATGCAACTTATGTAAATGTCAGTATTATCAAAGGTGGGGAATAGCTGAGTATGATAAGCAGTGCGAACTGAAAAGATCTGTACTTTCTGTAGCAAACTGGACTTCCTCTTAATAGCTAGTTAGAAACTTAGCTAATAATCTTCCTTTTTAGTTGTTTCTTACTGTCAATCAAGTTATACTTTGGTGGGGTAGCTCCAAGTTCTTAGCAGACCTGCTTTCTGGGCTCTCTTGGCTGAGCACTTCTGCAGCAATACCATGTAATGCTTGGGGGAGCCTTGAGTGGGGAGTGCCCTGTGGAACTGGGATATTTTCCTCATTAAAAAACCATTGCAGTGCTCGGTCCCTCAGCCACAGCCACGTGGCTGTGAGGTTCAGTCTGTGTGCGTGGTTCATTAGTAAGTGTTGTCAAACTTGCACGTGAGTTTTTATTAAACGAGTGATCTCTTCAAGAGACCATAGTATACTTTGTTTACTTCTTAAATGTCCATTTTAACACTTAATAGGACAGTATAAAATAGGAATGACTGAAAAAAATCTCATTTGTGAAAAAAATATTTTCTTTTTCCTTCTGTCATCTTGGTTGCATTTGAAATCTTGGCTAAGTGATGCACAGGGTATGAACATAATATCTGCAAAATGTAGTAGTTACCTTTACCTAGATGGCTACAGTGGCAGAACTCAGATGTGTTTATGTAAAATTGTTGCCCTTTTCCTTGCCTGTATTATGCTCAGTCTAGTTCATTCTTACAGACACTGTTTCATAGTAATATTATTATTATTTTCAAGCTCTTAATTTGAAAATACATGTGATTTAAAGAGAGTGAATGTAGAGCACAGTGTTCTAGATTTTTTGTTGGGCATGACTGTGTGGGTATCCTGTAAAAGGTTTCATTAGCTTTAGCTGTATTTTCCACCCTTTCATTAAGCTATGCAGTGTACTAATGCCAGCAGCTAATACCTGTATTTACTTGGAAGTGAGATTTTCAGCATGCTTAAGGTCATGTGAGCTCCTACAGCTGCTGGAGGAATATGTGTTTGTGTTACTTCTGCTACCTACCTCATGATAGTAATAATTCTTGGGAAGCAGAAAAATGGGTGTAGTTTGTAATTCTCTCTCTTTAAAGCTACTAAAATTGTGGTATACAGGCAACATATTTAGAAGAGGAAAAAATGTTAGCTGTGCTTGTCAGGGTCTGGCAGTGGAGAGACCAGCTGCTCCTTTAGGTCTGACCTAACCAGCATAGTTGTCATGGCAACAACAAAAAATACATTGGTCTCTCAGTATTACGAGATACAATCACTGTGCCAAAGTGAGCAAGTGAGCATACAGTTTTATTGTAGAGGGGGTTGAAAGGCCAGTTCAATGCCTTCATGGAATTCATAAGCACATAACACCATCATTTGTGTTCTTGAAGTAATGTAGCTCTTTCTTAGAGAAAATAATACTTTTAAGTCAGATGGCTGGGGTTGGATGAGGTCGTGGTCAGATATGCTGGCAGTTGTTCTCCACACCTGCAGGAACATCGCTTTGTTAAACTTTTGCATAATGCATAGGTGTACTCAGTCATTTTTTCCAGCGGGGCTCTCCCCTGGTTCTGGAGAAGGAGCTGTGGGGACTGTATAGCTCCGGGCTGCAGCTCTACTTGAGGTTTTGTGTTGGCATTGTTGTTCAGCTCAACCACAGAATTTGCAGATCCTATCTCTAACCTCCCCCTCAAAGCTTTTGTATTTTCACCTTCTGCAGTGTAAGCTGACCCACAGTCTGAGGACTCAGCAATACACAAACACAATATGATAATCAAGGAATCTCAAGCCTTATCGCTGGGTGGGTTTTGCATCACTAACTGCTGAGTTTTCTCCACCAGTACCGTAAAACTAAAGCCCTCTGTGCTCTTAGTTGGGGAAGAGCCATGTGCTTTCAGTATTGATGCTGTATTGATGTTTAATTTTCTACTGTGCTTCTTGTACTTATCTAGGAAAAGACAAGCAGATCATTTGTTTTTGTAAAACTGCAGTGTGACTGAATTCTTAAAAAAAAAAAAAAAAAAAAATCGGACTGTGATGTGCTACACCTCTGCTTCCAGCATTTATTTTTTCCAGGAACCTCTGTTCAATATGACAAATAACTTTCAACTAAGGCAGCGGAGCTGGCAAGGCAGCAGTTCCAGGAGGTGAAGTGGAAGAAAGTTAACATTTGGCACTTCAAGGAATGCAGTATTTTACAGTTCCTAGCAATCAGGATTGTTTAATCCTGTGTTTTTGTAAGCAACACCTGAACTCACTGTAACTGGCAGTTTGAAACAAAGCCACTTGCTTTTGTAAAACAGTTTACCCCTTGTTTATGCTTATCTTCAGCATAGCATTGGAACTGAAATCCAGGATCTATTTTCCATAGGGACTAACAGTTAAACTTCTAAGGCTTTTTTTTAAAGAGCTTTGTCTTTCAAAATTTTTCTTGGAAAAAGGGATTAATAGTATGAGGAATAATGCTTAATGATAGTCCTGCAGCTGGAAATAATTGTGCTGTGTGTACACAAGGTTCTAGAATGTTTAGCATCTATTTTCCTCGAGTAGATGACTGAATATTAAAGGATTCATATTGCAACCAGCAAAATTATCTGCATTTTTCAAGATTTCATGTGGTCATAGGTACCATGTAGGCATCCCATGAATGCCTGGAAGGAGGTTTTTTTTCTAATTTTTTTTTCTAAATTTTAAAAAAAAACCTTTTGGTGTTTGAAATAAAAGCCTGGGGCAGAGGTGATCTGGTACTTGCTCTGTTTACCTTTGAGTGCCTCATGGGCAGCCCAGCTGGTGCCTGGTGTGGTGACAGCCTGGTGTCTCCTTTCAGCCATGCATGTATCGATTCCCATCAAGCTGCTGAAATTTCTCTCTGCTTTTTTCTACAACTACAAATACCTTAAAGTCTTTCATGCTGGAGGTGAGATCTGAGCACAGGGTCAAACCACCAAATGCATGGGGATGTTGCCTTGAAGCGCTTCACTTCAAAGGAAGATATGTAGGATTCAAGCCTTGGAGGGATGTGCTAATGCTCAGAAGGTGCTTCAGACTCAAGTGTTTATTCATATCTGCAGTCACGGCTAGTTGGAGCCTGAATCCTTAATTCTCATCTAAGGAGAGTCAGAATCACGAGTAGGGGCTTCTCTGATTTTATTTCTTTCTCAGTGCCTAGTGCTCTGCCATACAGATTCAGGGGGAGGGAAGGAAAATGCCCACGGAAGTGTTTCCATCCGTGGAAGTCCTCCTTCTATCTCCTGTCAACTTTCAGAATGAAATTTAGTTAGTTGGTGGTCAAGAAAAAAACTTTCTGTCAGATTTTCTTGCTTATTTGGGAGAAAAATTTTGGGATGCTTTTTCCAAATAAATAGTCTATGTTGTATTGTAAGTTCAACTACTTTTTCCCTAGGCAGACTGACATATTGTCATATTTAGCAATAAAAGCAAATACAGCCTCATTACCATACTTATGTCCCCCAAGATATGGTTCAAGTAGAGTGTAAATAGGCACGTTTGGAAAAGTCACGTTTCCGAAGAAAGGCTTCTCTGAGCTCTCTTTTTGAATTGGGGATAAGCAGAAAGAAGAATGTTTCTGTAGGTGTCCAAGTCAGTCCTTTTAAATAAATTAAAAAAAACCCAGTACTGAATTCTTATGTTGTTCAGTCACAGATACATTTTACTGTTGTGCTGCTTTCTCCTTTGAGATCATACAGGTTGGCTTTTATGAATTCCAGGTTTGACTTTGTTTTCTTGACATAAGTGGGCATATCATGGGATGTAACTGAAGAAGAATGACCATGATACTGTGACTGGCAGTGAAATAAGACTGATCATGTAATAGTGACTATGGCTACTTTTTAAATTGCTTTGGTTCAGAGAGCTGGAATATATCTAAGGAATGGGATAAAAGTGTCTATGTATAGTATGGAGATTTTTTCCCCTTCGTTGTGTCTGACCAGCAGTTCAGGAGCAGAAGCATAATGTCACTGATCTTAACAAAATTTGATCTTTCAAGTGGGAAACCGCAGCTTGGTGATTTTAAAAGGAACCACAGAATTGCTTGGAATTCTAATGTGCCTGGTGCACCTCTAATGAGAAGGAAGAGTCATGTAAATCTAAACAAATTATGTCTCCTAATCCAAATCCCAATTTGCCACCAAGCCAAAGAAATGCTCTCTGAAGTAGAGGGAAGCGGCACTGTACAGGAGGTAAAAAAATGAAACAGATAAAATTGGTAAGTTTGATTGCTCTCTGTTGAAATCAGTAGCATCTGTATAGGAAAGAAGATGATTTCTAATTTGTACTATAATATAATTTTACAGATTACAATGGGGATCAATTATGGTAGGTGTTACGGAAACAGAGGCTGTGAAGCGGGCTGTATTCTGAAGAGCCAAAATGCTCAGAAGTTGGGGTGAACAGCAGGATGGAGACAGACTGCTCAGTCCCACAAAAAATTGTATTTGGGAGCTCTCCCCTCGGTATCTGCCCAGTGCCTTACCTACAGATCTGCCTTTCCTCCCCGCTCTTTTCTTAGAAATACTCTTGTTAAGAAGTTGGGCTGTTTCTCTAATTTTTAACTGAGTTGTTTCCAGTGAATGGGGTTTCAAGCAGCTGGTCTTTCTCCAGTGGAAAAGGTTTGTTTTTACTGCACTGGGAGAACAAGTTGTAAATACAAGCTGGATAAGGGTGCAGGATAGATCTGCCAGTCATCTGCTTGTTATCAAATGGAGTCCCCTGGGGCTAATCTCTGTACTTTGGGGTAGCCCAGTTGGACTCAGTGGCACATGAGTTGTTGGTTTTGGTGGGGTGCATGGATGGAATGCTCTGCTGAAGCAGCATATGCTGAACCACCACCTGGGTGGATGGTTGAATCCTGGCACTAAACATTTGGATATTCTTGTTGTAGGATAAATTAACTTTCTGAGAAAAAAGGGTTCTGACTGAAATCCCCATGAACACTTCGGATGCATTCTAGACATCGTGTGTTTGTGTGCCCCAGGTAGGAGCCCCAGATGTACCATCATGGTGACACCAGCACGATTCTGTGAATGTTCTTGCTGAATTTGTCCTTCTGGTGCAGACCAATGTGACGTGGTGCAGACCAAAGGGACCAAGATGTCATGGTCCCTTTGAGGACAGGATGACAACGGGCTTGAACAAAACTGGTCATGTAGCCTAATTCGTGACCTAGTTTGCAAAGTCTGGTACTCCTTGTGTGCTGTTTACCAGCCCCCAAGCTCAGTGTGTGATAGTCTCAGTTTCCTTCCTTGCTCTGGAGAGGTACTGCAGCTGGAGGCTGCTCTCAAGCCAGGCAGCAGGCAGGGGTTGTCAACACCAGAGAGAAGAGTGGAAAAAGCTGTGGTCCTATTGGCCTTCTTTCTTCTGATGAACTGTCACCTGCACCTCTTAAAGGACTATGTTAAACCAACTTTCTCCAGTAAAACCTGCTCCTGCTAGCAGTATATGGATTCATCACATTTCTTACTGCAAGACTGGTTTTGGGCAGTGCAGCAAAGACAGTGAACATTGTTATTTATTTTGGAAAATGATACTTCGCTGGAACATCTTTCTGGTTTAAAACTTTTAGGGCTGAATTCACTTCAGTTGGAGGCACAGGTAAACCGATGGTAACGACAATGAATCATGTTTTCTGAGAGCTTTAGAAGTTATTCATAGATGTTGAAATGTGTAGCTGTTTTATGCCCGCCTCCTCTCTTAATTTATGCTTTCTTTTCTAAAACCAGCTTTTAAAAAATGTATATTCTCTCTTTCAGTGCAGACAGTGAGAGAAGGAAGGAATAATTTTAGAAGAGTCCAGAGCCAAAGAATTAAAAAAAAAAAAAAAAAAGGCAAATTAAAGTCTCACTATGTAATACCCCTTTCTGCCCTTTGTTCCAATAAAGAATAAAAGCAAGATGGTGTTATGTAGGCGTTAGAGGAGGGGAATGGTATGATTACCATGGAGTCTATTTCCAGCCACTAGTCTGGGATGGTGGCCTGGTTTTCATTCTCCTTGATGGACTTAATGCTGCATTACTTGTTATATTTGTGGAGTCAGGCGTGAAGCTAAGGGGTGAAGTGATGATTTCAGCCCTACTCTGAGATGTGAAGAAAGCCGGGTTCGGTTCTTGGCTCTGCTGCAGTTTGTGTGAATTTGCAGGAGTGGCTCAGGCCTGTAAACCCTTCCAGTCCAGTCCCTGGATCCGAGCAGAGAGCAGGGTGCTGGCACCCCAGTGCTGCCCAGCTCCATTCCTGCTGAAGGGGGTGCACCTTTACCCCTGCAGCACTGAACCGTGGGGAACAAGGCAAGGACCCACCTTAGAGCATCCGATAGCCTTGGTGGTCACAACAGAGATGCAGGAGGTCTGAATTAATATTGCTTGAGGCAGGGAATAGAGGGAGAAGTGCTCAGCATTGGTCCCTTGGGTACGTTCATGACTTGTGCTCCCGTGGGTTCCCTCAGTCCGGAGGCTATTGGTCACCCGTGGTCCTGTGGCAGGACCTGGGCAGTGATGTCTTCTGCCACTGTGAGTGGAGCACTGAAGTGAGATGAAGCAAATATGGTCAGTGTTAGGTTAATGGTTGGACTAGATGATATTCAAGGTCTTTTCCAACCTAGATGATTCTGTGCTTCTGTGAAATACAATCCCTGCTGCAGAAAGGTGCGTGTTGGCGTAGGCAGCGGCTGCGCTGCACTTCTGTGGTGGGCAGTGGTCACAGTGGGGGGATGCAGCCACCCTCTGGGATGTGCCTGGGGTAGCAGTAGCCCATCTGGACTTCTGCTTTCCAGGTCAAACTTCTGCAGGAGGACAGAGCTTAGGACATACCTTTGTCTGCTGAACTGCCTGTTAGCTCAGCCGTAGCTGCAGAGCATGAGAGTGTGGCTGGATCTAGACTGAGAATGGGGAGTTAGGGCCTTTGGCACTAAGATTTTATTAAAATTGCATGTTGTCAAAGGCAACATTTTTGGTCAATTAGCCGTGATCTTTCTCAGAAACATATTTTTAACTTTACTCTTCCTTTTAATAGAAAGCTACTAGCAACTGCTGATTGCAGATGGGAGCGTTTATGAATAAAGCCTTTCCTTTTCATACTGCTGCAGCCTGGCTGACTGGCTCCTCTTCGGTGTTTGTTGGTTTGGAGTGGGTGTGTTATTTAATTTCATCCATTTTTTTCCTCAATAGTTACTCCTTGCCAAGAATATCAAATCTGAGAACTAGGGTGAGCGTGCTGAAAGAAAACGGAGAGATGCCATGAGACGCCTTGGTACAAGGGAATGCGAGGAGGGACTTCACAGGAGACCTGGAGGGCGTTTGGACCATGTTCAACTGGAGACAGGCACAGTGCAGCACCTGTAGATGCTGAAAGTTAAAGAAAAAACAATGATAAAACGGTGAAATTAAGAGATCAGGATATTGGAAGGAGTGTGACAGATGAGCAGAGTAACATAGAGAGAAGCTCTTCCCACCCCTGTAATGTGCCTTAGCCAAAGAGGTGATAACTCACTAACTAGGACCAGATGGACTCGTTTGTCTGCTCTTGACAGCTCAGCACAACTTGTTGCAACTGCCACAAAGGATGAGTTTCAGAGTCTCAGCACAGATCGTTGCTCTTTTGACAACCAGTTCAGGGGCCTGTCAACAGGCTTTCCAAAGCACTCAACATCTGTGGGAAAATGCTGAGCAACGTCTGAAGTTGCAGTCAGTTAAGAAGTGTCTGAGAGGGAGCTGGGAGCTTTTGAAGATCTAATTTCTGTCTCAGGATGCTTGAAAACCAGTGCCCTGAGACATTAATCCTGTGACTAGCATGGCTCTGGTTTTATCCCACCGTTAACACAGCTGGCTGTGGCGGAGTTATTCTTGGTCCTCGTTGCTGTAAATAGGAGAGCAAGACCAAGATGTTTCTAAATACTTGGAATTCTTTTTTTAGTGAAATGTGTTTTCTAAGTGGAAATAGCAATAAACCAAAGGCTTTTTTGAAATATCCTGAACATCCTAAGAGTCAGCTGCGTCCTTTCCTGCAGAGTGCAGGGAGTCTCATGCGATGAGTTGCCCCTGCCAGCCACAGGGACAGGGAATAGCTGAGTGTCTGAGAGCACCAGCTGCAAATCAGAGGTGGCAAGCTGGGCTCAAGAGGAATGGGTTGATGCTGAATGGCATCATTTCGGGACTAACTCAGCAGCTGCTCTGCATAAGGAAAGAGATTTGTCAGCAAGTTGAAAACTCCCTGCAAGTTTTCTTTGCCAGTGCAGCAGAAATAGGAGACATGGGGGTGTGAAGGACTCAGTGGGACCAGCTCTGGGTCTTCAGCTAAGCCAACTTCTGGCAGCAGAGGAGTGAGTCCAGGGCTTGTTTTCTACTCCTGGTTTTTAATTTTCTTCTTTCCTCTGTACTACCCAAGTTTTAAAGAAAGGCAAAGCAGTAGAGATTTTTTTTTTTTTTTTTTCATCCAGCATTCAGTAGGACAGAACATAGCTGGTGCAGTAGAGCAGTGCATCTCAGATGTGACTTGGAGCAACAGTTGCCTTCTTGCATCACCATTTGGTTACTGCTATCCCATGCTGCCAAGTAGCCACAGCCCCATCATGGGCCGCTCCTTGGTGGAGTTTCTGCCTTTGGATGAGCCTCTCCAACACTGTAGTTGTCTTTTAAGGCTGTCGTCAGGTTGGCTGGGGTAGAGGAGACTTCCCTGTTTACCAGGATTGTGCTGAAATCTAATCCAATCCTCTAAACCACTTGTGAGCACCTCCTCACTCAACCCCATGAATGCAATGTGGAATTTTACAAGTGCGCTCTCCTTTCCATCATGAGGAAGCTCACAGATGGAGCCTGGGACACGTCCCTGACCAGGACCTCTGTAGCTCTGCAGGAGCATGAGTGCATCACTGGCGTACATGAGTGAGCATCAGGACAAGGTAGCTGCTTTATCATATGAGCTTAAGTCTTGGAGGAATATCTATAAAATGTGGGCCTGGTCCTAACAGAGTCTCTGGGAACCACTGGGACGCTCGTTGGGCAGCACTGGTAGGGCAGCACTGTTGGTTTCACACCTCCTTGGAGGTTTATGTTAATGCAGCACTAAAACCCAGTCCCAAGAGATAGCTTTTCCCAAAAGGTAAATGGCCAGAGAAGCCGAAATCGGCTCCTCCTGTCTCTGAAAAAAGGTTGAGGCTAACAGTAAAACTTCTTGGTTGCCCTCAAAAGCAAGGGCTGTGTGATGGCTGTATTGTGAAGGGATCGTGCTGGCTTTGTCTAGTACAGCAGAAAGGGGAGCTTGGGGGTCTTGTTGGTTGGCAGGTATTTGCTCTGCCTGAGGAGCAAGAGCAGGTACCCCTCCGTGCCGGTAAGCCTGCAAAACGGGTACAGTTTGATTGCAGTGATGTTGATTGAGTCAGGTCAGATGTTCATCCCTCGTGATAACTGATGTATGGGGTTAGAGCGCGCTGGACAGGTAGTCGCTGTGGGCTGGGGTGGCTCTGGAGGCCTGCGTGGTTGCTTTCACTCTCTCTTCCTGGCTACCAGGACAGTGGTGCTGAAGAGTGATGGAAGGCACTCACAGCTCTGAAAAACGTCTTTGCAGTTGTCCTTGGAGGCACCAAAAGGGGCAGCAGTTGTGATTTGAGTGCAAAATGAGAGTTTCAAATACTGCACCTCTGGGGAAGGAGGAGACCCCCCCTCAAACATGCTGCTTATGCTCTCCTCTGCTTCGCTGAGTTTCTTTTAGGGAAGCTGAGCAGCTCTCACAGGGCTGGAGAGCTGAAGACCACACCCAAAAAGGGGGATGTGGAAGGAGAAGAGAAAAGTGCAGCTGTGCTCCTCTCCCCTGAGACCTTCGAGTCATCACTTCAGCATCGAGAGGAGAGGCCAACCAAGCCACTTTCCAGGACACCCTGTACCACGGGACAGTGCTGTTCCCTGGGGGACACACGCCGAAGCGCTCTGGCACAAGTACAGTCATGGCAGGGAAACCCGGCGCACTGCAACCAGCCCCGCAGACCCTGGCTCCCCACCCATTGGGAAAACTCATTTTCAAGAAGCTGCCTTGAAGCCTTCTCATTTGTTTTCTCCTTGCTGCTTATTTACGATATTTTAACAAGTTTTGAGCTGCAGTGTTTGAATCCCCCCAAGTCCATGTGTTCATTACAAGTCAATACCTTGTTTCTTCTCCAGCCATTTTCACCCAGGGGTACCCACGGGGTTTCCATTAGCCAAAAGCTGGTCCTCACAAGGCTCCTACCATGAGTGGAATGCACTGGGGGGGGCAGCTGGGAAGGTGAAAACCTGTGTGAAAACACAGATTTGCCCCTTCTTCTCAATACCAGGCACATGGAAGGAGCCCAGTGCTCATGAAAACGCCTCAAAACTTTTTTCCTTGCTTTGAAGCATTCAGATCCCCAAGCCTTGGGCTCACTCGGCTGCATCTTTGCAATCCTTCAATGCTACCCCAGTATGACATGGAGATCACAGTGAAGACAAAACAACCTCGCAGGGATATCTATTGCAACGGCCTCTTTGTTGTTCCGGCCCAGGGGCCTCTTCCACGTTACAGGCTATAAGACACAGTGCGACGGGTCAAGGCAAGGCCAGAGATCCCAAGAGAAAGAAATGAAAACAAGCTCCTTTAATATAAACTATATGTCTTCTTGTCTATGCCTAATCTACACACTGCATTTTTGACTCCTCTCTGATGAGCGGTGTTTATCTGGCAGGGGACAACTCTAATTAGCAACAAAGGGCAGCATCAGATTTTTCTGTGCCTTGTTTAAATAGTATTTTTTGCTCATGTTTTCCTTTTAAAATGGTTGAGCAAATGGCTCAAAAGTGACTGAGGCAAGGTTACAGCACCCTGCTCCCTTTCCACGTGCCTCCCAACTATTTTAAAAGTTTGAGGGAAAATAAAACAGTCAAGTAAAACATTTCAACTCACTGATTCAGAAGAGTCAAAGAAAATCTATCTCCAGGAGACAAAAAAGAAGTACGCTTTCAGCTTCTATTGCAACTGCTGGCTGGCATTTATGAAAAATGTTGGATCATGGTAACACAAACTAATATTTTAATAATATTTAGAATAATCTCTGTTTACACAGAAGTTGTGTGTTACATGAAGGTCAGTTCTATTAAGTCAGTGTCTTTTTCCAGGAATAGAACCCTCCTTGGAAAACCAGAAAAAAAGTGCAAAAGCTGTTATTTACAGAAGACTGACTAGTTCTAGTACTCTTCTCAGCCCTGGGATGACTGAGGGCTGGAGGGGCAGTGAGCAGGGCAACCCTTCCCCCGTGCTAAACCTTCTCATTACCTCCCCATGCCAAAGAAATGCTCTTTTCCCAGCTCATTTCCTCTCTTTGCTTCCCTTTGATCATGCTCTGAAGCTGAGCATCCCACCCCAGACCAGCTAAACTGGAGGCTTTGTTGGTTTTTGGAAACAATGAGCTGTGTTTGGAGCTGAAGGTACTACTGGCAGCCCTGGCATCTCACCCAGGAATCACTGCATTTCTGCCAGAGGCAGCTCTCTCCCCCCTCAGACCCCATCCCATGCCAAAGTCCCTCCCTGCCCATAGGGGACAACTCTATCCCAGCTCTGTGGTCTCTGTCCCCATGTGCTGGGATGCTCTGGCTCAGCATCACTGATGGGAAGGCATGATCTTCCTCCCACACAGCAGTGGCCATATTCCATGTCTGGGTCCAGTCTTGAGGACCTTGATTCAGTCTTTGCTGACTTCAGGAGCATCCACCACTCCTATTTTTGTGCATTTAAAGCATTGAAAAATGTTTAGCAAAAGTCATTAGCAGCATCACAGCAGCCAGTGAGCAGGAAAGCCCTCTCACGCTTACGAGGTGGTAAACTAATGGCTTGCCACCATTAAACCAAAGGCCCCACAGCACTGCTCCTGCTGCATCTTCCTTCCCCTCCTCCCCTGGTGCCCCCTGAGTGGGCTGGGGTCTTGACTTCTCCCAAAACCCCAACCTCCCTTCGCCTCCCACAGCCCCCATGGCCAGTCGCTTTGCACTGGTCCTGCTGCAGTCCCCACTTCCTGCTCCTCCAGAGCACATTTTGCTGGCCCATTTTAATAGCTTGGGCAAATGTCAGTATGTGCTGGTGCTCCTGGACCTGGGGAGATGTGTCTTGAGTATGCACCTCCCAGGTAATGTTCAGCACCTGCTTCCCACCGTATTTCCCAGCTGAGATAGTAAGGCTGGACCAGTGCTATGGGATGGATGGATCATGCCAGCCCAGCTTAGCGGGAGAGGATTCATCCCCTCTGGCTGTGCCAGGTGAAGACTTGTGTCTGGGACACAGGGGGGTGGCTGTGTGACCCAGCAGGAGAGGGGCAGGTTCTGTGAATGCCCCTGCTCCCGGCACTGCTCCCTCCCTCCCATACAGCCATGTCCCCACCACCTAGTGCTTGGGCCAGCTCTCCTCCACAGTGCTCTTGGGGCTCACAGGCATTATCATTAGTTTGACATGATTTTTTTTAATTTTTATTCAAGTTTCCACCATAAAGTGAGGACTGTGCCTTAGTTGGCTGGGCTGGGGTTTTCCTAGCACAAGGCTAAGGAGGTTGGGTGTCTGGGTGGTGGCTCACAAGCACATGTGGGTGTTTGAGAGTGTATTGGGTTTGTGTGGCAAGGTTTTGGTAGCAGAGGGGGCTACTGGGGTGGCTTCTATGAGAAGGTGCTAGAAGCTTCTGCCATGTCTGACAAGAGCCAGTGCCAGCCGGCTCCAGGATGGACCCACCACTGGCCAAGGCCAAGACCATCAATGACGGTGGTAGCACCTTTGGGATAACATATTTAAGAAGGGGGAAACAACCGCTGTGGAACAGCAGCTGGAAGAGACGAGTGAGAATATATGATAGAAAGAACTCTGCAGCCACCCAGGTCAGTGAAGAAGGAGGGGGAGGAGGTGCTCCAGGAGCCAGAGCAGAGATTCCCCTGCAGCCCGTGGTGCAGCCCATGGTGAGGCAGCTGTGCCCTGCACCCATGGAGGTCCATGGTGGAGCAGAGACCCACCTGCAGCCTGTGGGGAAGCCCACACTGGAGCAGGCTCCTGGCAGGACCTGTGGCCCAGTGGAGAGAGGAGCCCACTCTGGAGCAGGTTTGCTGGCAGGACTTGTGACCCCGTGGGGGACCCACGCTGGAGCAGCCTGTTCCTGAAGGGCTGCACCCCGTGGGAGGGACCCATGCTGGAGCAGTTCGTGAAGAGCTGCAGCCTGCAGAAAGGACTCGTGTTGGAGAAGTTCATGGAGGACTGTCTCCTGTGGGAGGGAGCACACGCTGGAGCAGGGGAAGAGTGTGAGGAGTCCTCCCCTTAAGGAGGAAGGGGTGGCAGAGATGTGTGATGAACTGACTGCAACCCGCATTCCCCGTCCCCCTGTGCCACTCGGGGGCAGGAGATAGAGAAATCAGGAGTATGAGCCCGGGAAGAAGGGAGGGGTGGGGGAAAGTATTTTAAGAGTAGTTTTTATTTCTCATTATCCTACTTTGGTTGGATTGGTAATTAATTTTTCCCCAAGTTGAGTCTGATTTGCCTGTGACAGTAATTGATGAGTGATCTCTCTCTGTCCTTATCTCAACCCACAAACCTTTCATTGCATTTTAATCTCCCCTGTCCAGCTGAGCAGGGAAGTGACAGAGCGGCTTTGGTGGGCACCAGGCATCCATCCAGGGCCAACCCATCACAGAGGATGAAGTCTGCTGGGATAGCGCTGGAGGAGCATGCAGGGCATAAGGAGCCAGGCTGTGCTGATCTGGCCCCATGCCTTCTGTACACAGTCCCTGGAGCATGCCCCGAGCTGGGCTGTGGTTTCACCCTGGGCAGAGCTGGCTGGAGCTCACTGCACCACAGAGAGACAACAAGCAAATAATTCTGTGTTGTGGGCAACTGGGGGGTTCAGCATTTGAGCTTGCCTCCTGACCCACTTTTTGTGAGGGGTGTAACATCCCAGGTGGGGCTGCTTTAGTGTTTGCACCCAGCAGGTGGTTAGGTGTCTGCCTGCTCCTTCGGTGCAGAGGTTCCTGCTGCATCTGGCGTGGAGGTCTTGGTGGGACAAGGTCCCCCAGGCTGTGCCTAGCATGCAGTAGTGGGGAGACACCAAGGGGTGTTGTGGCTGAGAGGAAAAAGGAGGGTCCCAAACCTGGGACCTCTCCAGGGCCCTCCAGTTCCTCTGCATGGATTATTTTTATTGCTCTGTGGATGAAAAATAAAAGGTTTGTGATTTATCCACAGCCTAAGACAGGCTCAAGGACTGATTCCCCACTCCAGCTCCCTGGTGAGCTCGGGAGGTGCTTTGGGCCTGTCTCAAGGACAGCAAGTAAATTGACTTTAGCGGTGGGCTTGGTTCCAGCCTTGTTGGCTGCCCTGAGGTGTGTAGGTGTGCTAGCAGGAGCCAGGACCCATTTTGCACCTCCAAGGGGACAGCATGGATTTAAGGGTTGGGCTCTGAGCACCTCCCTCTCTGGAGATGGCAGGCAGCTGCCCCTTCAGGGTGCTGAGGTAGGTCCCTTTGCCTTTGGGAAGTGCTCAGTGATCCTTGGGTGGATTTTTGCTGTGGAAATGTTACGTATCATGACACATTTACAGCTCCCTTTTCAATTCTGCTCTGCCAGACAGCAGATTGCATTGCCATGTTGCCTATAGCAACATCTCCTGGCTGAAAATACACGAGTTGTGACAAATGGATAGGTTTGCTGGTGGATATGTAAGAATGGTTGATATTATTACCATTATTATTATTATTATTGCTATTACTATTATTACTAGCACTACTATTTATAGCTTGGGGGGCCTTGCAGCAACTATTTTTGGTTAGGGATGCAGCGGTGTGCGATTCAGAAGCAGCATCACCCGGACGGCACCTCCACAAGCATCAGGGCACAGCAGCCTGGGGCAAAGGAACTGAGGTCACAGCAGATCTGATTGTCTTCTCTTGCTTAAACAACTGCTTTTCTTGGCAGGAATCTGGTGGGAAGAGGCCCACAGCATCAGTATGGAATCCTTTTTCCTGGGAAAAACTATATATGTGTCAGGGTGTCCGGGGCAGTTGGATAGTGCAGCATGTCACCAGTGCTCAGGCTGTGTGATGTGCTGCTGGTCTCTGGGGATGGTGCTGCTCAGTGAGGTTCCTGCTCGCCAGCTCATGACCATTGCTGCACGATGTGCAAGTCAGAGGTTTTTGGCAGAAAGTGCCTTTGGGTGGGCTGAGCTGTGCAGAAGTGACTCATGGCTTTGGAGGCCTTGGTTTCTGGGTGATCCCGTTTGATTTATTTCACTATACTCTTGGTTTTCATTGCTATTTTGTGTTTCAGGGAGCTTGTCAAAGCCTGTGGCTCAGTGCTCCAAGTCTGTGGTGGGAGAGGTGCCTTCTTGTGGGTTCTGCCACCAGGCTGTGGTGAGCTGGTAAATAATAATTAACAATTAATAATTTGTTTCAGAAGAAGTTATTTTTTGAGGAAGAGTACTCAGTGATTGGCAGGGTGGACTTTCACCTCATAAACATTCATTTTTGATCATTTTTCTTGCTGACCTTTAAGCAATTTATTTTGCTTTCTGAGGCTGAGGCTACTCATGATGAAAAGAAGGATGTGGTTCACACTTGTCTGTCCCTCTCCCCTCCCAAATGCTCAGCAGGCTTAGGCTTCCCAAGGTGGGGTCAGAAA
Organism: Strix aluco; assembly: GCF_031877795.1. Classification (NCBI taxonomy): domain Eukaryota; kingdom Metazoa; phylum Chordata; class Aves; order Strigiformes; family Strigidae; genus Strix; species Strix aluco. The sequence goes on from NC_133932.1 coordinate 125,955,710, forward strand.
TCGTTGCATCCATCCACAGTTTTCCTGGGATTTCTGGTTTGCAGCACATTTTGCCCAAATCCCCTCAGAGCCTTCTGGAAGGAGTCTGGGAAAGCAACCAAATCCTCAGGGCACCATCTCCTACTCCATCACTCTGGGATCTGTTGACTGCTGCAGCAGTGTCCACCCAAGGAGGATGGAAGCAGGCACCCCGATGCCCGAGGTGTGGTTTTTCAACACATTCTCACTTCAAGGTAGGGAGGAAACATTTAAACAGCCTTTTGGTGGTTTCCATCCATTTGGGGCTGGTTTTCATCGTGCCGGCTCCCCGCTGTGGATTGGTGCTGGGTCATTCATTGCCAGGTCCCCTCCTGAGCATAGGGATGTACTGGCCAGGATGGTCCCAGGAGGGAACCAGGGTATTTACATTTGGAAACATGGGGAGAAAACATGCTCCCATGGTGTTTTATCTAAAAGAGTAGGAAATCTCAGAGGTTTCTCCTGACCCTTTCTCCTAGAAATGAAATGAAAAGAGACACTTAAATGAAATCCCAGCAGGGGATGCTCCTGACAGCTTCTCCAAGGGCTTCACACTGGGCAGCTGCATCAGGGAGGCAGCTCCTGTTACCAGGCCTTCCCTGGGCTGAGCTGAACTGAGCACTGCATGGTCCAAGTGTGGTGCATCCCCTAGTGTCACCGTGACAGCTTGGGCAGCTCAGCCACACGGGAAGCACAGCAGAAACCTTGGGTACTGGTGCAGTGCGAGGTGGTAGCTGCTTGTGATCAAGCCCTTGTGATCTCAGATTTCATGCACAACTTGGAGGAAGTCATTCAGCATCTCTGGGCTTTGGTTCCTGCTATGTAACATACAGAGGGCAGAATGAACTAGGAGACATGCAGATGTTCTGCTGATGGGGACAGATCCATCCCTGAAGGAAATTAGTTCTGACCCTCCTGGAGCAGGCTGGGGTGGGAAATGAGATGCCAAAAAAATGAAACCGCAGCTGCAGGGCCCCATCCCAAGGGCGATCTGGTAATTCAGCATCTCTCCATCCTCCCCCAGTCATACTCTGATAGAAGGCAAGACCATCCACCCAGCCCATGTCCTGCAAGTGATAGATGCCGAGCCACCTCTCTGCATTGCTTCTCTTGGCCTGGGACCTGTTCCTCAAACGTGGATGTGCTGTGTTTTTCCCCTTCCGTGCTGTCTCCTCTGAAAGCAGGAGGCTGCTATTATTAAGTGCTTGACACTTGTGTGAGGATACTTGGGTTTTCCAGGGCACCATGATGCTGATGGCTCAGCAGCATCATCTCTCTCTAGCATTTGAAACTGGTATGTGTGTATGTATATATCTCTATATATTTCTCTGTCTGTCTGCTGGGGGACATTGCCATCATCCATGAATTTAGGCTTTTTGCCCTATTTAATTTCATCCCATTTCTCCTATTCCACTCCACAGGGTCGTTCAGTTCCCCGAAAATGCTATGCACATCCTTTTTTGGGGGGTGAAAACTATGACATATTTACATTACCACATATTATTTTTTGTGCCACTGGCATTGCCAGAAATACTAAATGAGCCCCAAGACTGAAATTTAAGTATCTCCAGGAGTTATCTCCCTTGTAGCCTGAGAAAACCCTTACTGAGATAGAGCACTGGGAACTCCCTTAGTCTGTGTGCTACCTGTCTTAGAGTTTCCTCCCACCAGGTATTTTCTTCTCCATTTTAACTAATAATTTCTCATGGGACACCAAAAAAAAAGTGCTAAAGTCTGGCAAAATGTGACTGAATGCCTCTCCTTTACCTAGAAAATCAGCTATTCAGGAAAGCTTACAGAATTCTCTGGCAAGGATTTTGTTTGGCAAGCGTACCATAGACAAGCCAAGCTGTAGTTGCGCAGGGCATCTTTCTTGCCTTTCTTAAATTACTATTTTCCAGCACCACTTCTGAACTGCCATAGATTAATTTCAAATACTTGCTGCTGAGCTTGCAATTTCATGGCCATTTTTTCCCTGACTCTGGGATGGAGCTGGTCCAGTACCTCCAATTTGCATGTACCCAGCTCTTTGAGATACCCATCCCCTCTAGATGTGGTCATTTCCATATCCTGATGTCCATCATCCATCTTTAGTTTGGCCTGAGATTCAGCATCCTCTTTCTTCCCAAAGCCTGACACCAAACAGCCACCCCGTTTGAGGGACGTAGTTTGTATCTTTAGACTCTGCCACACCCTGGGTATGCAGAAGCCACATTTCTTTCTTCTTTTCTCATTTATGACTCACGAACATTTTGCTAGTTGTTTTAATTTCCTTTGAAAGATCTAACACAGCTTGACTTCGGCAATTCTCACGTTACTCCTGCACTGCCTGACCTTTAACATAAAACTCTCTTTGCTGGTTAATCCCTTTTTCCATCCATTGCAGGCTTGTGGTTATTCCTAATATTCTTTTTGTGGTAGTTCTTCACCCAGTTAAGGCTTTGGCCTTTCCCCTGAGAAGTTTCCTCTTTTGCCTGGGACTGCATTCCAAATGATTATAAGTTCAGTTGATTTCCCTGATTAATTTCCTTAATTTCTCATAATTTCCCCTCTGAAAAAGTTAGCAGCAAGATAACTTCTTTTTAATCTACGTTGAAATACCATAAGAGCATTCAATCCAAGATATTTTCTGTGACAAACTCCTTTATAATGGTCTTACTTCTTATCAAAACCAAAGTGATTAATGACACTTCAGTGAAGAAACCAGACTTTTGCATCCAGGAGTAGCTGCATCTCATCATTAATAAGCAGCATGATGGAAACTTAAGGTCTTCATTAAAGACACCACTCCCATGCTTGACAGTATCAGCCCTGTGACAACAGCACAGAAATCCCTGTCCATATCCACATCTGACCCTAATGATCTAGAGGAAATTGTGAGCACTACCCTCATATGGCCTTTTGATGCTTCTGTCTCCTTCCAGTCACTGCTGACACCTCCTAAATACTTCCTAGCCAAAGTTCCGAAGGATGTGATTCCCCTCTCCCAGGTTAGTGCTCTCATTAGACCATGTTTCTGTGGACCACTATGAGGTCTGCTTACTCCTCTCCATCCCTGCTGCTGAGTCTGGGTCCCATTCATTGGTTCCCACACACTTTCCCAGCCTGACCCAATTATTTGCCTGATCTTCTGCAGACTCACCCTGGGAGCTGCCATGAGAAACAGTTGGTTTGCTTGATATAAAGTCAAGCCCTTTGAAAATTATTCTATTAACTTTCCTTCACCCAGTCTCAGTCAAATCTAAGCTCATTAGACTTTGCTTTACCTTAGGCCCCTAATTAAGGTGTCACTTGGAAGTGCCTGTAGGTACTTGGTTGGAAATTAGGCCCCATCATCAACCTCAAGGGCAAGGGTGACTCTGATCTAGATTCTGTCCCCACTCATCTTCTGGATTCCTTCTCCTCTTCATTGCTGTCACCTTGTGAAGCTTTGTAATCCTCCTAAACCACAGGAACAGTCATGTTTTAGGAGCTTTGAGACTTGTAGGTCTTGGAAGGCTGAATTCTTTGGGACTTTGGTACAAATTGAGAACAGTCAGTGTTAGGTTTGTGATTGGACTAGATGATCTTCAAGGTCTTTTCCAGCCTAGATGATTCTGTGATTCTGTGAAATGGGATGTCGGATAGCTGCTCCACTGCTGCAACAAGTTAGTATCTGCTGGTAATTTAGGAGAAACTCTACATGTTATCAGACTCTCTCCAGTGGTTTTCAGCACCATGATTGCAAAGCTTGATAAATGACAGAAGTATCCTGAACCATTTCATCCTCTTTTCTATATGTTGCTTTATTACTGTCCAAGGACCTAGCCCTGCTCCTTTTCTGTTCGCTTTCTGGAGGTAAGTTCAGGTCCTTAGACCATCTCTGTCCTGTGTCTTAAAACCTTCAGGAATGTGTTCTGGCTCCACTGCACCGGGGCTGACTCCTCTCACTTTTTTTTTCCCCAAACAAATGGTTCTCTTTACAGCTAAGTGGCACACCACTAACTTGGGGCCCAAACAAACATTACTATGACTGAGAACAATTTGCTTCATCAGTCTGGAAGGAAATGTTTAGAAGAGACTGGAGGGGTCTGACGGGACAGGTTTCACCAGCACAAAGGGGAATGCTCACCCCAGCAATGTCCCACGCTGCCCAGCAAATGATGCGTGGTCATACGTGTCCCTTCCAATTCTCCCTCTTTCTGTGATGGTCTGCTAAGGGAAACCTTTGATGCATACAGCATCCAATGGGATAGCCCCCACAAATGCATTTGGTGATGGGTGGAGACATCATGGTGCTTCCGTGATGGTCACACAGGCTGGACCAGGGGACACACGGAGCTGGTGGGGTGAGGAGGAGATTGCCAAGGGGATTCCTGGCTGCTGGTTGGTGCCGGAGCAACCCTGGGACTGTTGTGCCCTTCCCTGTCACCTCTGCTGGGATCTGAAGGGTCAAGCCATGGGTCATGATTTTTGCACATGACGATAACACAGCTCTGACGAGAAGCTCTGGGACCCCAGGGCAGATCCCACCGACAGATGCCCGCTGCAGGATGGCGCTGGAGCTGCTCCCAGGGCAGGTCCCAAAGTGGCATTCCCCTCCCAGGTGACCTGGGGGTGAGTCTGTGCGTCCAAAACCATCTCTTCTACTTAGGACTTCAAGTGCATTTTTCACATGGGAAAAATCTTGTTGCTGGTGAAGGATCCAAGGACAAAGCCGATGTGTGCTGCATGAAGGATGCCAAGTCCTGGGAAATGTTTGCTCTAAAGAGGTGTATGAAATTCCTCTCTAAAAGTGAAATTAACCTGGGCTGCAGTAGCTTTTTTAGGTCTGAACAGGTCAACTGGGTGATGAGGCAAGCAGGACTCACACACCCAGAGGCTATGTAATAAAATTAAAAGTTTTCAGATGCAGACCAGTTCTTGTGAGTGCATCATCCTGTTTTCTTCATGCAGAGTCAAACCCTGCACTCAGGTCGAAATTTTTACCTGAAAAGACCTAAGTTTGAGCTGGCCTGGCCACAGCCAGTGGTCACAGGGGCAAAACAGACAAGGCATGGACACACAGCATGTTCTGGAATCAAATTCTTCACCTTCAAACCTGTGGTTGCCACCTGTGGTGAAAAAATTTCTTATTCTTTTTCCCTGTGATGATTGAATTTCTTATTTTTATTCTTACTCATTTCCTTTTTCCCTGGGATGAACTAAGTTTCTTTATTCTTATAAAAGACTGTATTAGTCTTTTATTCTTATTCCTATTCTTATTGTTTTTCTTATTTTCTTGTTCATATTCTTATTTCTCTTCCTCTATTATTGCTATTACTACTATTACTACCATTACCATATTATTATTACATCATGATCACCATTACAGGCTGGAGCCATCCTTCGCACCAATATTCAACCATGCTGTGTGCTGCACAAACACAAAATGTCTGCGATCCCCATGCCAGAGCCTTCCCAGTTTAAGAGCCAGGGAAGAGCAGGCAGGACAGGGCAGCAGGGGCGGGTAGCTCCCGTGTTGCTCTGGCACACAGGCAGACCCCTTGCTGCCAGCTGGCTTTGCCCAGGACTCAGCATGTGGCCACTGGAGACCAGCACTGGGGACCTGTTGATGGTGGATGGGGACAGGGACAAGGGAGGCTGGTGGTACAGCCTCAGCCAGGGTCAGGTGAGGCTGCAGGGCACCATGAGCAGGAGAAGAGCCAGCGCTCACAGCCATCTGGGTAACACGATAAGGAGCTCATGGCATCTGAAAATAAAGGCTCATCCATCTAAAAAAAGCCCTGTGGTGGGGGTGAGGCATTATTTAACACCTAAGTGAAAGGGCTCTTACTTCTGTGCCAGATTAAGGCTTGGGGAAATTGCACAATTTAATTTTAACTGCAGAGGTGCATTAGGTTGGTACACAGATAATCATAATAATTATGATTCTAATAATAATACTAATATTTACAGCTAGAGGCAGTGCTTTTGGGCCACTACGCATGGCCCCACTGTGCAAGGCACTGTACAAACACCTAAATGAGGTCAGCCCCTTCCTCCCAGCTCTTCAGTCTTAAAACTAAACAGGGAAGAATGGGGAAATGGTGGCACATGAGGACCTGAACGCCTGGGCTTTCCTCACCTGTTTCCAGCAGGGTTGAGTCAGAAAAAGACATGGAAGGCAGCAGGGTGAGAGGGATGGAGCAGAACAACAGGGTGGGACGAGTGCTCTGAGTGCTTCCTCCCAGCAGGATTTCTTCTGCCTGGATTGATGAAGTCCCAGACTGGGAACTGGGAGGGGGATGTTGGCTGCTATCACGGTCCCCTGTCCTCGCCCCGAGCCCAGCTGTCCCATGGGAAGCTTCGCATGCCTGGAGGGTCACCGGCTGCCCACCCGGATTCTGCAGGGGCCCAAGGGCGCTCCCAGGGCACACAGGCATCGCAGGAGCCGTGAACAGGGACTCAGAACTCTCAGGAACCAAGCAGCTAGAGAAGTCACCATGATGGCCAGGTATGGTATGACCTCCTAGGAGAGGTGGTGGCACTGTCATTTTCCAACTTTTAGCTTGCTGATAGCTCCATCTCTGCCTCTCCCAGTGATACTCAAGAAAACACAAGCTCCCATCCAGCACTGAGCTCTTCCACGGGTCCTCAGGCCCCACAAGATGGGGAGCCAGTGTGAACCTGGGTCTCATCTCATTGCTGCCCTGCTTTGTGTCAAAGCGGAGGGCACTGGCAAAGGAGCGAGGTCCAGGCTGCTGCAGGGCCACGCGGGGTTACTCCGGAAAGTATGTGCGCTGATATTTTATTCATCTAAAGCTGAAGTGGTCGGTATGAAAGAAAATAGCTTGTGGTCTTTCATACCTCGAGTCAATGAATTCCTGGGCCTTTTATAGCTCAGGAATGCTGGGCACTCTCGGTTGGTTTTACAAGGCTGTGAAGCTGTGGCTTAAGGTCTGGATGAACATTAATCACAGGGCAGACGATGACAGCTGCTCGTGTTTTACCCGGCTTTCAGGCAGGTATTGCACTTCTGCACATTGCACCCTGTTTTCCCCATTTGCTTTGGTCTGCAGAGCAGGGGGGTTACTACCCTCAGGCTTGTGGGACCACCGAGTCCACCAATTTTAGTACTGGGATTCAGGGGGTCGGTCTATGCCCAGCACATTTGTGCAGTGCCAGCATGAGAAAGTGTCAGCTTTCTCCCCCCAGGCTGCTGTTTGAACAGCACTCTTGCACCATGGGGGCAAGGAGGAGCATTTCCCAAATGTCCATGGTCTCTGTAATAAGAGCTACAGACCTGTAAGATGATGGGGTTTGGGGTCCATGTGCAGTTGGTGTCTCAAGCCTCCACCACTGCAGACTGACAGCCGGGAAGAGCAGCCCAGCACAGACCCCACCAGGTACCACTGACCCAGGGGGGCTCTCCCACCCCCACGCTGTCCCACAGCTCATTTGCCACAGGGTACCCCAAAACCTAACTAAGGGTGGTCCAGGAAAACAGCAGGATGCTCAGACCCAGCCCGGCTTGTTGAGTTGCATCCAGAGCCCAGACCGGGGATCCGGATGACAAGCAGACACCTGGCAGCATCCTTCACTTTGCGTGTGTTTCACTGCAGCGTGCCGTTAGTCCAGACCCAAGAGGAATTTAATGATATGAGAAATCACAGCTTTTCCCCAAGAATGCACCTCACCGCTGTTTGTACATTTGCTCGTCTGCAACGTAGGGAGGAGAGAGCCCTGAATATGGTAACAAACCAGAGCAGAAGAGACGTCACAGCTGTATAGTGTGCTGAATCCAAATGAATCCGGAAAAGGTCTCATCATTTTGGGGGGACTCGTGATTTCTGAATGCTTCTAAATGGCAATTTTGTTAATATTTTTAGCTCTTCTGAGGTCTCTCCCTGTACCGGGCAAGTAAGGAGACCACTGCCCAGCACTTACTTTTGGGACCATGCAGTAATCAGGGCTTTTAACATTTAAACAAATTAACTCTGAAGTTTGCTTCTTTGCATGTTTTTTCCTGATGTACTTAACCTGGAGACAGTGTTACAGTGATGTTCTCGTTTTTTGGCTGGAGCATCTGTGGTGAAGACTTACCCCAAAAATGGGATAAACCCCCTCCTTGTTGTACCTGAACACAGCTGGCCACGACGCTTTTCCCACCCTATTACTGCTTTGGCCTCTGTTTCTTTTTTCCCATGGCCTTGAAAAACCGAGCTAAGCCCCAAATTTTACTGTCAAATCTTGACTTGAAGAAAGTTGAAAAGCCACAATCTCAACAATCACTAAATCTTTTCTTCTTGGTGGTAAAGCACCAGGGCACTACAAATACTTCCAGCTGCCATGTCGTGAAGATGGAGTAATCAGACAGGTCAGGCTGACCTGTGCTCGCACAGGGAACACGAGGTGCTGGGATGTGGGTGAAGCAAACCACTGCTCAAGTTTCTGCAAAACTCCTGGATCTTTGCTGACACACTCCTGCCCAGGGCAGGTTGTTTTTTTAAATGTGTGTGAGGATTTGGGAAAAGGAGGTTGGGACAGGAGGAAGAGAACCCATAGGACAGAGATGCCCTTAGTGGCTTTCATGCCTTTCATGCCTGCAGCTCCCTGGGACCTGATTCAGGAATTTTCTAACAGACACTTTCAAGAGCATGTGAGCAAACCTCCCTTACGCAAAGCCAGACACTTGGGTAACTTTTGCTCCCCTCCCCCCATTTATTTCAGTTGCATAAGCGAACATACAGGCAATATTTCCACCAGGCCTGAGCATTCCCCTTGATGCACAGCAGCTTGAAATGGGATCTGATCTTTATTCCTTACTGAGGACATTATAGTAATTCAAGAATATCTAGATCTAAAAGGTATTTAGCTATCTCACTCACACTGATCCAACACTTGTCAAATAAAGAAGCCCCAGACCCTCAAGAACAAGAAAAACCCCAGCCAATGGAAGTGCTATGCAGGAACGTAGGGCTAAAGGATCTTCAGATCTTCACCAAAGTGTCTCACTAAGTTTCCACCCTCACTTCCTTCAGATGAAGATGATCTCGCTAAAAATCCTGCTCTTCTTGCTTGGTAAAGCTCTCAGTTCGATCCTCTGCTTTGCAGACCCACTGATTTCATGCCCACATGCACCTACCAGTGGCACCTGCTGTGGGGCCTTTCATTAACAGCTATGAAAAACAGAGAAGATGCAACCTTAAAGTCCCCGAGGTATCACTTCTTAGTTGTGTACAAAGCTTAGAGAATTGTCTAAAAAGTCCTTTCTTCTTGGGGACTGAATATATTCACACTGGAAGAGTGAGAAAATAAACATGTTTATGCATTTATTATATACAATATTAAGGCACAATTTTAACAGCAAAGAATAAGAAATCTTTGGCTGACCAACAATATCAATATTTGCTGTGGGTGACACATAATGTTCTTCATTTTCACCCCTATGTACAAATAACCCTCCAGCTGTACAACACTGTACACCAACTTCTCTATACAACCAACAACAATAAAAAACGACAGTATTTTACAACTAGTTACCAACGTCACCTGGAATGGCTACAGCACAGTTTAGATTCCCAAAACACAAAACAGTTCAAAGAACTGGGAAAACCAGCACAAATGGAGTCACGCCGCTCTGCTGAGAGGGGCTGATATCTGGCAGTAGTACTCCACGCAAGTCCTGCTAGTGCTCAGGCTGGGGGGAGACCCGCTGGTCCTCCAGACCTTCCCTCCAGGAAAACCAACATCTCTTAGAGTTCAACACAATTGAGGAAAATGAACCTTTGGGTTTATTTGAGCTGTCGCTTACAGCAAGAGTTGCCTACACTGTAAATCTCTAACGAACAGTTTCCTATATGTGACCATGAATCTGTGGCAGAATCAATTGTAAACACACTTTTGGATACCAGAAACCTGAGGGACTGCAGTCTCCATGAGGAGGAGGAGGAGGGCTGTACTCTAGCTGACTTGGAAAAGCTTAGCTGAACCACTACCAACCATAACTGAAAGCCACATCACGCACACCGATCCAACACTGTTTCTGCTGGACGTCTAGCTGTCTGTCTGTACACAACTTACACAGTTTCATCAAAAGAAATAATACAGTTGGTAATAAAATGTTTAGGGACTTCCAAGCACCTGTGTATCCTTATTTCTTGGAGAAAAATGATGAAATGAAATATTCACCATTGTTTTACTTGTATTCCCTTGCTGTGTCTTCATGCTGGCCCATTCCTACCACAGACACTTGAGGAAGGGCCACATAGGTGGGTCAGCACGGATGCCACACATGGGCCCAGCTTTTATGCAAACACTTACAACGTTTAAATTAACTTTAGAGAAAAAAAAAATATTTTACAAGGCATATATTAAGCTGTGTAACATCTTCCAAGGGTTTTACACATTTGGTTTCACAATGCAAAGCTGCTAATACTCAAAACACACAGTTTGCTTGCCCGCACAACCTACCTACCACTACTTCGTTTAACAAGTGCAAAAATCAGAAAGAGGGCAACACTGACGTATGTCTAATTCTATGTACACGCAAAAATAAGTGCATAGATTTAACATAGCAATTCTGTTTTTTTAAAAAAAGGTATCCATCAGGCAGTATTGAGCACAAGGCTCTGGCCCCTGAAGGCTTTGAGGTTGCAAGGACTTCAGTTTTCAGCAAAAACGAAGTTTAAAGTGGCTGGTGTTTTCACAGTCAAAGGCTCCAATTCAATACCTACAGGAAGGGGTGGCCTTGAGCCAGCCCACAATTCCTTCCAGCACCCATCATCACTTCTCCGCTCTAGGCAGCTTCACATAAAATCCCATCACCCTTTTTCCCAAAGCCAAGTTCTTCTTAATGTCATTACAGTGCACCACAAGGTTCAGGAACTGCAAAGCCAATACAAAAATACCTCACAGAGGAAAATTTCCCTATCAGCATGTGCAATGCACAAAGCAAATGGTATGCCACGATTAACACAGCTGGTGAGTTGGCTGTCTTACAGGTAGTCACCACCTCTTACAGAAATCGGGGACTAAGCTGAAAATTAGAAATGTTCCATCCTGGGTAAAACAAGGTGAAAAGAAGCTGTAGCTCAGCACAGAAAACAGATGATGCTCATGTACCAGTTTGCAGTTAAACCCTTCCCAGCCTGATCCTACACGTCTTAATGCCCAGTCCCACGTCAGCTTGAACTGCAGGTTTGTATGCTCAAGGAAGGTAGGATTTGGCTGCAGGTATTGAAAATAAGGAAAAATCCTGTTCTTACCACAAACACACTGATTCTTCCACTACTGTGAACCAGTGCACGGTAAGAGGCATCTTCTGCTCTCACATGCAAACCCAGCTTAACTCCACTAAAAACGCACCCACACAACCCCCCTCTGAACAAGCTCTGTAGTGCACAGCCCTTCGGGGAGCTGCCAGGAGCCTCCCCCAACTTTCCCTCCTGAAACTTTCCCACCGTTACAAAAGGGATTGCTTCAGCGTCTTCCCCCCTCTATACGTTCATCCTCCATGGGAATTCCAGCCAACAACTGTTCCTACCAAAAAAAGAAGTCTCAGCAAGCTCTGAGGTTGCAGGACACGAATATTTGCACTGTAAATCCAGCTCCAAGAGCAACACTTGTCCAGCCAGGAAAGAGGCACCTGACCTGCCTGCCCAGGAAAACCACACCACACCACTTCAAACAAATACTTACAAGAACCTGCCGTGTACACCTACGGACCAATTATTCACTGAAATTAAGCAGTGAATACTTTTGAGAAATGAATTGATACTGAGGAAGATGCAAGTTTCTCCTGGGTTATTCAGGAACTCCCTCTGGCCTCAAAAGAGCTGGGATTTAGCTCCCTGTCTCGGCTGCAGGGAGACAGGAAAACAGAGCAGCAGTGTGCACCCAGTCTGTAACTTTGCTACCTTCTCTTTACACCAGAAAATGCAGTTTCCTTTTCCCTCGACGATCCCCTTCTCATGCCACCTTCCATTTTCAACGTCCCTTTCTGCTCAGAAAACCCCAGACGTTCATTTCATCGCTCCTCTTCAGCACTCGACTTCTCGCCTAGTCCAAAGTCTCAACATATCAGACTCAAGCTTCATTTTGGGCACAAACTTCATCTTTCTTCAAACTCTCAGGGTTAGTTTTTAAAGTTGGCACACCGAGGACCATCTTGGACCTGGCTGTATGCACACAAAACCCCAGAGTTGCCGTCCTCTGCTCAGATGAGGACTTCCATCATGTCTGTATCTGGAAACTCAGGCTTGTGGAGCAAGCTGCTCACTCTGCCTTTGCTGTCGGGTGGCTTCCCATGGCTGGAGTTCTCTGCAATGGAAAGAAGGGAAAATCGGTCTTCAGCTCAAATTCAACAGCAAATTGTTTGAAGGAAATATAAAACCATTTTTTTGGGGGTGATGGTGGGGCACACCTTAACTGTATGTCCTACATACTGAAAGCAAGATTTGATCAGGAGGCTGGGAACCTGTAATGCTGAACTCCCTACACAATGCCAGCTGGTGTGTCGGTGTGCACAGACTCTAAGAGCAGGCACAAAGACAGTATTTAAGAGATACAGACCAAAGGACCTCTTTAGCTGTGGCCCTAGAGAGAAACAGGCATTTGTGAAAGGTCTGCATCACTTTACCAAATTACTGCTTGTCATCTGATCCACAGTAGCTCTCCACATGTATATTCTTATTCTGCTTCAGGAACAAAATTCAGGAGTTCAAAACATCGTGATGGCAGTACACAAACAATCAGGCAAGCGGTTTAATCTAAAATATATTACTTTGCCAGTGGGATGGACCAAGAGAATGTATATGGCCAGTTATCATAATGTATGATAGCGCTTGTTAGGTGTTGGTCACCATAGTTCTCAACAGTCACATTCAGGGAGAAGGAGGACTCCGATTTCCTACAAGCAGGAAAAGCTTGAAAGGCTATTTTAAGAGTATCTGCAAATAAGGTCTAATCTGGATTGCCTAAAACACAGTATTCCAGAACTGCAAGGAATTGGTGATATTCAGCCCTATTAATGATACATGGCATGTTTTTAGACAGAAGGCTTGCTTTTGAGACGAGATGAATGTGTAGTAAACAGGCTTTTTCCAAATAATGCATGTAAAATAAATGTCTTCCTTGCTAGGGCTGCAAATCAGCAGTTTCCACCTTTCAAAAATAATTAAAATTGTATTTCTTTACCCTCCCCTCCCCCCACAATATCCACTTTCTTTGGTTTCTTTATTTCCCCCCAGGTTTTCTTTAAAAATTAAGGAGAAAATGGTGCTTTCACTACCCATGGCTCAAATTGAAAAAAAGAGAAGGTTCTGAGTATGTGAGCAGGTGTAGAGTGTTTTCAAGGTGTGAAACTCTGTAATTTTATCTTTGGCAGCATGAATAATTGCATTTGTTGGGAACTCTGCCCACCACAGGCAAGTGGAGCTTTACAGAAGCTGCTGAACACGAAGCTCTGCAAAGCTGGACCAGGCAGCCTTGGAAAGTTTTCTCCCTTGAGTTTAGTTTCCCTGAAGAAAACTCCCAACCACCTTACAAACTGTGAAGGCAACACCCCCTACTCCATCAATACTGGGGTGTCTCTGGGGATCCACTGACAGCCCTGGAGGTGCTGGCATTTCACCCTGACGCGGGGATCTGGCAGAGCTCACCCAGTTTCTCGCCGGCCACTCGTGTCGCCGGGGGCCGTGGGGCTGGGCTGTGTGATGGGGTGGTGCCCAGCCGCCCACGGCCGGGGAAGGAGGCAGCAGCAGGCCAGAAGAGCTCAGCGCTTTTGTCCGTCTGGGTGCTGCTGTCTTTGCTGCCCGTCTTGGCGTGGGAGGCTGCTGGCACTGCGACGGGCATGCAGGACAAGGAGGGCAGCGGAGGAGGCAGCGAGGGGCCCGATGGGTGGTCGTGGTGCTCCTTCCCCAAGAGCAGCCCTGCAAACACACGGAGGTCAGTTACATCCTGACTCGAGTGTAAATGCTGTCCCCACATCCCACCCCAGAGCTACAAGGCGCTGGTCTAGATATGTCTCCAGCCCTTTAGCTTGGCTTAGCTTTTCCCCTTGATGTTGCCTGTTGGCTCTTCCCCTGACATCCATATGGTACTTCCCTACAAAACAGCCTTCTGAAAGCAGCTGCCCCTTTCTGCATCCCCTTCTGCACGCACCTCCCAGTGGTACCTACCCCTGGCACAGCCCTGCACACCTTCACACCCTCGTCCTATGTGGCCCCAAATCACAGGCAGTCCTGCACTCGTGTTCCCCTTTAACTGCCACATCACATCATGCACTCCTACCCAAAGGGATGCTCATGCTCTTGATTAAACAGGTTTTTTTCTAGCTCAAATTTGTTATCTACCCCCACAAAGTTGCAATCATCTGCTTGTGTCTGGGAGGGTTTCCCCCAACTATGGCTTTCCATAATCAGTGCAGAACGATTTAATATGATTATAAATATAATTAAGATACAAGGCAAGGTTAAAAAATGATTAATTCTTGACTTCAGCACAAGGAAACATGTTCTGCCCATGGAAAGTGCTCTGGAAATGAGCCGTCGGGGCAATGCATGCTGTGGCTGAGGCACTTCTGCTAAGCTCAAGCAGAAGGATTAGGACAATGTGACGGATGAGCCAAAGCTTAACCAAAAACTGAGCTCACCAATGCTTCCCTTCCAGATCTTCTCTTCCTTCTTCTCCTCAGCTATCTGGTTGCTGGTGAGCGAGGTCTGGCGTGAATGCACACCCGTGGCAGCAGCAATGGAGGGGACAGACCGAGCGGGTCGCAGGCTGGAGCTGTCGACTTTCCCAGGGTCCTTCCGTGACCTTTGCTGAAGGACCTTGATCATGGCATCCTTCTCAATTATTTTGGCATGGAGATTCTTTATTCTGCCAAAATATGAATGCTCTGCTTACAGGAGTGTAAAAAACATTTATATGGACAGCAGGATGGGTACCCAGGTACGTGCCCTGCTGCTCTATCCCCTCTGGTTTTGAGCGACTTGGACAACACAGCTCCTACCAGTTCCTCTGAAGATAACCACACACTTTGAAACAGGCAGTGTTTCTAGCTATTAAGCCAAAACTGAGAAGTCTTTTCTGCAAGGTTAACTGAACCCATCGATTGCTGTGGCTTTACCAACCCAGCAGGAGCAATAAGGGCAGTGTCCTGACCAGGCTGCAGACTGCTACCTTCACCAGAATACAAACACACAGGCAATTTCCACCTTTGTAATATATCTGGGCCAAATGTGGAAACCCTACTTTGGCAGGCTGAGTTAACCCCATGATTCAGGTCTGTCGTCAGTTGGAGTAAAGACCTGCTGAAGCGAGCAGAAAGGTTCCCTTCGGTTTCTCTAACAGCTGGGTTGGGCTCTTCTTTCTTCCTCACTGATGCAGAAATGATCAGCACATGGTGTACAGAGCCAAGCAAAGCTCACTACTTCTCTCATACAGACCCCAAAGACTCTCAAATCACAAAAAAACAGGATTATCTGAGACTTTTCTCCAAGAATGATTAACACCAAATCATACTGAAAGTCTACAAAACCACATTTTAAAAAAAAATAATTGCACATGTACAATATGACAGCCAGATGACTGTAGCTTGAATGTGATGTACGACATATAGTCCAATGCAGCTGCATTTTGTGAAGCAATGAAAGCTAAAAATGCTGCATCTGGAAAACCTATACGTACAAGAGAGATAGCTAGTAACTTCATGTTGGCATTAGTTTTCACAATCAGATGTCTAATTTGCAATGAAAACACAAGATCCTAATCTATCTTTAATGAAGCCAATGGCAAAACTCCATTACTTCACTGGAAGCAGGATTAGCTTGCATCTGTGAGTAGAAAACAAAAACCAAACTCAGCAAAAACAATCACTGGTATTTTCCACAAGTAACAAATACACCTTTTTATAGAAGTGTCTGCAGACTGGTGTTCTTGTGGGGAAGCCAACACTGAAAAACAGATTTTAAATAGTTTTTCAGTAAAAACTTAGAATACACAAACTTTCTCAAGGGATTTTTACTCATCAAAAGGCCACTTTTCACCAGGGAAAAAGTCTGGATTGCACTGCCCAGGTCTAATGTTCATTGAACTACACATCCACATGTCCACTTGTGTGCTGAAAATGGGAAGTATCTGCAACAGTGAACATTACTCTTGTATCCAAAAAAGTTTATTTATGACCAGATACTCCTGCTTCCAGAGTGGGATTTTCACCGAGATTAAACAAGCACTCGGCTTCCTCACATGCCAACCTACTTTTAATAGTGGAACGGCCTCTATTTTGTAAGAAGGTCGCTTTTGGCACAGAGAAGGTTTTACAGGAAGTAGGGATGAAGTTATGTAATGACAGCAACTCTTTAATCCCTGTTTTAATGCTGAAGAACAAAACTAAGTCAAAGCGAAGCTAAGCCCATCCTTTCCAGGCCTGCATGAAGGAACAGAAGGGCAGCCTGGTTTATCTGAACCCAGCCCAAACACCATGACAAGCAGGTACGGCCCCTTACGTGTACTCCATGTCCTGGCAGCGCCGGTTGGCTTGCACGATCTCCTCCTCCTCCTGCCAGCCCCGCACCTCCAACGCGCTCTCGCCGTAGCTGCCATTGCGTGAGTGGCTCGGGGCCGAGGCATCCCTGGCAAAGCAGTTCAACACAGTGAGTCGGGCTCCTGAGACCACAAGGGTGGCTTTTGCAAGTGAGATTGGCACTCGCAAAGAAAACCCCAAACCCGTGTTTGAAGTGCAAGCCAGCAATGGTTGCCTGTCAAGTGGATGGCCATCTGGCACTGGGTCATCTTGCTGGGGGCTACTCTTGGCTTGGGTTTAGTCATTAACACCATTAATTAATTGGGCTGATGGAACAGCTGAGAGCATGCTGAAATCATGGGCGACACCCATGGGGCTAACAAGGATCCTGAAGGATAGGGTCAGACATCAGAGGGACTCACTCCCTGTGGAAATGGTCCCAAGTCAACAAGACTACATCACAAACAAGAACAAAATTGTACCCTTTCAAAGGTGAAAAATAGCACAGGAATTGCTACCTAGACTAGAGTGCAAAAGAAAAGGATCATTCTAAGTCGTGCACTTAACCACATTTCAAAGGGAAATCTAATTTTCGGACGTTTCCATGGAATTTGGCTTCTAAGAAACTGGGGCGAGAAGTTAATTATCTGTCATCCTCATTGCTGGAAAGCCTCGCTGCAGTGTCCTGTGTGTTTTTGGACTCCATACTTTGACACAGACAAACTGGAGGCAGTCTAGGCAAATGTAATGGGAATGGGAAGGAATTTACACTAGGACATGTGAGGAATGGATTAAGGAAGTAAGTTAGTTCAGGCCAGGGAAGATACATCAGGGGATATCTGTCTTCCAGTATTTACAAGGCTGTTACAAGGTCAACAGTGATCTGTTGTTCATCATGTACACCTGGGAAGGACAAGAACTGATTGAGGTAATTTGCAGTAAAGACGTTTAGCTTTAGCTATCAGGAGAAACTTTTTAAGTTGAAGCGTAATGAAGCAGTGAAACAGGGGGCTTAGGTCACAAAATTTTCCTTGTTACAGGTTTTTAAAACTAGGTTAAACAACCATATTGCAGACTGTGGGATGGATGCAGCCATAGACCAACAGTCCCTGCTTGCTCCACTGGTGCAATGGGGAGGAGTTGTCTTACATATGCTGTGCAGTTTGGCAGCCTGAGACTTTGCTGTTAAGGGTATTGCTTGAGTCTAGTGCCTGGATTTGATAACATTTTGGACTTGGTCAGAAGGGTAAATCCTGTCTTAACCGACTATTGTATCTCACTGGCACGACACCACAGAAAGGAGCATTAATCCTGGTCGCACGACTCAGCAGGGAAAGGCAAGCAAAATCCAGCCTTAAGAAAATATCCATTCTTTATTATTCCCCATGCTTTCCACAGTGAAGAGAGCTGCCTGCTTGCAGCAACATCTTACCTCTCCGTTGCAGCTGTGGCTGCAGCATTCATGGCAAAGTGCCTGATCGTACTCTCCTCCAGGTACTTCTGCTCCCACTTGGTCATGTCAGCTTCCAGGGCCAGGATTCTCTCCTCCTTCTCCCGCACCAGCTCCATCAGGGCTGGGGCATTGTGCTCTGGGAGGCTGCTTGCCTGGTAGCTGCCCTGCCTCTGCCGGTGGAAACAGCAACAGATATTCACCGTCTGCCAAGTATGGGATCTGATGGCCCTTTTTTACCTGGAGCATGCAAAGACATCCCCATGTCTTTTGACAGGGGCAGGTGAAAACCCCAGGCTAAACCCCTAAGGTTGCAGGAGGACAAGGCAGGTTGACCATATGTGCAACCCCAGCACACACTTCTCTGGACCATGCTGAGAGAAGTAGGGATCTGGCTGCTCCCTGGATGTGCAGGCATTTCATGGGCTACCTCAAGCCAAGGGAAAAAGTAGGAAAAAAAGGTGGTAGGAAAAAGAAGCAATGAAGCTTTAAAAGATATTCTCCTTGCTGGGACTTCATCACATGGCTGGGCAGTGCTCGGTACACACAGACACTTATTACCAGAGAGTTTATATATAAAAGCAGGGAAAAAAGTGGTATATAACCTAGCTACATGTAACCTATTTAAAACAGCAGCTGGGAAAATACCCTGGACATGGATTTACGCCTGTCTCTTCTAGCACATTAGTTCTCACGCGTCCTCAGGAGATGCTTTCTGTGGTGCAGCAAGTAACTTCTTGACCGGCAGGTAAGATCCCCAGGCACCATGAGGTGGTTCCCATGGGATGCTGACAAGCAGCAATGGGTGCATAACCCTTTGCATCTATGCTGCAAGGAAGGCTCTTACCCAGGCAGGATTTATTCCACCCAGTTACAGGCACTTAATTAAAGTACCTAAGCAGCATGGGTAGCTGCCCCAAGCTCTTCTCACTGCTGGTGGTGGGCAGAGGAGGATGGAGATCCAGTCCTCAGCTCAGCAGAGCTTGGGTGGGATGAACTCACACCGAGGGGAAAGGCATGAAGCTCTGGGAGAACTCAGTAGAAGTACATATTTTTTTCAATAAAAAATGCAAGAGATTTGTTACAATCCATGGTGCACAGTACTGTGTTAAAGGGGAAACCGTGTCTCGGGAGCAGCGGTTTCTCATCTGTGCTATACCATGAACTTCCACCAGCAAAGCTGTACCATCACACTGCAAAGAAGGGCTGCAGCAAACGTTTCCATTTTCCAAACCACATTTCCTCCTCTAGCACTTATCTCCTGCTTAGGGGAAACTAGAGATACCAGGGGAGGGCTGCAGGCTTTGCCTTTGGTGCAGTAACAATGTGTTTGGAAGCTGCTTTCTGGAAATGTAATATGGAGCAGTCCTTAGGAGCAATGGCTGTGACTCTGCTTCTGCAAAAAATAGCACTTACACTTCAAATATTATCAAATCTCTGGCAGGAAGGTAGTAGTCTGGAAGCATGGTCCTGGTCTGTAAACAGAATCTTGGGACATCACGGGTGCCTGTCTTCTGAGTCAAAGCCTCTGCCAGCCCTGCACGCTCAGCCTACAACGCTAAGTCAAAGGGATTTTTTTTTGGTCCCAGCTCATGCGTCAGCAATAATGAAGATCTGCCATTTGGACTCGGTTACCAACAAGCCAGGAACAGAACAGATTCTGGCTCACGGTCTCCTTGTGAGCTGCGTCTCTTCTGCTGACTCCAGAAAAATGGAGAAAAAAGCTCTTTTTCTCGCGACAAGAAAATGTTTCAGTAGATACAACTTTGATAACCCAGAGAAGACAGCTCTAAATTAAAAAAAATGAGGCATATTGATGCAACATGATTCATTGCAGCATTGTGGCTCATAAAACAAAAAGTATAAATAACAATAGTAAAAAATATCCCAAAGTCTGCTCTCAAAGATAATAGGTGAGACATGAAGTTAGAATATCTTTCTTCTTAAAACTTACTAGAGGGAACTGGTGCAGGCATTTGAGAACTATAGCAGCCCAAAATCCAATCGCTAATTACAGTGCCAAAAAAAAAAAAAAATTATAATGAAGCAATCTGTAAGTCACAAAGGAATTTTCTGCCAAAATGAGCAGATGTACCCTGAACTCCCAAGACAAGGACTTCAGCGACAGTCCATCCCAGTTACTTAATATATCAATTTGTCCCTGTATTCCAGCCCAGAGAACAAAACCTTTCATAGTTCTAGATTTATCTTCACTTGAACTTTAATAGTATTTTTCTCAAATGTTCTTTCATTTACACCAGCGTTAGCGTGTCATACCCCATGTAATTTCTTTGTTAAACTGATGAGAGAAGGCTAAGGGGCAACTGAGAAGAGCTACTGGAAGAAGACAGGAACAGCAAGCCCATGGTGGACAGGGCAAGAAAGACTTAACGCACTTACATGGCACCAAGAAATAGCCAAGATGCCTGGGAAGGGTCTCCAGAGAGCAGCAGTGAGAGTGATGCTGTCGGAGGGGTGCTGGGGGATCTGCCCTGCCCTGCCCTGGGGCTGCCGGCAAGAAGGGGATGCTCTCAGGTCTGGCCACTTCATGACTGCAAACTGCTGATACTGCCTGTAGGGCTACTTCCCAATCGCATGCTGCCAGCAGGATCAACCCCTCTGCATTCTGGCAGCACAAGCCCTGTGTAACAGCTGCTTTGGTCTACACTAACGGCTCATACATTGACAGAGATATGAGTGAGCCCTTCAAGAGTTACAAGCGCATCATGCTTTGCTTATGCTGCTGGTTTTTCCCCAAGTGATGGTTTGATATGCTTAGTACATCTGCACACTCTCCTCTGGAGCCAATATATTTGGCACTTGGTGCTGGCTATAGCCTAGAAATTTTCCCTGTAACCTCCTTGTGCTTTTTTTTTTTTTCTCATTTTCACAGGTGACTGGCCTACGGGACTTGGGGATGGAGGAGGAATAACAAAGGAATAACTGTGCATAAAATACAAGCATAACACTATCTCTCCAAGGACACAGGGCTGCCAAAAAACAAGGGGATGTACACAGAAATGCAAATCTACACTTCTAGCCCATTCTGGACTGGACTGATAATTAATTAATTTATTGTCTGAAGATGACACCATTTGTCTCCAGATCTGTTATGGGTAGAGGTTTCTGTGAACTGTGTACATCAGCTTTGCCCAGAACAAATACAGACCAAGCTCTTGCTCCCACCAAATCCTGCATCATCCCACGTTGCTTTTCCAATGAAAGATCAGCCAAAATCTGTGGGCTAAATCTCACGCCCATGTGTACCGCACCTTTCCTCTCCTCCACCAGTGTGGAGCTGATCTTGCATAATCTGTGATTGCTGGAGAAAAACCTGGTAGGATGTTTTCCCCTAACAGGTGTTGGGGGACACATGGGGGCCCTGCCTGTCCTTGGGCAGGGGAGCCAGGACCTCCCAGCCCCACAGCAGGCAGGGCTTGGCTGGGTCCAGCAGCCCCACTGTGGAGCTCCCCCATCCTCCACTGAAGATCAGGAGTTAGAATCACAGAGTGGTTTGGGTTGGAAGGGACCTTCAAAGATTACGTAAGTCCAACCCCTCTGTCATGAGCAGGGACAGCTTCCACTAGATCAGGTGGCTCAAAGCCCCGTCCAACCTGGCCTTGAACACTTCGCCCCGTCCAACCTGGCCTTGAACACTTCCAATGACGGGACATCCACGACCCCATCCAAAGGAAAGGCTTAGGTCCAACGACCTGACCCCAAAAGCAAGGTGGCACCTGACAGGGCTGCAAGCAACCGTCCCTCTTCAAAAGCAATGCCAAAGGCCCTGTGCTGGGGTCCCACACAGACCACCCCATCCTCACCTGCTGCATCCTCAATGAGTCCAGCTCCCGCTCCAGGCGCGTGCGCAGCCGCCGCTCCATCTGCTCCCTCTTCTCGCAGGCCGCCTGCAGCTGCGTCAGCGCCTGCTGCAGCTTCTCCACCTTCTCCACATAGGCCTGCTTCCTGCGCAGCTGTGGGGGACAGGGGCTCAGCAGTGCTGGGGGGCACCGTACTCCCACCCTGGGCCACCAGGACCCCCATGCACTTGCAGGCACGCCCTGGGCTCAAACATGGCTTTGGGCATTTGCTTTGAAGAGTCTCTCCAGGGGAAGGATGGTGCCCCTTTGACGGGCAAGGAAAGGGCACAGCAGGCATTGCTGGGGCAGCTCTACTACCCCTTTCAGAGGGAATGCTGCCCAGATCTTCCACCCATTGGGGATCTGCTAGCCATGAATTCCCTTGGCCATTTCTAAGCAAGAGCCATCATGTTGGGGGATACTCTTCGGGCAAGCACACAGGCTGGCCTCAGCTAAGAGGAATCATGGTGGGTCTTATCGACTGGTGACGCTTGACACATTGTCTGCACCCAAACAGAGTCTTTTTTTCAACCCTGCGTATCTATTCAATGCAGGTGGAATAAGTGAAGTACTAGCAGTCAGAAGCCCTCCAACTGCTCTATCCAGCTCACAGGCTTGGCCGTGCCAATCTATAGATGTGCTGGCAGCTAAAGCCAGGCCCTCCTTATGTATATAATGCAAATATTGAAAGGCTAAACATGACACAAGGATTTTGCAATACAGGGTTTTAAGGCCAGAGGTTGCTCAAGCAGCATACACCAAAAGGAATTTGCAAGTGGACTGCAGATGTTCAGGGTGCTTAGTGGCTATTCCCACTTCTTCTGGCCACCAAGCTCTCAGTGACACCACAGGGTATCACGATCAGGGCTCATGGTAGGACCTGGCAGGCTTGAGAGCCCTCGGGGAGAGGAGGCTTCAGACAACAGACACGCTAGGCATCAGCTGCACTGGGCACTGGGATGGGCAGCAAAGCCTGTGCTGAAACCTGACTCCCAGCCAAAATCTAGCACCGAGAAGGGGTGAGCTCATGGGGAACAGGCACATCTGGGTGTCCATGAGCTGTCCTCATCCCCAGGGAGTATGGAAGCTGATCCGAAAACTCGCTGATGGGGCTGCAGCAGCGGGGTCTGCCTGCTCACCTATGGGCTGCGGTCCCAACCTCAGGAAACCTAGTTCTCCTCTTCTCCCCCAACCTTTTGTCATGAATTTTCTCTTCACAAGCATGAATAAACTTACCTTTCTAAAGATATCTGCCTTGTAGCAGAGAGAGCAACAGTGTACGCAAACTGAAGCTTCAAACCCCAAAATACCTCAATGAACCCCAAAAGACCCCAAAACACTCTCGACTTAACCCTCTGACTCAGAAAGGGTGAATTGGTTTGAATGTTGGATCACGCAGACTTTGCCAAATCTCAGTTGGACCCCATCTGCAGCCTGGGGGTTAATGGGGGATGATCGAGGTCATTGCCATGATCACTAAGATCCTCTTTAGGACTTCCAGTCTCCGTCATTTATTTGTACACTTGTTTGAGACCTGAAATTTTTCAGAAGCAAAACAGGAGGCAGAAAAACACATTAACCCCAGTCAACATTGGGGAACTAGATAAATAAGAGAGGCTGGAGAGGTGCTGTGAGCTGGCAAGACCAAGGCCAAAACGATATCCTAGTGCCTACCTCTTTTTTAAGTAGTTAAATCACTATTGAAATTAACTGCAATGTGAGCTATGATATAGGAGCTATAGCCACAAAATACCTGTGTCTAAATATCTAGGGGATGTAGTGAGAAGTTTGCTGCCTTGTTCCTGGGCGTGTGGAGCAAATAAACACCAGTGCTGGGTCCCCCCAGCTACGTGGGAGTCCCCTTTGCCCAGAGACCTCTGCTTAGGCCAGGACTCCCACGCTGTGAATAAGTTTGTTTTTTCACTTGTGCGATGCTGGATTCACCTAGGTTCCCTCCCACTGATTACAATGATAATAAAATAACTTTTTCTTGAAATTCCTCTTCTGCTACCCTAAATCCATCCATGTCATGGGTGAAGTGAAATACAGGCTTGCTCACAGCAAAAGCAAAGCTTGGCCTAAACAAACCTTCCCAGACAGAGCCAATAACTGGCAGCATGACCTCCCTAGCCCTGCCATAATACAGGCCAACGCTTACGGCTGCTGGGGCTTTCCATGAAAATTAATAAGATTATAATCCCCACTAGTCTCTGGCAGCAGCACGAAGAGTGCATTCCTGGGGAGTGCAGGACTTGGCAAGACAGACACAGCGGTGCCTTCTTGCTGAATGTGCTATTTTGGCAGTAGGAAGGTGCCTGTGCCACCCCCCAGCCACACCAGTGTCGACTGGAGACGGGAAAGGGCTCCCCCGGGGTCCCTCCTTGACACCAGACCTCAACTGCACCCCCACGTCCTGCCAGATGCTGGAGGGTCCATCCGTACCACAGCAGTCATATTTTGGCTTTGCAGAAGCCTTCTAAAGCCCAGGGTTCACCTGCTCACACATGAGTGCACCTTTGCCCATGTGGGTGAGGCGATGCACATGTGTCCACCGCCTTAGAAAACAATTTTATTGGATATATGCAACAAGACAGTTCCCACATTCATAAATTTATAGGGAGGTTCTTGAGCCAATTCTGACTTTTCTATCCTGCCTGTAGATTCATAAAGAAAAAATTCACCCACACATTTAAAAAATGAAGTACAAAATGTTGTCATTTACACTAATGGGCTTGTCAGTGCAGTATGCATCTGTAAGGGAGGGGTACTGCAATCAGAAATACATGATACTAAGCTCCCCTACCTCACAGGCACATAGACTTGAAAAAAAGATGGATGGCACCTGGAGAGGTACCAGTCCATGCTCCTGCTGCAAGGTAGGATCAACTCTACCTAAAACCTGGCGCCTGTCTGTATAATCTGTTTACAAAACCCTCCAGTGGTAGGGACTCCACAACCTCCCCCTGCAAACTACTTCACGGCTTATTTTCCTTTACTGCCAGAAAACTTTTACCCTAATGCCTAATCTGGCTTTCTCTTATGCAATTTAAGCAAATTACTTCTTGTTCTGTTTCCAAATTGTGATCTACTAGAGCAAGAAGCATTTAATGAAACAATTCACATATTCACAAGATCAGCAGACTTGCCTGAACACTGCCCTTGTCCCAGGGATTAGGAAAATAAAGATGAAGACGAGCTAAGGCTAAAAGGATATGATCCAAGCAAATAAATCTGTGTAAAGATGAGTGGGTCTTGGAAAAATATCTGCACTAGGAACATAACTCCAGTTTGAGATAATAGAGTTTGTATTGACTCTATAGATATGAGATTTGAGTTAAAGACGGTAAGAGATGGAGAATCCACTTCACCCTAAGTAGGTTGTTTCAGTGTTAATTACTCTAACTCTTTATTTCCGGCCTGATTTGCTCAGCTTCAGCCCCTAAACACTGCATCTCATTATTTCTTCTTATGTTAAAGAGCAACGTTTAATCTGGCTGACAGCAATCCCTTCTTCATGTTCATGAGCATGGACTGGAGCTCAGCCACCTCTTCACTTTAATTGTTCACAGCAAAGAACAGCTTCTGGGCCCCAAATAAATAAGCTGTTTTCTGAACCCTCTCTAATTATTCAGTCTTCTATCCAAAGCATGGATCAGACACACAATTCCAGCAGCAGTCTCCTAAATGACATGTGGTGATAATACCACCTACATGTTTTTGAATTAAATCCTTCTACTAGCAGGTACTCAGGATAATGCAGATTTACATAGCACACTATCTTATGTTAATTCAACTGAGTAGCTACTGCCTATTTTTCAAGTCTTGATTTAAAACCATTTTAAACTTAATTGCGTTCTGGTGGTAGAAGAAATCTGGGTGGATTTACAAAGCAGTGCATGAGGTAGAGCTCTATTAATAATAACAGTCGTTTTCATTTGAGTGGTTCTGTGCTTCCTTGAATATATTCCAAATTACAGTAAAAATCCCTGGTTTAAGATGAAGGGTCATAACCTCAACAATATCTGCTGCATGTGTGTCAAACTGAGCTCCAGAAACACTGGAGACCTGTTGAAAAGGTGCTCTGATTTAGTGATGAAACAAGCCAAAAGCAAGGGAAAGGGAGCACAGGAGCCCAGGCACATGCTGGCAGCCACAGATTAACTGCACTTCACCTGAGCTGCATGACACTGCCTTGAACAATTGAAACATGGCAGCTGGGAAAAAATGGAAAAAATTCATTCAAACTCCCCCTAGAATGAAAAAAACAGTTAAGCACTACCAGGTCACATGGGTTTTCTCAGACTGAGGGCTCTGACAGACAAACTCTGGCAAATACCGTTGCATCACCTTCATGTGTTGTCACCTCTGAGATCTACCATGCCCTGGGCAGGAGGTTACCACCTCTGTAACATCTACCACACCCCAGGCAGGAGGTTAGCAGCTCTCTAGAGGGGAACGTTTGCCCTCTCCTCAACTCCACCAGTACACAATCCAGGATCCTAGCTCCCATCCCCAGCAGAAACACGTTTCCGTTGGATGACTAGACTAGAAACTGGCAACTGCAAAGCTCTTAGAGACAGAGCCCTAAGGCTGCAAACATATTTACTACAACCCAGCAGGCACAGGGTAGCTTCTTACACCACCTGCCTGGAAATCTGCATTTATGCTTCTGCTGCCTTCAGTGGTGTGTATTCAGCAAGCCAATGTTACCTGCCAATACCACACTGACAGTTGGTGGAGAAGCCAGGAGCTAAATGTATTTCTTCCCACCCCCCATGTGATGCAGTAACTGTAGGAGCAGGTGTTGCCATCTAAAACACTCCTTTATTCAGCCACTTTGTGATGAAATGCAAACAGAAGGCAAACAGCTTCAAGTGAATTATGTACAGATTAAAGGTATGCTAGCTCCTGCAGCTACTCCAAAGGGACTGCCCCAAATAAACTGGGACAGTGAGCAGGCTTTAGTCTAACTAACAAAGCAGCAGTTAAACTTAATGTGATTCTCTTCTTGCTGCTAGGTATATTCACCAGAGGGAATGGAGTTTTTAAAACGTTTCTAAACAAGAAGTTAGAATGGTCTAATGGTCAGGAACAAAACAGCAATGCCTTCAGCACTTCAGTACCTTACATCTTCCAGACTCTAAATACCATTAGTTAGCCTAACAGGGGGTCTGTCATGCATACCCTGGTAAAAAAACATTCCAATATCACTGAGGTCAGTTCACCCTTCATCTTTCCAAGACAGTAACCTGCACTTAAGTTACTTGCAGGTATTTGAGATAAGACCTTTCCCTGTTCCTCACAAGACCCCTTGCATCCGTGCACCCAGTGGGCTCCTGTGGATTCACCACCAGGTCAGCCCTGGGAGGGTGCCGGTGGGAAATGAGGCACTGAAAGGGAACAGACCTGCCCAAGATCATGCCAGCAGTCTGTGCCAGAGCCTGAACCTCTACCAAGTCTGCTAGAGTAGAGGTTCACCAATGGCCTTCCCCTCACCAATGACCTGCTCACTCAAATTGTAAAGATTATGTTTCTTTTATTCCCCATAAAACATCCCTCCTCTTTGTTGGTCCCATGGACAGAGACTTTAGGGCCAAAAAGGTCTGTTTTGACAGTCTTGCCTGATCTGCCAGAATGCATAGACTTTCAGCTAGTTATTAAACCCACACCTGCTGACTAAAGGTCCTTGAGGAACACAAAACATTGAGACTTAGAGACCTCCATTAATGGAGAACTGACAACATCACTCTTTGTTATAGTTAAAACTGAGCATTATTTCCACTTTGAATTTGTCTAGCTTCAGCTTCCAGCTACTCGATATTGTCCTGTATTTGCCTGTCAGTTTGAAGAGCCCTCTGTTCCTGGGATTTCTCTTCCTATCCAAATTTTCACTATCACGCTTATAGGATCATTGTTTAAAGACCGCTGGGGAGTTTTGCACAGATGGCACTTCTTGGGTCTCATGGTACGATAGGTTTTTTTCAGCTCTCAAACAAAACCTGCAGCTCTTTGTACCTCTAAATCCTGGACAGTCTGCCTCCAGCCAGATCTTTTAAGACCACCATTTAGATGTGAAATTACTGAGCCCTGTGCTGTTGAGCACATCTCAAAAGCCTCCTGGCATTATTTGGGGAGAAATAGGATGCACCAACATCCCATGTTTGTATTGCAGTCCCAAGTCTGTGAGTAGTATGCTTTTTATTTGATGTTTCTGTTAAGTCCTACCATTACCTCAGCCACCAGCTAGTTGAAATTGGTGTTGCTCCTGGTTACATGTTGAAGGCTCTGCTCTGAAAACATCTATTGTTGTGGTCTCCTTTGCTTGCTTGTTTGGCTCAGTCTTGTATAACTATGCATTTTCTCTATAAGAGGGCCTGTACAAGTGAAGCAGGAAGACCTACCACACCATGGCTAGAAGAGATTCAGGATTTGGATGGAGAAAACCCTAATCATGAGCCACCACTATCTTCAGAGCACAGAAATGTTGCCCATGCCTCACCTCCTCTTCCAGTTTGATGACCTTGGCTTGCGCATTGTTTAGGGCCTGGTCGAGGATTTCGATGTGCCTCCGCTGGTCCTCGTTGGCAGAGCGCACAGCTGCTAGCTCCATCTCCAACTTCTCCTTCTCCTTCAAGTGCTCTTTGTCTGGAAAAGAGACAAGAACAAGAGCCACTCCAGGAGGACAGCTCACAGGTCCTGGGCCATGCACCAGAGGTAAGCTGTCGCCTAACTAGAAAAGCAAAAGTTATGCAAAGCAGCAGTGGTAGGGCCATTATGACACAGTGCTGAGACACAGCAGGAAAGAAGTTTGCACTGCCATGGCTCAGCCCCTCAATGCCCAGCCTTATGCGAGTACCAGCACCAGAAACGAGTGGCAGCTTGGGCTGCATCTGAACTAGCAGAGCTTGGGGACCTGAGCGCTGCCTCATAATTGTCCATTCTGCTGAACTACTAGCACATTCTCCTGAAAAATTTTAGCGTGCAGCAGCTACTCCCTTCCCATACAATGCCTAGGCTCTGCTTGAGAACAGCCTATGTCAAGGACTGTTTAAAGCTGCCGGTTTGAATGCTGCTGCCCTTCCCTAATGTGCAAGAAACCTCAGCCCCATGGATGTGGGCTGTGCTGTGCCTGGCCCATTTTATTTGCAAGGATAGAGAACATGAGATACAGAATACGTGAAGAAGCCAAATAATATACACACATCTGTGCTGAACAGCCTGAAAACTGAAAGAGGGGAAAGCAATAAGGAAGAATAACATAGGAGGCATCTGAATAGGCTTTCCCTGGCCATGCAGAGAAAAGGAGGCCGTGGGAGGCATTTCAACACTGCGGGGACCGTGACTGACTCCCCAGTCCTGCATGACCTAAGGGTCCAGCGACCAGTGCTCCACTCCTGTTAAGCACCTTAACACATCAGGGGAGAGACTAAAACATGTAGATAACCTCTGTGCTGAAAAATCATCCCTTTTTTGGATAAATTTAAAACAATGTTAAAAAAAAACCCTGGCTAAAGTCAGTCAGCTTTGCTCACATCTTTTCCTTCAGCAACAAATTTCAGGCCCACCATTGACTTTGCTGGCAAGCTGCCTGGGGAAATACTTGGCTCCATCTACTTCTGCCCTGACAGTGCTGAGAAGCCGTTTCTTGGAACACAAGCATGATGGGCCAATCACTGGATCCCCGACGTCGGACCGCAAACGGTTAATGATTGGAGTGAGCAGGGGATGGAAGTTTCATTCAGTGAAATCTGAGATTTCAAAATCTGGCGTTCATTCTGAATGATAACAAAAATAGAGCACTTGGAAAGCCTCCAGGAAGGAAAATTTCCTCCAAAAATTAATTTGGCATCAATTAAACGTTGTTTTGATTTTTGACTGTTTAAACACAGCATTACAGAATTTATTATTTTTTAACTGAAGTGAAAAGTTGCTCCAAAAACACTGAAACATGGAAAATCTGCCCCTAACATCCAGCCCGTCCCACTCAAGTGTGACCACTCAAGCTGGAAGCCCCACCATCCACCTCCCCGCAAGGAGGGTCAGGAAACTTCACATGGCCCAAGCCAGCCCATTTCAGACCTGAAGTACCCCAAGAAGGGCCTTATTCTTCCTTAATTACAGGTGGGATGAGAACAGGTTTAATTTACACACTAGTGGTAGATGCCTGAAGTGAGATGCATACAAGCTGATCCGTGTGGAACAAGGCACGAGTAGATGAGGTAGCCCAAACCCACTCAGCCATCTTCCCATTTATCCTAAAAGGAGGAATTCAGCACTTCACAAAAAGAAACCCTGGCAGCAACACTAGCACATTGGCCTCTGCAAAGCCCACAAGCAAAGCCCAGTGAGTGCTGCGCAGTGTGCCACTGACTGCCACCACGAGCCATCTCGGTATGACGTGGCCTTAATCTTCCCTTGTCAGCAAGAAATTGTATATTGGACATGCAGACCTCTTCCTTCAACGTAAATACATTTAATTCAATCAGACTGACCGGAAAGAACATTAATATCTATTGTACAGAAGTGTAAATCTGGGCAAATTATCAAGCAGCTAATTTCATTAGCGGGCGAAGAAGCTGGAAGATGGATGCTATTTCAGCCCTGTGGCACTCCACCATCTCATGCTGGGACCACACTTGCTTTGCTCCAGATTTGAAACCCATGTTTCATGTTACACATGAGGACAGCACATAGGAAAACAGGACTTGGGACCTTCACTTTCAACTTTCATCCAGGGAACTCTAAGTGCTCGGCTTGCCCTGCTGCATTACATTTTCTACCCCCTGCCAAATATTATGCTGTACACAAAATAACTGCTGAACCCACTAGAAAGCTGGCAAGAAAAATTTACTTCACAGCTCTCAACACTTCCCCATGTCAGCTTCTCCCTGCAAAATGCTGGAGGCACATTTTATAAGTACTTTCCTACATTGCACTCATTTTTAGTAAAGAAGGGCTTTCTTGAACATACCTTAAATTCTCTTCAAGTACATACAAGGTATCCTTAAGGTCTAAAAATAGTTTTACTGTGCTACTCTTGCACACACCTTCTGCCCAGGCACGTGCTTTTTACCTAACAGACTCCAGCTAATAACTATTTCTATCTTCTGGTGGGTCACTGCCACAACCCATTACTGAACAGTCCCCAGGCTTCTCTGCTGCAGTTTACAGTTGTAATCTCACAGCTTTCCACCCACTGCCTCTGACTGTTGTACTTCAACACATGGAGGACATCACACTCTGGCTGGATAGAAGAAAAAGGAGATAAAGCAAAGAGCCTGCTTCAGTGCTTCACAAACAGGATTTTTGAGTTGTCAAGCTGGGTAGGTACTCCAAGAGCACACTAGTCTTGACCCTGCTTTGAAGCAGAAGCTTAAACAGAAAGATACACAATCCGTGGCTCCTCTTCTCCACACTCAGATGTTTTTCATACATTATAGCTGAGTATCAACTTAATTGACCAATTTAATGACCATCTCAAAACATCCCAAGCTGCATTTCTTCTTGCTGTGATACTGCAGAGTGGTAACACAGACATACCTTAAAGACACTTGTTCCTACAGAATGACCACTGCTGGCAGAAGAAAAGTATATCAAATTATGGCAGCAAGAGCCTAACTTCACTGCAGGAGATTTGCTGAAAACAAGACTGGATCCCATACCATGTTCCTTGTGGCATTTTCAACACTTTCTCTTATGTTTGCATTTCCTGATGGTGGCTCTTTGCTCACAGCTGCTAATTCCACAGATGCTCTTTGATGACCGTGCCTTTCTTGAGTGAAACCTGCGGGACTTATTTAGCTTCTCATCAGTCTTGCGACTCCTGACATGGCAAGTGTATGGAGGAGCTCTGTCATCTGCCTTCCACAGGCCGGGGTGTAGGTTGTGGCAGCTGCTGCTGGTCACCCTCAGACCAGCTGATTCACCAGAACAGGACACCAGAGTCACCTCTTCTGCTCATCCAGCTCAAGCTGGGACTTGGCCAACTCCAGTGGCCCAACCTTCCCAAGAGGATGCCAGGGCGGTGAGGCAGGGGGCTGAAGAGTGGGATGGGCCCCTCCTACCTTGCCACTCTGCTCAGAGTGACTGGCAGGAGGAATCTGAAATGAGGACAGGACCTTGTTGCCTGCTCCAAAGACCTTTCAGCAGCTGGTTCCCACTCCATAAGAATAAGCAGAATAATAAATAGAGCCCATTCACTCCATGCAGGCAGACAGAAGGAGGTTTCCCACACCTTTACTAAATTCTTTGCACATTAAACAGGGCCAGGTTGTCAGGTCTAGACATTGACATTTCCCTCCAGAGGACCAGCAAAGTCACCATCCATCCATCTGTCCCTCTGCCCAAGCCTCACTGCAGCCCCCCGCAGCTGTGATTTGTTGCTCACTAGGCTGGGCCAAGGCAGGACTGGAGCAGCAACGCAGAACTGGGAAATGAAGCATTTCTTTCCATCCACACTGGCAGATCTCCGTGAGAAAAAAAACAGAAAAAAAGATACAAACGCCAAGAGAGCTCACTGCAATCTTCTCCTCCTGCAGTTTCGCTCACAAACGGCACATTCCTGACAGCTCCCTGAAGGCTGGGCCATGCCAGCACCAAGGGAAGGCTGAGAAGCTGCATGAGGTCGTGCTTGAGTCCCTGAGACCATTTTCTCATGTGGTGATTAACATGGGTTCTGCACTGGAATTAGTAATTATGATCAATTGTAACGTACTTAATAAATGGTTTGGTACAGGATCACTTGTGGTCATTGATTTCAGCAGGAATGCAGGAAGGTTTGGTGCTCTGTTGTCAGAGGAAGTCATGGAATCTCCATCAAAACTCGTGATAGCTTTCCTTACCCTACGAAGTATCATGGGTATCTTAAACTTGGTCTGATTTACAGCTTGGGCATTTCCATTCACACGTCATGAAGTACAAGTCAGGCAAGAATTTGACCTTCATGCATTAAAAACTGAAATTGAATTTCCCACTCCCCTTTCCTTCAGAGGGCAAGGGGAAGTTCTGCAAAATAGACCCATTTTTTTATACGACATCATTTCTTCAGGATGCTGCTCTCTGCACAGGTGCCCCTGGCTCTGGATGCAGGGTGGCAGCAGCCTCCCCACCTCCCCACATGCAGCTCATGGCTGTGAAACGAGAGGGTAAGGAGCTCCCTTTTACTCGCCCCTGAAACTTCTGCCTCTGCCCTGATTATTTCCTGTCTTAATACTGAATGGCTCTTAGTCTGCCCAAAACCCCACTCTCAAAAACATCTACTGTGAGCATTTTCTTTGCTTGGATTCATTCGATGGGAATATTTCTTTGCCTGGGATATTTGGGACAGAGATATATGCACAAGTACGTGGCACATCCACTGCACACTCCCACGAAGCATGAGGCTCTACCAACACACTGCCAAAACCGTCTACACATCCCCACTAATGGGTGCAGAGCCACGTGGATGGGCACAGACCCCGATCTGCCTCAGACACCTGAAAAAACAGCCCTTTGGAGGAACCCCTTCTCTGACAGAGTGTCTCTAAGTCGAAAAATCCCAGAAAAACACACAACTTTCTCAGACTCCACCAAAACAATTTTTTCCCGTGATATGCTGTATCATAATCTTTCTCTCTGCCCTATGCCCTTGAAACAATCCTCAGTCTTCCCGTCTCTCCGTTTCCACAGCATCTCTCAGCCTCCTCCTGCCTGGCTCTTCTCTAGCCTGTATGGACCCATATGCCTTCATCGGTCGCTGCTTCAAGTCTTTCCTTAAAAGAACATTTTTCACTGACAAAACATCACATAATTACCATGAAACTAATGGGCTGTGAGTTCTCTCCTACCCTCAATACAACAGTAGCATTTTTCTTAGGCACAAATGTCTAGCACTTAATACTTTGACGCATGCAGCCTGGCTTTGCCTATTATTATTACAAAGAATAAGAGTTTTTGTCACCTCCGGCCTCCACCTCAGAGCGCACAACCGCTCTACACTGTTGCACTGCTAATGGAGAGTGCTGCGAGGAACTGAAAAATGATCCCTGCACGTCTTGCCTTGCCAGACTTCTTTTGCAGGGAGTTTTTCCTATTACTGGCGTTTTACTACAGCATTAATTCTGCATTTGCAGTATTATCAAGGACAAGTGTTAAAAAAACCTCAAAAGTTTTATCTTTCCTCCTTCACCTCATCATGAGACTGACCTAAAAACAGTAAATTTTAGGAAAGTGCTGATGGAGTCTTTTTATATAACTTGGGTTAGGGATGCTAAGGGTCATGTTTTCAGGCTGTTTTCCATAAACATAGGGACTGGAAATCTGCTTTTGTTTTCCTAATGAAAACTAAGATTTGCATTTACTAATCTGGCTTAATAAGCTACCACCCTCAGGAAAAAAACAAACGCAAGTTTCAAGACAAAATTGCCACAGCTAATGGGAGTGCACATGGGCACCATTTCTTCTCTTCTTCTAAAAATGACTATTTCAGTCTCAGTAGACAAGTGTACACACGGCAGCTAAAACAAGCTGCACCCCTTCTTCTCTCAAGTTTTCTACCTGAGCATCCCATCAAAAGATGTGAAGAGAATGCAGATCATACTTGCAAAATCCCCAGGTTGGCAGTGAGGTGCAATCCTGGTCATGGTCTCCCCTGGGGAAGACTCACAAACATCAGCATATAAATGCAGGCAGCAACAGAGGATGTCCAAGCAAAACCTTTTATGGGCTCTCAAAGGGGTGTTTTAGGCTGATACCCTGACATTGAGGTCATTATTGTGCGTGCCCCAGCAGCCCAAAGAACATGACTGAAGAGGACCTGCTTTACATGTGCCCATTTTTCTATTCTTGGAAGCACTCTGCATTGCATTAGTAACATTTAGCTCTCTGGCCTAGCCAGGAGACACTCCAAGCATCCAGCCCATCTTATGTGATAGGATCCAAAAAGCTATATTTGTTCATAAGCTGTGAATTGATAGCAGTAATATGCTGAGTGCACAATGCAAAGTTTTATTGCTAGATATTTGTCAGTAGAAGCACAGAGCATGTTTATGCACTGGAAAATAACTCAAACTGAGTCCGTCCTGGGGATTTAACTCCCCCTTGTAGATACCAGTATATGGGAACACTGCCAGGCTGTCTCTATACAAAGACAGCAGACCCCAGTCTGCAGTTTGCACTATGCAACTTACCCCATTTGAACTCTTCCCAATGACAAGACTTAGATAGCAATGCTATTTTCTTAACAGATCATCCCCTTGGATTCACAACAGTATCTACACGTCCTTGTGGCATCTGCTAATATGGCAAAGCTAACAGAGTCATGGAAAAGATCTTTAGATTCTCTTCTGGTTTGTGCACACATGCTCAATTATCAGTGAAGTTGCCATGCTGACATCGTCACTGCAGGTGGGAGCTAGAAGAAGGCTCTCCTGCATTTAAAGCAGCTGGTGGACATTGCAAGGCTGGCAGCGAGGCATGCTGAGTGGCATCAAACGCCACACTGCTTATGGAGGTGGCCAGTCCTCCACCCAAGGATTTGCAGTTGAAACTCATCTTCCAAGGAAGCTCTTGATGCAATAGATAAAACAGAAGGATCGGTTACACAGCATTTAGCTTCAATGGAATTTAAGCCTGCAAGGTACTGCACAGCTCCCAGGTGGTCAAGCCCTTCTGAAAGCGTGCTGGAGATGTTCATGATACACAAGAAGCCACGCGCTGTCATGCAGCACTCAGTTGCTTGGGTTTGGGTTTGGCTGGTCACATGGAGCCGTCAGCACAGGGCAGGGAAATGCAGCAGCACTGTGCTCAGTCATTACAGGAGCCTAAAACTTGACAGGAATGGATGTTTTTCACAGCAGTAGAAGTTGTAAAATATTGTCTCTTCCATCCTTTGCACAAAGGAGGGTCCAGCTCTGCTCTGCCTCCTGTTAGTCCACCCCTGTCACTAACAAGAAGTCAGCAGAAGTTGCTCCAGGCTTATCCCAGCCAAGAGAAGAATCTGACTTCTCTAAAAAGCATGCATCTCCAGAGTTGATCCCCACAAGCAATACTTCACAATTTCAGATAAATATTTATCAAAAATAAACTAAGCTGTGTTACCATTAACATTTACCCACTGTCTAGTTCTGGTGCTCAGAGAGAAAAAAAAAAAAATCAGCCTAAACAATCCAGTCTGCAGCTTAAATAAGAGTGTGTGACAAATTAGCTAAGTAAAACCAAGCCATAAAGACAATAACAATTAGTAGCAAAGTATTCACCTCCACTCCAGCACATATATATGAGCGTACACACATATATATATATGCGCCTTCAAAACAGATTAGCACAGTACTCACTCTGAGTGACATAAAGGCCCTCTGTTGACTTATCCTCATGCCCATCGAAGTCTCTGCTGGCTAGCTGCCTATTGGCTGTCTCCAGTCGTTCTGCAAAAAACAGGAAATACTTTAAGTATAAATATATGTATATAAAATTGTAGGCCAACCAAGAAAATAAGATGCATGCCAGCAGGGCAGTATAAATAGACTCTCTGAAGGAGGACATTAAAATGGAGGCTGACACATACATAAAAGATGAGGCCTTTGACCTCTTCCATGAAACTGTGTCATTCAGATTTACAGAAACTGGGGGAAGAGCCTCTGACATTCATGGCTGACCTGCCCAGGCACTTCATCTCTCACACTGTCCAAAATGCACAAGGCATTTGCAGTCTGAATTACCCAGCTTTGCAAGGGGACGGCTGCTTTCCCACAGTGGAGTGCTGCCCCCAGTGCAGTGAGATGCCCTGGGGAAGGCAGTCTCCAGCCCAGTGACACCAATCTTTGGTGATGCCCTGGGAAAGGAGCAGTTTTCTGCAGCCAGGGTCAGCTTCCCCTGGGAAGGTCCGGCCTTCAGATGCCCCCCTCCTTCAAAAAGACCATGCGACCCCCCTTGCACCACTGCAAAAAGCATGAGCCAGCTTGCAGAAGGCATCTCACAGCACAAGGAGGTACCAAAGTATCCC
Source organism: Strix aluco (assembly GCF_031877795.1). Classification (NCBI taxonomy): domain Eukaryota; kingdom Metazoa; phylum Chordata; class Aves; order Strigiformes; family Strigidae; genus Strix; species Strix aluco. The sequence continues at coordinate 125,992,507 of NC_133932.1, forward strand.
ATCAGGAACTTAGACAGGTAATAGCTACCCAACGTACCCTCGATTTGCTTTCTCAAAAGGATATACGCTCAATTTTATGTTCTCAATACAAGAAAGAGATATCCTTTGATACTTGCTACTGGTTTGTGAAGGCACTCAACTCTGAGATTTATGGGTTGTACAGCACTGCTCTATGTTGCAACTTGCTCTTCAGCTTGTTAGAGCTGGATGAGCCTTTGGGACTGTTGGCCTTGCTGTCAAATCAATATTTGCAAGTACTAAAAGCAAAGGCACCATCTGAAGCTGACTCTCATATTTTGCCAGAAGGTTTCCTTTTCACCAGGGGGGTGAGGTGACAGCAGTTTTGTCTTATGCCAATGAGCAGGGCCAGATTTCTCAAGACATGTATCTAAAACATGTGAAGCTACTCCTCTAAAGCCTGCTGCTCTGGAGCTTGTGAGAAGTGAAACACCACGTCAACTGGGGAAAAAAAAAATGACACAAGCACATAACATACCACGGAGATCCCTGTTGAAGTCATGAAGTCTCCTAATTTCTCCTTCAAGTTTGTTTCTCATCGCTTTGTCCAGAGACTCCCTCTTAGTGGTGGTCTTGACCAAGCCCTCATAAGCTTCTGAAATCCTCTGAATCTCTATTTCAAACTGAAAGGAGAGAGAGCTCCTGTTAAAGCCCAGCAGGAATGTGTCCCGTCCCAGTGTTTGCCCAGCACGTTTCAGCGGGGCGCAGGAGTCGGGGCAATGCTCGTGCTGAGTGTCATGCCAGCCACCAGCTCTGCAATGACCCATCTCCTCAGCGGCAGTACTGGAGGCTCCTGCAGTGGGGACCCCCACAAATGCCCTGTGGGGCAGCTTGCCATGCCATAACACCCCCTGACACCCTGCTGGCAGCTCCCCAAAAACCTTGGGGTAGGGTGGACTTGATGTAACTGCTCAGTTGCCTTCACTCTACAACTGAGGTGGCTGCTTTAACATCATCCAAGGGAAGAAATGAAGGAAACAGTGTATTTGTGTTGGCTGTATTCTTTCCTAGAAAGGGTTGTATGAGGCAAGATTTATTATTCTGCCAGATCCCTGATCCAAAACAGGTCTGAGCTCTGCGTGTCACCAGAAGTGTTTTAGGCTCAGCTCTGACCTCATGTCAGTTTTAAACTACTGTGGTCCACTCCTTTCTATCCTTGACTGAAGCCTGCTCTATACAAGAGGAAATTCTCTATAACACACCAAACCAATTGTCTGGGGTTTTCAATCTTCTTAACTTCATCTTGAAATCTGGTAAACTGCAAGCAGGGCATGCAGAGGAAGCCCTTAGCAGTGAACTTGCATCTTAAGACCCAAGACCAAAAGACTGGAAGGAGGATAGTCCCCAGCAGAGTTTTGCTGTTCAGGTCAATCTCATCCAACTCTTTTAATAGGCAGATGTTGTGTTAAGTGTTACAACTTTGCTAAAATCGTTGTTGCAGGAACGATCAACGCTGATGTGGGAATCTGCTCCTGCATGCCTGGCCCTTGTGTTTGTGGAGAAAAGCTTGATAATTTGCACAGGCTGGAAAACCACAAGATATATATAGCCTCCCGCATACCTTTCTAAATCTGGTGCTTTTTTAGCCTCTTGAATTGTGGGTGGGACGGATTTGTGATTTGTGAAGCCAGGGTGCAAGCCCACCTCCCCTTGCTGTGGAGATAGGTCCCTCTCCAGGGCCTGTTAAGCTTTAGGTGTCATTTACCAGCTGCAGCACTTGCAAAATAAAAAGTTCCGGGGATGCTGGAGCTGTCACCCAGCTGTCTGCATAGGAACTTGCAGCCAGGCTCCAGCAGCCTGGACCTGCACTTACAACAATGCAGGGGCCACTCTATCTGAATATGGCCCATGGGCATGTGGCACCTCTGAACCATGCGCCAAGGAAAGCCCAGCAGAGCCATCACGGGGAAACCCGGTTACCTTCCCTGATTTCTGCTTTCAGCTTGCTCAGGCACAAAAGCTGAAACAAGTGGCAATGTGCAAAGTCCACAGTGGCCCCCGTGACACCAGGAGTTTTGGGTTAGTACCTTGCTGGGTATCACATCACCTATCTTGCACCGGTGGTGATTTAACAGCTCGCAGGTATTTCAAACACATACAAGCTGCTCCCTCACATGCATGACATTAAAAAGTACATGTAGATTAGTTCTTAGCTGACAATTCTCCACAGCTCCAAGAAGAGGACGACCTGTTGAGCCAGTCATATCCCACACACTGACACTCCTTCTTGGGGGAACTACAAACTTACTCAGGTTATTCTGACTTTCTGTTTTGTTTTCTTGAAGCAGGAGCTCCAGAAAGCCCCACTACATTTTCCCTAACCACATCTAGAAAAGCAGATCCTTCTTCTCCACCTTGCTGATGCACAGCCAGACACCTAGTGTGTTCCCACCATGAGGACAGAACGCTCAGAGGAACGCTGCATAAATCCAAACCTGTTTGAAATTCAAACCGAACCATACTGTGGTTCAAAAAAAGTCAAAGAGTTTTATTTTTCTTCATATGCATGGCAATGCAAGCTTGTACAAAGCCTCAAAAAAAAAGTGTAAACTTTTTTGAGAAAATCACCCAGAGCACTGTGCAGTTCTGGGCTCCACGATTTAAGAAGGATGTGAAGGTCCTTGAATGCATCCAGAGGAAGGCAACAAAGCTGGTGAAAGGGCTGGAAGGAATGTCCTATGAGGAGTGGCTAACTTCCTGAGGAGGGGAAGTGGAGAGGGAGGTGCTGATCTCCTCTCCCTGGTATCCAGTGATAGGATGCACGGGAATGGTTCAAAGCTGCACCAGGGGAGGTTTAGACTGGACATTAAGAAGCATTTCTTTACCGAGAGGGTGGTCAAACACTGGAACAGGCTTTCCAGAGAGGTGGCTGATGCCCCAGGCCCGTCAGTGTTTAAGAGGCATTTGGACAATGCCCTTAATAACATGCTTTAGCTTGGCCAGCCCTGAATTGGTCAGACAGTTGGACTAGATGATTCTTGTAGGTCCCTTCCAACTGAAATAGTCTATTCTATTCTATGACTATGATCTACAATCAAAAATCTATTTCATCTGAATTTTCCAGAATCAAAATGACATGTTGATAAGTTACTCCAATAACAGCATAGTTTCAGCTACTTGATTCAGCTACAGCTTTTTCTTTAGATCAGTGTGACCTCCACTAACAAAAGTTTTCTCTTCCTATAAGTAGTTAGAGGCTATATCCAAACTACCTCACATTGCTCTCTTTGACCATTTAAGCAGATTGAGCTTCTCTCTCCTCGAAAGGAAGGTTTGGCTTAGCAAAAATAATTTTTAAAGCACTTTCCTGAATCCTTAACTACATGATCCCAACCACTGTGCTCAGTTACATGCCTTGACACCTGTCAGTTCCCACGCTTCCACTCTTCTGGGTGAGCCACTACCTGCAGGAGAAGGTGCCTGCTCCAGATTGCTCCTACCACAGCAAACCAGATTTGCCAAAAGGGCAGGGGGTTTCCACAGCCCAAGAGTCCCACCCAACACTGCTGGTTACCACATGCACTCTGCTCTTCCCGTTATCTGCTGTTATTTCCCAAAACACATCACCACACAGGTGTCCTCTAGCCCCAGAGGCAAAGACTTGCTGCAGGAAAAGCAAGAAACTCCATCAGCACTGAACAAAATTAAAGAAGAACAGAAGAACAGCCATAAATTGTGTCAGTGTTTCTCAGCAGCTCTGCGATTTCCTTTGCCTTCTTCTATGGAGGGGAGAAAACAGTTCAGTCCCTTCTCTGTCTCGTAGATCCTAGAGTCAACCCACTCAAACAACCCACACACACAGCATGGGGAAGAGCCAGCCCAGCCTGGCAATTGAACTTCAGCAAAGTAACACCATCCAACAAACAAAAAAAAAAAAGCAAAAAAAATAAGACAAAGTAATGCTCTGCTTTTGCAAAAAAAGCTCAAAATAACACATGTACAACCCCCTTCCCCACCAACTGTTTTTAGGTAAGAAAACCAGACAACTCATCAAACAGCACGGATTAATCACCACCTTGTACCTCTCTGCAAAAAGTCTGTTCAGACAGGACTGGGAATTTGACAACCCTCAGGGCTGATCTGTTTGTATGAACACCAGGGAGCCCTCCACGTCAGGCTGATTTTCTCTAATTTCTTCTCCTACTTTGTAATGAATAGAAGTGATGGGAGGGTGGCTCTACTTAGAATAAACTTGTTACGCACAGACAAACAAGCAGTACTCCTCGTGACCCTTCCACTTCCAAGGAAAGGGAAGAGTTCTCACACCCAAAGTATGTAATTTAACTCACTGTCACATTTTCAGAGGTGATGTTCAGCTGAAACTGTGGGAACAGAGGAGGACCTGCCCTGTCCTTGTGTTCAAACACATTAAAAACAGCATGGGAGGGATACTGTGTTAAGGCTTTGGTTCAGGACATTTTCCTGAAGAAAGTATGCACTTGAGCATGTGTTTCACTTTAGTACTCTGCTTACATTCCCCCAAAGTCAATGGGACTCAAGTCCACGCTCTGTTGACTGAAGTGAAACTTCAGCCCATGCTTGAATACCTTTCTGTTGGTGTCTGATGCAATCGACTCACAGGGCATCCAAGATAAAGAGAGAGACGTTTCCAAGAGTGTAAAAGGAAATCAGAATATTTTTAGGGCATCACACTCAAATACCTTTTACCGAACAATGCAGCTTTTGTAAAATTAATAGCTGGAATATTTCTTTTTGCCCATGAAGGCCACAGGGAAGTCAGCATTAAAATCTTCAGTTAATGTTGCTGCAAAAATTTCTCAACTAAGTTTAGGAAATTCTGTGAATAAGCTCAACTCATCTCGTTGCAAGGAGGAGGCTGAAAAGACAAGAGCAACTACAAAACAACAGGTTTTTTTCTAACCTGTTTGAACAGATTGTCACAGATTTTTCCCAAAGCTGAGGCTGGGACATGGTCTCTCAGAGCTGCCTTTTCTCCTGTGAGGGGTGTCTCCAAGAACACCCTGATCCCGCACAGCACAGAAAAAACTGAGCTCCTATTTAGACTCCTAAATTCAGAGAGAAAAGACCTGCAGCCTAAGCCCATTTATGCATAAGCGGTGGGAATACATAAATGAAATAGTAGTGTAGAATCCTAAATAATCCTAAATCATTTGGTCTGGGTCCCTGGGACCCAAAGCCAGCAGATCTGGGGAGCATCTCTGCATCACGTTCAGTGAACTCTCATTTTTAAGCAACTTCTTTGTTTGATTTGGCTCTTCATCTTGTCACCTCAGGCAGTGCGCAAGACATCGCCCTTCACTGAAGATGCCACAGAGAAAAGAGGGTGTAGGATCCCTTCGCAAAAAGGGTTTTTAAGCAAAACCTTTACCAAATGGTTCTTTCAGGTAAGAGGGTAGTGCTTTTTGAACCAACATGTTCAAAGGTGGGTGTCTAACATCAGCTCTTAGCAACCCACAGAGCAGTCACTGAAACCCTCCGAGACAACAAAGTTAACACATTACCAAATAACGGGCAACCCCACCAACGGCTGTTACACTTCCACAGAGCACGGAGTGCCACATGAGCATATTGAGGTGGACAAGACCGCTCAGGACAGATGTGGCCATGCTCTTCAAATTCTTCTCATCTGAAACTCTGCTGCCTGTGAAAACGGTGCAGAACTCAGCTGCACCAGGAGCAGACTCTGCCCATGGGAGACTTCCACGGAAAGCTCCGGTGAGGCCAGAACAGAAGGATGGAAGGGGAAAGTCCCCAAGTGAGACATGTGATGGGTTGCCCCATTCCACCCTAAAGGCAGGGGAGCCCACAGGCCATGGGGCACAGGATTACACTTCAGGGAGACCACCATGGAGAGACAGTGGTTAAGAGATGCCACTGGTGCACCCCCATTGTGGTGACATGACTGTGAAGAACACCTTGGGGGACTCAAACACAGAAGAACCAAGATGGTTGCCCTACTCAGGCCTCATCCCCACCTCTCCACGTACCTTCTGCAGCTTGTCTGCCTTCTCATAGTACCCCTCCAGCTCCTGCCGCAGCACGTGGTTCTCCTCGGAGAGCATCTCTACCATCTGCTGTGCCCGCTCGACGATGGCAAAGGCGTCGGGCGTCAGCTGCTGGCCTGGCGGTGGTGGAGTCTGGGCAGCGGCAGGGGCTGGCAGCGGGGGCAAGGTGCCCGGGAGCAGAGGGCCGGCGGCAGCAGTGGCCTGCGAGGACATGGGGCTGTGCTGCTGGGCCGGCGGTGGCGGGAAGGGCGCCTGGCATTGTCGGCTGTGGGGAAGCACACATGGAGGAGGTGTTAGAGACATGCGCCCTCGAAATGCATGCAGGAGCTTTCACCTAATGACTGCACAGTTTATTAATAGAGTTATAACTGTACGGTCATGATTCTGGTCCTTAGTCACTCCTAAATACCAACAATCACAGCAGGGACTGGGTAAATTGTCTCCTCGCCCGCTCTTGACAGTGATGTATACCTCTGGCACGAATGGATAAAGGAAGCATTGACTCAAAACCAGCATTTTTGCCTAGGTGCGCAGCTAATATTTCAGCAGCCAGCCAGCCTCCCCCTGCCCCCCCTTGCCACAAACCCCACCGCTGAGAAGTGTAAGCCGACGGGCTCGAAGGAAACACAAGGGATGCATTACTCACCCTTCGAACACCGCTCCCTGCCTGGTGTGAGACCAGCTGATCGGCTGAATTGGGAGGCGAAAGGAAGTGATGTGAGCAAAGCAGCGTCCCTGAGCGGCTTTAGCAAGCGGTAAAGGGAAGGGCTGCTGCAGAGCTGCTGGAGGCACAGCCCTGGTCGATCACGGCGAGCCACAAAAGCCATCATCCAGTGCGAGACCTCACTGTGTCACTTCCTGACCAACGGCATCCATCACCCACCAGGCTCATGTTGGGGAAGGATAAGAAGCAGCGAGCTGGCAGTGGACCTGCTTCTGGGCTGGGCTTTCTGATGGCAGGCGGCTCTTTAGTCCACCCGAGTCACAATTTGCAATGGCTGGAGGATAATCCAGGAGGACATCTTAGCAGTGAGGTTAACCCTGCCGCTGGTGGCCAGGTGAGACAGGAGTCCCTCACTTCTGTCCTGCTTTCAGCCCTGCGAGCTCAAGAAGTGAGACTGCCCCTGTTTCAAAAGGGGGCAATTCGGGCAGGGAGCAGCTCAAAGCTTGTCTGCACTGGACTCATCTCCAACCCTCCAGCCACTGCACAGACAGCCTCGCAGCCTCAGCCAGGGTGAGCGGCCCCACGCAGAGCCTCGCTGTGCATAGGCTGAGCCACTGCTCAGCCCAGATGCCAAAGTTGTGAAATTTCTACACCGTGCTTGTCTAAGAGACTCAACCCAGACCACGTGGGACATCTGTGTCAGAGCCCAGTTTGTTTGGAAAATAAGCTGACTGCTGGACCCCACCTGAAGTCCGCAATCAAGCACCTTCTGAAAGTTGTATTTCAGCTTAACCACAAGCTGTTAGGCTGGCTATAGCTATAGTTGCCTTTATTTCTGTACCCTACATGAGGCAGGAGACCTAACAAACCGATGTATTTACCCCATTTGGCCTCAAAGATCTGTGAATGCTATTTTTTAGACAGACAATTTTGTGCTATATAAATACATAATAAATATGATTACTGTTGTCTTCAGCACCTACATGGCTTCTCAAAATGGAGTTTTCAAAAGCTCTCAGCATTGGCTTAATTCTACTGATAATAACCCATCACTGCCTTCAACTGCAGCAGAACAAGATGAAAAGCGAAGGCAATTTTAAAGCCCTGCCCTAAAAGTGAGCAGTGGCTGCTCTAACAAGCTTGTCCCCATCAAGCCACATGACAGTGAGGAAAGCCAGCAATTCAGTCATATCTTCTGTCCAAACTAGAGGGAAAGTAAATGGGACCCTGCAGCCCCCCAGACACAGCACACACACAACACCACACTCCCATTCCAGCTCTCGTGCTTTGCACAATGCATCCACCATGGCACAGAAAAGTATTGAAACAGAGCAAAGACCAGTGATGAGCCCGTTCCCAAACACAAGCATACTGCTCACCTGCCCAGCAGCACAGACCCTGGTCCAGGCTCAGCATCCTGGGGAAGAAGATCACAGCCAAGCTTTGTGCAGCCAGCACTGGAAAAGCCAGTGGCCTGGCCTGGAGAGGGCTTTTACCCACACAGCATAGACATTCCCTAAGGCTGTCTCTCCCCTGGTAAATTAAACATCCATGGAGGCAGCATAGGAGAGGGGCTATTCCCCCTGGGCAGCTCCCAGGGCCAGGAGAATTTGCTCTCAGCCCCAGGCACCTTACTTCTCTGGCAGAGGTGCAGTCTAATGACTTAGGAGGTAAATGCCTACTGAAAGTGGATAAAACTTTCCAAAGGACAGTAGGTCAAGGGAGGTGCTGCATAACACTTAGAATCATAGAATGGTTTGGGTTGGAAGGGACCTTAAAAATCTTCTAGTTCCAACCCCCTGCCATGGGCAGGGACACCTTCCACTTAGACCAGGTTGCTCAAAGCCCCGTCCAACCTGGCCTTGAACACTTCCAGGGAGGGGGCAGCCACAGCTTCTCTGGGCAACCTGTTCAGTGTCTTACCACCCTTGTCATAAAAAAATGTATTCCATATATCCAAACTAAATCTACCGTCCTTTAGTTTAAAACTGTTGGCCCTTGTCCTATCACCACAGACTCTGGTAAGAAGTCTCTCGCACTTTCTTGTAATTTCCCCTGAAGTACTGGAAGGCCGTTATAAGTCTCCCCGGAGCCTTCTCTTCTCCAGGCTGAATAACCCCAACTCTCTCAGCTCATAGGAGAGGTGTTCCATTCCCCACCGATCATCTCTGCGGCCCTCCTCTGGATCTGTTCCACAGGTCCATGTCCTCTTGTGCTGGGGACCCCAGAGCTGGACACAGTACTCCACGTGGGGTCTCACCAGAGTGGAGCAGAGGGGGAGAATCACCTCCCTCAACCCGCTGGCCACACTTCTTTTGATGCAGCCCAGGATACAATTGGCTTTTTGGGCTACAAGCACACACTGCTGAAGCATGTCCAATTTCACGTCCATCAGTATCTCCAAGTCCTTCTCCGCAGGGCTGCTGAAATCCATTCATCCCCCAGCCTGTACTGATACTGGGGATTGCCAATATCAGTTGAACTTCATGAGGGTCGCATGGGCTCACTCCTCAAGTCTGTCTAGGTCCCTCTGAACGGCATCCCTTCCCTCAAGCAAATCAACTGCACCACACAGCTTGGTGTCATCTGCAAACTTGCTGAGGGTGCACTTGATCCCACTGCCTATGTCATTGACGAAGATATGAAACAGTACTGGTCCCAGTAAAGACCCTTGAGGGTCACCACTCATTACTGGTTTCCACTGGGACATTGAGACACTGACTTTAACTCTTTGGATATGGCTATCTAGCCAAGTCCTTATCCATCTAACAGTCCATCCATCAAACCCTATTTTTCCAATTTAGAGGCAAGGGTGTTGTGAGGGACCATATCAAAGGTGTTACAGAAGTCTAGCCAGATGACATCCGTAGGTCTTTCTTTATCCACTGATGTAGTCACTCCATCGTAGAAGGCCACTAGATTAGTCAGGCTTGATTTGCCCTTGGCGAAGCCAAGTTGGTTGTCTCTAATCACCTTTGTTTTCCTTATGTTTCGACATAGCTCCCAAAAGAAACATTGCAAAATTTTATCTCTCATGGTTGGTGAATGTTCTGCCTGCGTTGGCCCCACTCATCCATCCCTGTGCCCACACAGCACACACCACAGCAGAAACGCGATAGCACGGAGAAACAGGAAAAAGGAAATTGCAGCAGCTACACAAAAACACCCCTCATCAAAGGCTACACTAGCTGGAGACAAAAACCATCCCACTCTGCCAGAGGAGAAGATGCTACTGTAGCTCTTCCCTCTGTGCTGACTGCAGGAATTTGCTGTGGTGCTCAGCATTGCTTATCAGGATGGGGGACATTCCAACAGGGACTGTATCATTTTAATTCAGGATGTTAGGCTGCCTTGCCCTCTTGCATTTGTCATCAGAAAGGAAAGGAGCATGCACCCCCACTCCCAAGCTGACTTTCTGGCTGGTGTATTTGCACTGCAGCCTTCAGATGGTGCTCAGCAAAGCCCAGGGCTGCAAAAGGAAGCAGTCATGACTTCCCCTGAAATCCCCTTAAATCGGTGGTTCTGAGTAGCCCCAGAGCTCCTGGACACTGGCACTGGGTTAAGATGCTGCTCCCTGCTCAGCTCCCTTTGGAGTTCACTGCCTCTCCAGCCTCACCACTTCTGCCTGCTGCTGGGACCTCACAGCAGGATGCCCTGGGGCGGGGGGTCACACTGACCTGGGGGGCTTGTTTTACCTTCCTGAGACCAAAACCAAGCTCCTAGCAGTACCTTGCGATCCAGGGCCGTGCAAGCCAGTGAGCGCAGCGAGCCCTGTGTCAAGTTGCTTGGCAAATCGCAACGCCATGGGCACACCTCTCGCACCATCCCTACAGTGCCCCTTTCTTTTGGTGGCCCAGTGTGCAAACCCCAACAAGGGACCCCATGCCCATTGTGGGACTGGAATATTTTTTTGCTTAAAAATCTCAACAATAAAGAACATCATGAGCAGTGGAGCAACTGATGTCACTCCTGATGCAAAAGGTGCTTCACAAGCATGTGCAAACCTAGCCAAGCACACGGCACCTTCTCAGTGCTGCCAACAGCCAGTCTGCACTTGCATATTTTACCACAGCAAGTAATTGAGCTGTGTGTGAGTTTGCTTGTCTTTACCAAAACAAAGGCCACAGCTGATTTTATGCAAGTAAAAGCCCAGCTGTCTGGACACAGTTACACCAGTACAAAGACACAGATTTGCTACAGGTACAGATTTTCTCACTTCTCCAGGGAGACCTTATAGCAGCCTTCCAGTACTTAAAGGGGGCTACAGGAAAGATGGGGAGACACTCTTTATCAGGGAGTGTAGGGATAGGACGAGGGGTAACAGTTTTAAACTGAAAGAGGGTAGATTTAGATTGGACATAAGGAAGAAATTCTTCACTGTGAGGGTGGTGAGGCACTGGAACAGGTTGCCCAGAGAGGCTGTGGCTGCCCCCTCCCTGGAAGTGTTCAAGGCCAGGTTGGACGGGGCTTTGAGCAACCTGGTCTAGTGGAAGGTGTCCCTGCCCATGGCAGGGGGGTTGGAACTGGATGATCTTTAAAGGTCCCTTCCAACCCAAACCATTCTATGATTCTTTACAGGAATAGCTTAGAATAATATAATTAAAGATATCTCTGAATCTAAACCAGTGGAGATACAGCAGTTTTTCACAATGAAGTAGTACATTCTTTGGTCATAGATACACCCTTTAAACAGTTGCAGGAACTCCTGACACCATACTTCTAGGAAATCTCAAGCTCCCATCAATTTAACCTTTTCACATGCTCTTTAGTCTGTCTAGCTTTACACTACAGAGGGAGAAGAGCTCCCTGGGATCTCCATTTTCTTGAACTACAAACCACTTGTTGAGCTACTAAAGATTTACACCCTGTAGCAGCAGCCAGGCACCAGAGTCTCAATAGCCAGGGCCACAGGAGAGATTCTACGAAGCATTTTCCAGCTTGGAAACTAAACTGACAAAACTGACGTTACATTTCTCGAAGCACGTCTGTTCAATATAATGAACACATTTCTGACTTTCCTTTTACTTGCTTGATCTGTCCAATTTAATTCTGACTAAGCCTACTGCAAAATCGCCAAGTGTATATGCAATAAAATCAACACAGCGATTCATACTAACAAATCAACATTTGTAGAAATAGGAGAGTTATAACATCAGCTTAGTTCACATCCAACCACTCATGTAAAGCTCCAAAGAAACAAAGCAATCGGGATTATCCTGAGCTCCTTCAGACTTAGTAAAGAATGACATTCTCAAAATGCTTCTATGGTATTTTAAATGTTGATCTTACTCTGCATTACAGCAGGTTAAAATCTTCCAGCCAAACATGTTTTCATCAAAAATTGTCCTTCCTAAAAGCATGAAACTGTGAAACCTTATGAGTTTTGGATATCTCTGTAACACTGCAGCTACAGTTCTATTGAAAACATATTTTTTTGTTGACATTATTGTAGAAGTAGGACTCCTATATACTTCTGCAACGCAATGCAAAGAAGAAAAAAAGAAAAAACTAAGGAAACCAGCGCTTAGAATAGGGAGCACCACACAGGCAGTGAGCCTTTTAAGGGCTACCATGCTAGGGTCACCAGACCACACACTCTCTTTTAAGTGATGTATAGCTTTTAATATAGGTAATAGATTGCTATATACGGCTTGCAATACAGTGTCTTCAGCAAAATACTTGACCATGGACCTCAATTTCATTAGAAACCCCTCAGAATTCAGCAAGGCCACCCAAGCCCCCAAATTTTGGCATGGTCTTAATACACCTTTTACACTTGAACCCCTGGGAGCAAGAATGACCAACATAGAGGAATTTTGGGAGGAATTTGTAGCTCTATGTAGGAATAAGAAACCCTGAAAGGACACCTGCTGTTGACCACTAGGATATCGTGAATACAAAAGATTTATTGCCCAATAAAGCAGGGCAGTATAAGGAAGTAATGAAATGAAAATGCCTGTAAATGTTCTGGAAAGGAAACTTCACCACTGCTCTGCTACAGATACAATGCAGCTCTCCTCTATGTAAGGATGTAAGAGTGACCAGTGGAGGAAGGACTTTGTTTCCAATATACCATGGGATTTATATTCATAAATAAAATGCCCTTCTGTAACCTTTTTAGTTCATCTTTCTCTGAATGCTCTTCCTTCCTTTGTCTCTGAGGCAGACTGGCATACTTCATCTCCTGAAGACTCTCCCAAGGAACTTCATCTCACAACTTCACACATCTAATGTGGATGCTCCAGCTGAGTCAGCAAAAAGGAGGCAGCTTTTCTGGGGTACGGATCATTGAAGGTGCCTTAGGCTTTTACCTTGCAATGAGAGTAAAAAGTGAGTGAAAAGTGCTTATTCCTGCCCAGTGACCAGGAGCCTTGAGTCTGGATACAAACCTCAGACCCAGGCGTCTACCTGACTTCCACTGTGATTTCTGCAGTCATGAAGCTGACTTCAAATGCTTTGTAGCTGTGAGTAACAGAGGAATCAGTGTTGTCACTGTTTGGAAAAGAGACAGGATCCTGGGAAGGTCAGTAAGCCCAGTCTGACAGTCATGGTGCAAGGAAACATAGTTATAGACCCATCATTAAATGCTGATACAGACAGAAATGGGAGAAGACTTTCCATAGCCAAGAAGTAGCCCTCGTGGTATCCTCTGACTTACAGAATCAGCAACAGTTGCAGCACCTTGTAAACACAAAGGTTTATTTCAAAAAACATTTTGCAGACTTGGACTCACATCTCCAGAATTCACTATTTTGTTTGTTAGTGCTGGACAGACCTTGGCCCAGCTTTTTCGGGGGTGACTACATCAAGATTTGCAGGGCAAAATTATCATCTGAAAAGGCACACACTGTATTAAACATATCATCTGTACTTAAGTACGGGACAGGATATCGTATTTCTTCACAGGGATCAACACTCAGAATAAATACTCTTTCTAAAGCCCTGCTGATATTCAGCAAAGAAAAAGGTGCCTTCCTCAACCTCTGCACTCCTAGAGGAATCAACTGGGATAGTAACACAGAATGGTAAGGAGAAATGACATGGGCATCACCCAAGCTGTGGGAACGGCTCCATTTCTCCTTATTTTGATGAAAGGCAGATTAGACCAGAATGAGAGGATACAAAGCTTTTCTGCAGGGCTGCCAGCATCCACATCAGCTGGAAGCGCAGTCTCTAACCCACGCTCATGCTTGGGCTATCCTCGCAGAGAAAGGCCAGCAGAACTCAACTTGGGCGTGACATCCCTCGGCTCGGCCACGCTGCCAGCATGCCTGCCTGCCTGGGGTGTCTCAGGGAGGAAAAGGAGCTCCTTGTAGTCCCCTCAGCAGCCACAGACATGTGGTTGAATGAGTAAATATCAACAGGTTGTCTGAAAACAGCGGTAATGGAGGGGGTGCGGTTAATACACAAATACCCAGAGAAGCCAGACTATTCCAGCAGTTAAATATAGGCTTCTACATCCAGGCAGGGTGGAATTTTACGAGGCAGATAAAAAGCTGGGATATCTTTAAAAAACAGCTCAGGTTTATTCTTCAATTGCATGCCATCTTTTAAAATGTATGGATTAAAACAGAATTAAAAGGTGCCTGTATGATTGACTTCTGCAAGTAGCCACGAATAAAGTCCCGTCAACAAGCAATGGTGTTTCCAGTTCAAGGATTCATTTGCATTATACACGCTTTTTATTAATGGTGCAGAGAAAGAAATCATTCCGGAGAAAAGACACCAGGATCTGACAAGGGCCACTGGGAGCAATGAGGAGGATTCATTGCATTGAGTGATTTGGATCACTGCTTAAGCAGGGCACAGAGAAACAATGTGGACTTGAGCAGGTCCAAGTTCATCCACCCAGGAATAAATACAGGAAGCTACAGTAAAAGGGTGGGAAATCCTATCCTGGGCTGTGACTACCCTCACATGCATGACTGGGTAACAAGCTGTATGGGGAGCTCCCAGGGTGCCAACATCTGAAACGTCAAGTGTTATTGAGCTATGTAAATAAGGAACATTGAGTTGCATTGCAGAGGTGAATTATATCTGATTAGCCTCTGGTTCAGCTGGTACTGCAACGGTGTCCAGGTCAACTTTCCATAGTAAAAAAAGGGGTTTTGACAACAGTGAAATAATTACAGGGCTCTAGGCTCCATCTGTTACATGCATTAAAGGACCGATAGCACAGGGCTCCTCACTGTATCTGACAAAGATATTGCAAAATCCCAACTGGCAGCTAGAAAATACAGGCTAAAACTAAGATGCAGATCTGTGCCAGGGATGGCAATTAGCTAGTGGAACAAGTCTGTAAAGGCAGTGATGGATTCTCCAGACAGACAGTGTTATAATCACCAGAACTGAATGTTTCGCAAACTGGAATTAATTCATGGTGTTGTGCAAAAGACTAAATTAGATTATTTCCAAGCCCTTTTACCTGACAAGCTGTGACTCTCTGAACATGCACCTAAGGAATGTCAGCAAAGACACCATTCAGGAATAGCTGCACATCTAGGAAAGGAAAAGTTTCCTAGATTATTACACTTGGCCAACTTAAAGCATTCAGAAGTCATGAGTCAGGGCCCCAAGCAACATGTAACTGGCTTAAAAATGCTGATATTTTAAAACAGGAACAAATATCGTTTCCTTTTTATTTGCCTTTTGGTTTTTTGGCCTTTTAAGCTTCAGGGTTCAAGCTCTGTTCTGCAATCATGATGTCCATAAAGCAGAGGTCACTAAGTCTAATTTATATAAATGCTGAGATTACCGCAGAATCATATGACTCTAGGTCTTCAAGACAATACAAAATATCTTGAGATTTACAGTAAAGTTGTGAGATTTCACCACGGTGATTATAAAGGCAATGTTCCCTTTAAAACCAGCCATGTACAAAAAAAAAAAAAAAAGCGCCAAACCAAAAAAGCAAGTTAAACAGCAGCTGCAGTTATCCCATCTCCTTCAACAGCTCCCTGCCAGCATTTGTGGGTTTCCAGCCACATCTCCCTCACCACAGAAGGACTGGGGGGAGTGGGGGACCGTTGACCCTGCAGGTCTATTCCGTCCCTGGTATTTGTGGGTGCTTCCTCTGGACCAGTACAGTTCTGTGCTTCTCTCCTCTCTTTTCTGGAAGACAGAAGCCTTTTGCACAGTCCCTGTCCAGAGGACACCAGGATGGATGGGGTGGAGAACAGATATGGCCAGGACAGAGGGAAGGAGATGCTGGGATATATGAGATTCCCATCTGACCACAGGCAAAGCTCTGTTTCCATTAGCTTCTTTCCCAGGCCCTCCTGACAAGATGAAAGCTGGAATTTCTCACCTTTCTTGCTCCTCTAACAGAAAAAACAGCCTCTCCAAATCCTACTCATCCATTAACTGTATGAAACCGGGTAGTCCCCTACCTCGACCTCTCTTATCAAGGTCCTCCATCCCAGCCAGATGGCTGGCTGTGAGCCTCCCCAGAGCCCAGGTAGGGGGAAGAAGCAGCGAACAAGAGCAGAGGCACAGGAAGGTTTGCACTTGGGAGCAACCCAGCAGTGTAACACAGCCCCCAGCTCTCTTCCAGCAGTGCTCAGGGGCTGCCGACTGGACAAGTAGTCCTCTAGCAGGGATGGGGCTGACATCCCCAGACAGGTAACCTGCCTTAACCCTCTCCACAGAGAGGAATATTTGTAGCAGAGGCCATTTTTGTGAAATTGCATTTTAACCACACTCATTTCAGACCTGGACAAGCCCATCCTGCAACACAGCGCAAGATCCACGCAAGGATGCACTGGAGCACAGCTGCTGCAGACAGAGAAATGGCAACCGATGAGCACATTGGGATTACTGCCACTTCTCAAAGGCTTTTGTCACCCAAATCTTCCCAGATAACAGGGCCATAAGGGGATCCCGCAGCCCATGGGGCCAGTTATAAGCTGGGATATGGCACAGGAGATTAAACCAAAGCAATTCATACCAATTAAGAGCAAGTCTGGGTAATGTCAACAGGGAAAATATTTCAGTGTGCCCAAGCAAAGTCAAAGGTTGTCATTCCTGTATAGAAAAATATCACAGAAAAAAGCCCGAGATGAGTATGAAGAATACTGCTTGCTGAAATCTACGTAGCCAGATGTCCCCGCCAGCCTCTGGTGCTGTGCAAAGCAACGGCACGAGATACAGTCTGCAACTGTTCTGCTAGTGCTAATTACCATCTAAAATGTAGCCGGCAGAACAGGTAGGCAGGAAACATCTCCTGAGATCCAGGCACCCTGTGAAAGGAGCTAAGAAGGACCCAAAAATCCCCGTCTGCACACCAGAACCCAGAATGGCCTTCAAGAAAGAACAAGAGAGACCATACATCTTAGACCAAACCTAGCTTCGGTCAAACACCCCAACCTCCTAACCTACCCCTGGAAACATATGCTGGAGTAGTCAGCAGGAATATACGCAGACCAAAAAGTATTCAGGCCCTTGCTGAGCTGCAAGACACCACCCAAGAATTTTTGGTAAGTCTGCAAACCGCAGCAGCTCTGCTCTGCCACGCTGCCAGTCCTCTGCTGCACAACACATCCCTCCGCTGCCCTCAAACCCGCCAGAAGGGACATTCCACCACCATCATGCAGAGGAAATGGCACACAGGGGTAGCAGGCATCCCCTCTGCAGTGTGATTTGAGGGTTAAACCATGGTGCCTTACTGGGAATGAGCAGTAACCACCATCACAAGCCAGGGCGTTTCGCCCCACAGCTGCTGGGGTGATACAGCAGCACACTGGGATAAGGCTGGAGGCTGGCCTGCGCTGCCAGTGTGGAAAAGCTGCACTGAAATCAAGGGGTTTCTCAGCATTAACCTTGCTGATCAGGCATCTGGACAAGGTTTTGAAACTGGTCCCAAAGGGTTTCCCACTCAGTGCCGTTCCCGGTTAGCTGCAGCAGTGCATGTAGCAGTGCATGCAGCACCCAGGTCCGCTCACTTTCATGGACTCAGCAGAACAGACTCCATGAGTATTGAATCAGCGTTTTCCAAGAGTAATAAAAAAAACCCAAACCAGCTCCGTTTTTGTGGAGATCAATCTGCTTGGTGCCAGAGATGTTTGTTAGCACCACGAATGGCTGCGGCAGAGCACGGCCCCAGCTCGACCCTGTTGCCCTCAAGTTCATATAGCTGTTTCTTAGCATAAACAGAGATTTTCGCTGAGCTCTTAAAAATATCATCTTGCTCTGAAAAAATTGCACAAACTCTGCACAGTGGTAGGCTAGTAATCAAAACACATGTGTAGCTGGAGGAAGGCCAGCGGCACTCAGCGTGGGCCCTCCACTTGTCACAACTGCCTTGCAACGTTCATCAAAGCCACGCTCCGAGTTCCTCGCCATCTTGACACAAAACCCATCACTTTTGCAAACACAGAAAGGCAGAGCATTCGCCCCCTGATTTCATGTCTTACACATTTCGGAAAGGAAGAGCCAGGTCAGCTTGGCCATCTTTTCTCTGTGCCTGCACTGTGGCAAAATAAGTGCACACAATTTAAGTCAATGCTCACAAAACCTTTGGGGATTTTGGGGTCAGAAAAGACCTAATGAGGCAGCTTGCAACATGAAAACCACACACAATCACATCAGACAACACGAGCCTTCCAAATCCAGCAAAATACTGTCCAGGCAGTCAGAGAGACAGGGATGAGACTGAGAAACACTTGTATTTAGGTACAGCAAGGAAAAGGGAGCCCTCGACACACGGGCTCACCTCTGAAGGCATCAAATGTGCCTGGGCACTGGGCAGGACTCGCACCGCTTGCAGGGATCAAATCGCAATGAGCAAATGCTCCGGATTACTTTTAATGCACTTGGAATAAACCTGTGCTCACGGGGAGGCCCAGAACAAGGGGCCCGGTACTGTGAAAGCCCCACGTGAGCTCTGTTGGGAAGATTTAAGTAGGGCATAAGCAGCGTATATGCTTTATATAGCTCTCTTGCAGATGCAGGTGCCTCCACCAGCTATCCCGTGCAAGCCTGGCCACAGGAGTGTGACGTCCCCACTGCACACCTATGGCTGAAGCTCGCAGGGGCCACATCTACACAAGGCTCAAGCCCCACAGAAGCTGGCTCCTCCAGCGAGGGCAGGATGAGGCCCCTCCGGCAGACCCACCCCCCGTGACAGCCATTACCTGCTGACCCCATACTCCGGGGGCGGCTGGTAGCGGACAAGGGCCACGTCTGCCCGGGCGGGCTGGGGGGTGGCGTAGGAGGCCTTGAGGACATCCTGCGCTGGCTGTTCGCTGTAGAAGAGCCCATGCTCCTGCGCCTTGTTGCCGGGGGCTGCCCCCTTGCCTTTGTAGGGGTACTCGGGCGGCGGGCCCCGTGGGTCCGTGGCCTTGCTGGGCGGTGGGGCCGCCTTGAAGCCTTTCCCACCCCCTGAGGCCGGGGGGTGCTGCTTGGCCCCATTCCTCTCCAGCGAGAGCTGCATGATCCTCTCGCTCAGTGAGCGGACGTGGCCCTGCTTCAGCTCCTTCAGTGCCTCGTCCTTATGCGCCTGCCCGCTGTTGGCCCGGTTCACCGTTGGCCTCCCCTCTGTCCTGGACTTCTGGCCGGACGCGCCATAAAAACCTGGGGCGGCGGCAGTGGCCGAGGGTGGCTGGCCTCGGAAAAACTGAGACTGGGCTTTGGCCTCCTCGTAGGTGGGGAGCTCCTCGGTGCCATGCGGGGGCTGTGGGGCTCGGGGCTGCTTCTCCATCACAGCACCGTCCCCCTGGTGCTCCTGCCCCTGCGGTTCCTGCCGCCCCGACGGCTGGACCATTGGCGGCTCTTCGGGCGCGAGGTTTTCTGCGGAAGAGAGAGTGCTGGCAGTGCTGTTGGAGGGGCCGGCGCTGCCCGTCGCCTGGTGCTGTATGGCCAGCAGGTTCATGTTCTCGCTGGGGTTGCCATACCTCAGCCGCTCCTGGATCAGGCGCTGCAGGACGGTGCCGGCTGCCACCTCCTCCGCCCCTCGCATCTCCGCCTCTGGGACCCGGCGGAAGCTGGGTGGGCGCAGGGTGCAGAGGGCCTCCTCGGCTGGGCAGGGAGAAAGAGGCAGCCATTAGCTCTGCTGCCCGGGAGGTCTGATCCCCTACCCCCCACTTCTTCCCCTCCTACACCCCATGGCTGTGACCCCGTGCCCAGGAAGCACGCCTGGGGCAGTGCCCTGCCCGGGTTCCCCTGGGAGCAGAGGGGACATAGCTGGAAGCCATGAAAGGAGGCAGGGCACCACTCCTCACTCGTGTGTGTCCCCCCCAGATCATCCCTAATTCTGTTTGCAGTGACCCCTAAAAACATATTCCTGTCCCCTCCCCAGCCCTCCCCTCCATAATACTCCATGCGCCCCATACCCACAGCTCTGAACACCCTCCCAACTCAACAGACAGACAGGCAATGTCACAGGGAAACTCAGTCTTTTCTAAAACACAAATAAAATAGGAATGGAAATAGGAAATCGGAAAGAATAGACTAGACTAGACTAGAACAGAACATTTCAGTTGGAGTAGATGATCATTATAGGTCCCTTCCAACTGCCTGACCACTTCAGGGCTGGCCAAAAGTTAAGGCATGTTATGTCCAAATGCCTCAAACACTGACAGGCTTGGGGCATCGACCACCTCTCCAGGAAGCCTGTCCTAGGGTTTGACCTCTTCCCTGGAGATGCCTTGCACGTCTTACAGAAGCAGCCTGTATGGCAATACTAAACAAGATGCCGCATTTTTGATGGCCAAAGTCAGATGAGTCAAATCCCCTCCTAAGTGCACTGCCTGCCACAACAAAATAAAACACAGAATGTGTCACAGAGGAACTGTGAAATGACACTGAATAAAAGGGTGCTAAAAGTGTAATTAAAGAATAACCTGTGCTCTGGCATCTTCTCCTAAAACTGCAAATTTCCTTCTGGCCAGTAACACTATTTCTAAGGGAGTCAATACTAACTGTTGCCATTTTGCTGGGTGACTACAAGGAAGGCATTATGGTCACAGATGTAATGCCAGCATTTTAAAAAAAGCACAGACGGATTAGCTACATAACCCTAACACAGGCTACTGAAGTCATTCAGACGCAATGGCATCATTTTTGCACTATATACGCTGTGAAGTTTGCCTGGAGCTAAGCATTTAATGGCATATAACCATGGCTGAGAGGTTGGAACCCCTCCCTCCTGAAGCCCTCCTCCCACACTCATCCCAGAAGTGGTGCAAAACATCTGTCTGAACAGTGTCTGAGCCCAGAGCAATGCTCCTGAAAGATCCCAGTGTGCACAAAAGTGAGAATAAGCCTGCAGCTCTGGATAGAGTCCTCCCATGTCCCTAGGCAAGAAGGAGGTGCTGTTTTCAGTTCAGTTTTTTGAGGTCATTCTTGGAAACTTTCTCTCTCTTTCCTGCTGTTTCCAATTCTCAGAGGAGTTCATCAGAAGGACTTACATTTGTTTTTTGGCATTTGAAAGTAGTTAAAAAGCAAACTTTCTCTTGAGGTCTGGTATTTCCCTGAGGTTTCATCAGTTACTGCACATGCTGTGGGATAACTTATATACAACCCGGATGTCAGAGGGGAAGAAAAGCCTTCAACTCTTAACTATGAGAATAGGTCATTTCCACTAACATTTTTGTGGCAAAGCCTTAAAGACGATTGTGGGGCTTGAGGGGGAGAGAAGATTCCCAGGCTGTTTCACTCCACGCCTGCCCTACAAGATACACCTCTCCTGCTTTCCCTGAGGCAATGTCAGCTTCCCGGGCCAGTGTTTGAGCCAGAAAGATGCACAGACACACATAACTCCATCTACCTGTCTGCACAACAGCCAAGTATCCATCTACTTTATATGTCCCTGCAGTTACAGAAAACTCTTACTGCTTTATCCATGTTATCACAGTGCACAGAAGCCTCACCATACTGAACATTTTTGCAGACATGCAATAAAAGTCTCCCTAACATACTAGGAAGCTCACAGTCCAGGTTGTTAGACTATACTTGAGATAAGCCTGAGGAAAGTGGATAAAGCCAAGGTCACATGGTCAAGGCAGCTCTTTATCATACATCAGGATTTCCACTCCTGCACTAGTCATCTGTTAGCATCCTTATATTTGGGAGATGTACTTTAGTGGCCTATTCTTGAGGTGCAAAAGGACTGACCACAGTGAGCCTTCCACAGGGTGCCTGCAGTCCTGCTCCATCAGCAAAAAGCTATGGACCTCAGCCCAGCTGTGCAGTCAGAAGAGCAGCCATGTCCTGAAGGACAAGTGGAAATGCTGCATCCTCCACGAGCACAGGTGACAAATGATGGTGGGTCACAATATTCAAGTCAAAGGTAACTCCCCTTTACCTTTAACTCTACCAAGGATGGGAAGCTGGCTTTCAACTCTGTAAATACTACTTGTAAAGGGTCTAAACTCTCAATTTATGCTTTGGGAAAAACCTGGAAGTAAATGCAGTGGGTTTGTATGGAAGTGTAGCCAGGCACTTACCAGCTTTTTCTTTGGCACTGATCACTTCAGCTGTTAGCGGAGAAACTTCATGCCTGCCAGCAAACAACTGGTGATCCTGGTAAATAAAGCCAGTGTCTTCCAGTACCTGGACCGGGCTGGTAGGCTTGTAACAAACAGATGTGGAGCCTGTAAGAAAGAAGAATGGGATGTCAGTAAAGAAACTGCTTGAGGGACAAAATATAAAGCCATGACTTATAACAGAAGTCCAAAAAAATTTTCTTGAGCATGGCTAGGTGCCTGAGAAGCCCTGCTAAGGCCACTGAGCAAACCACCTCTTCTGTCTTCACCACCCAAATAACACATTAGCTCTGAGGAACAAGAGGCAGCCACCAAGTCATCAGTGCTGTTTCATGAACCAACCCAGCCTGGCCTTCAAGATCCCCAGTCCAGGTACAAAGCAAGGCTTATAAGAGCTAACAGTGACAAGCTCACAAATCAAGGCATGGCCCCAGGACATGAAGCTAACAACCAGTGTAAAACTGAAAGAGGGCATGGGTAAAAAGAAGAAAAGAAGGATAGGTGAGGACCCAGCCACACATTCAACAAGGCTAAAGTCTGGGAAAGGCTTTACCACAAAATCAGCTCATGAACAATAGCTCAGCAATACAGAAAACTGCTGAGACATAAAATACAGCCAACGCTATCAGTTTATAAATCACTTTGTCCAGATGTTCTTAATATGGTAAGGAGAGGATGTAACTGGAGGGCCATGGGAATGTGTCTGGCAGACCAACTGCACAGGAGCCACATGCCCGAACTCCAGCATCCCACAGACACTGATGGCTGGACTAGTCCCCCAGCCCCTTTCACAATCAGTGAGCAAGAACAAACTCTCCTGGAAAGCAACAAGGCTCATCCTAAATCTGCTCTCAGGGGTGGCTTTCTCCGGCAGTGCTTGTTTTAACAAGCTCACATGAAACGCATCACAGCAGTGTTAAGTCAGGAATGACATTGGCTTGACCCCACAATTCAAGAAAGACACAGACAGACTGGACAGGGTCCAAAGGAGGGCCATGAAGATGATCAAAGGGCTGTAGAACCTGCCCTATGAGGAAAGACTGAAGGAGTTAAGTCTTTTATCCCTGGAGAAGAGAAGGCTGAGGGGGGGGACTTCATCACAGTGATCCAGTACTTAAAGGACAGCTACTAAGAGGACAGAGGCTCTCTCTTCACAAGGAGCTACATGGAAAAGACAAGGGGCAACAGGTACAAGTTGCACTAAGAGAGGTTTTATCTTGACATAAGAAAGAAACTTTTTTACAGTGAAAACAATCATTCACTGGAACAACCTCCCCAGGGATGTGGTAGAGCCCCCATCACTGGAGGTTTTCCAGATGCCATCAGACAGGGTGCTCGATAATCTCATCTAGGCTCCCCTTCCCACCAAATGTTACATCAGATGACCTTTTGAGGTCCCTTCCAACCTAGGCTGTTCTATGATTCTATGACTTTCCACTTCCTACTTAATTTTCTGAGCACTATCTCATTTTTGTAAACAGAAGGGTCTTTGAGGTCCAAACCCTGGAGACAAGCATCTCCTGGCCCCGAGTACCCTGGTGCAGCAGTGACACAGCAGAATCCCTCTCCACTTACACCACCAGTTGCCATAGGTTTTAGACTATGGAAATGGCCATCGACCTTCAGCACCAGCCACTGCCACGGGACTTGCCTGAGCAGGAGGTAGAGGGCTCAAAGTGGCACCAGTGGGGCATCCAACCGTCCCAGCAGGGCATCCATCCATCCTGGTGGGGAAGGAAGACCACAAGCACTGGGACCTGCAGCACCCTGCTCTGCAGGAAAAACCATCATCCACAGATGACCTGGACTTATTAATCTCAACTGCTTGGTCTGAGCTCAGCTGTGTGCTCACTGACATATATCACATGGGGAAGTTGCTTTGCTCTCTTCCTTACATAAAGGTCACTGCTAATCCCACACCCCTGCACGGAACAGGGCAGCAGAGGGGGAGCGGGGGCCAGGATTGAGCCCATCTTCTCTACGGGCATGAAGGTACTATTTTCTTCTGTGCCCAGAGGAAATAGGCATTTCTGCGAAACGTTAATGAATTCATCACTTTACCATTCATATTATGCATGAATGTGAATGGCAGTTATCTATATTTAGAGAGCAAGAGGGAAAGATTGCTCACTTGAGTAGATCTAAGCCAGATATGTTTGTGAAAATGAGCATGGTAGACCAGTCTGAAATTTGTGCTGATGCTGATACAGACCCAAGGAAAAATCTCAAGAACCCTGATTTCCAACATTATTACCCTATTCTGGTACAGAATAGTATTAAAGACCATTCACCACTGCTCCACACACAGAGTCCTGCCTTAGAATCAGAAATCCCCTATGAAACAAGGGAGTTTTGAGCTTGGGCTTGTTTTATGAATAAAAAGTTGACTGGAGTGAAACAAAGAAAATCTGTACACCCAAGGAAGGCAAGCAGCTTCAAGCATTACAGGCCACCTG
Source organism: Strix aluco (assembly GCF_031877795.1). Taxonomy (NCBI): domain Eukaryota; kingdom Metazoa; phylum Chordata; class Aves; order Strigiformes; family Strigidae; genus Strix; species Strix aluco. The sequence goes on from NC_133932.1 coordinate 126,017,114, forward strand.
AATAGCCATTAACTACTGGCTTGGCCTCACCACTCCCCAAACAGAATTTAAAAGAAAGAAAATGTTAGTAAAACCGTACACTTATCTTCTGCATTTTGAGTCTGTAGGCATCCTTGGGTCATGGTTTCAGATTTTCTGAGATACAAAAAGGAGAACAAAGACTTGGGTTTTCTGTAATAAGAGCAGAAATTCTCACCTAACCACTTGTCTTTGGTGGCCATGGTAAAGCAATATTCTGCTAAAATCTGGACTGGTAAATGCCAGCATCTGCCAAACTGCTCAGTTTCTGACCTCTGTTATATCAGAGTCCAAACCAAGTAGCTCCGACCTGGGCAGAAACCACTGTACTTTGCTGTACCCATGTTGATGTTTTATCATCCTAAAATGATGTAATGAAGCTTTATGTTAAAAATGATGTAATGATATTTTATGTTCATTCACAGTAGGTTTTAATAAAATGTCAGCTGTAACTGGCACAGAAAGCCAGTTTATGTGTAAAACAGATAACAGTTGCTGAAAGATCAGTGCTTGGCATGCAGCCACAATCCAGATCATGGACAATAACACACCACTTGAAAGCTTAGTGAAGCCTCACGAGCCATTTGGAGCAAGGCACAAGCCTTTTTTCTTTCCCCCCCTTGCTGTCATTAGAGCCTCCCAAACCCCAGCTCCCCTCTCCAGAGGGAAAGGGTTTGCTACACCCAACTCTGCTGGGATGCAAGGTGCCTGTCCAATGCTCAGGCACTTGCTCCTTCCCCAAACCTCCCCATTTTTCTACGACGCTCACCAAAAAAGCAATTTTCATCCCTATAACTGAATCCTGGTGCCAGAGCAGCGGTGCCCAGGGGCCACGGGTAAGCAGCCAGTTGAGGACAACCTAGGATGGAGACCATCATCGCTCCAAGGACATGTCTCAGTGAAGGGCTTTCTACCCACATCTAGCCCAAACATCCTAAGCCACAAACCATGGCTGCTGCCCCACGTTTTGTCACTGCTGCTGCCAAGAAGAGCCGACTCCATCACCATTGTAGGTGCCTGCAGGCAGCTGCCAGCTGTGCTGTGCCCTCTCCTCCCCCCCTCCCAAAGTCAGCCCAGCCCCCTCGGCCCCAGCTTGCCAGGATACAGCCCAGTCCATAGACATCACGTCTCCAATGGCCATATATCCATTGTCTCTTATAGCCAACCCTGTAAGACATGACAACATTTCTGGCCCAGTTCAGTCCTTACTGAATTGGGCAGCTGCTCCAGGCCTTCATTTCTGCATCTCATCTCTACCGACTCTCCCACATCTAAGTGATTTTCTGACACCAATTAATTTGTTTGGTTTGGGGTTTTGTTTTTGTTTTTGTTTTTGTTTTTTTTTTTTTTAAGATAAACATGTGTTACACCATACAGAAGCAGATGTATTATTCTGGAAGGTTACTACACAGCACTGCAATTCATTTGAAGATTCAGAACTATTTCAGCGAATCATTTGCTAAGATTAACACCAGACAGACAGCAAGGACCCAGAGACAGAGGAGCAACACTTAAATATTTCCTGTTTCTGATGTGGTTTCAGTCTGGTTTTGAAAAGGATCTAAAGAAAAACCTCATAGGAAGCTCATTGCTGTGACTTTACATGAAAGTCATGTTTTTAGAGCAATAACAGCATCCCCAAGAAGCAAATTTCCTCCTCACAAAAATAGTTGGAAAAGATGGTTTTCTTACAGCCAAACTGTACTACTACTCTCACTCTCAGTAAAACACAAAAAAAAATACCCATGGTACAAAGAGAGTTTGCTGCTATTTAGAGGTAACACCTCAAGGCAGCACCCAGGTGATGAGTTCTTGCATCGAAGCCCACTGCCTGCCCAGGTACTGCTCTGCGCTGCCCGAGGCATACCCCACTCTGCCAGCACACACAGCTCCTCCTCTGCCACCCAAGAGCCACCCAGCCAAACAAAAACACAGAGCTGTCCTCCAAAAAATCCTCTTCCAATTTGTACCCTACTGACTGAGCAGTTCAAAAGAGACCAAGGCATTTCAAAAACGATCCAAAGCAATCATCTGAAATTAAAAAGTAAGTAAGGGGGCTTTACACTTTCCTATAAACTCTGCTGCGGTTTGTAAGGGAGGTCCAAAAATGACAGAACAAAAATGACCATTTCCAAGCCCACATCTGTCCTTCTGTCTAATAGCCAAGTCAGAAAGGAGTATAAATACCTTAATTCCACATTTAAAACATTTTCTCTGCCCTGTTGCTGCATAAAAATCTCAGACCAACAAGAAAGGAAAATAAAGGGAAATAACAAAAGGATGGTTGAAGCACTCCAGGGTCCCAGGAGCCCTGCCCAAAGCTGTGCCATGAATTCCCCAGGGTGGACTCATCAGTACCTCTAACAGGTTGCAGGGACCCTCTGTCGAGGCTGGACACCCCTCCATGTGCGGCCCAGCCTCTGAACCTTTCTTTCTCTCCTAAGCATCAGCCCAGTTTTGAGAGGGGATCACCACACCCCAGCCAACAGCCATGCTGCTCTCCCAAGGCTGGGAGGCAGATTTGAGTTTCCTTCAGCTCAGAAAAAATTAGTTTGTGTGTCCCATTTCTTGGCTGACCTTCAAAAAGGAGACACCACTTCCAAGAGCATTGCAAAGGATGCTCTCGGTACCACTGGCAGCTCTTCTGCAATGGCACTGGGACTCCTTTGCAGCCCCAGCTCCAACGAAGAGCAGGGTCTCAGACACACGGTGAGTGTTTCCCATCCACAGCTCCCTGGTTGATGTGTGGGTTTTCCAGGTCACTTCTGGGGTGGCTGAATCACTTCTGCAACCCGTAATTCTGCTTGGGAACCTTGTATCCGCTGCCAGGGCTCCTGAGCCCCATAAGGACTGAACAAGCATCACTAATATTATTTTCACAGGAGCAGAGCAACATCTTGCAGGATAAAAATCCAACGCGCATAACGCACACCAGATGTGAGCGAGCAGCACCTCTTATTTCCCACATAAAAGCCAGGGATCTACCACATCTGAGCTGGGAGAAGCCTTACCCCTGTGCCTGGCAGGGCTCACCAGACTGAGCCCCCGCTCCACCGCTCCCTGCTCTGGGGAAACGAATGCTTATCCCAGTATTAGCTCTGGGATCCATGTTGTGCTATCCCCTTGCTTGAGAAGAGCTCCTGGAATCTCCCAGCTCAGGCACTGTCACTTCACTCTCCAAAAAGCGCCTTGTCCAAGAAAGCACTAGCAAGACTAATGAGAAAAGACGATGGAGGCAGCCAAATCCCATCTCTCCCAAGGAATCGGGCTAACACATCCAAATTTAACTGCTATAAGGATGAAGACTTTCTGTGAAACTTCTGCCTCACACGCTTATTTTCATATATGCTTCCCCTCAGCAAACAACAAAGCGGACGAGCAAAAACGCTACGAGCAAAGCAAAGCAAAGGCGCCTTGAAAGCAGCTCCCGAACCTGGCATGAGATCAGAAGGATACTGAAAAGAGCAGAGCCAAGCCTGCCTGCCCAGGAGATCCCCCACGGATGCCCGCACCTCCCCGCCTTCCCAATGGAAATCAAGCACAGAGGCGTGTGGGGGCAAATGGTGCCCGTCACAGCTCTTTCATCTCTGATGGTTACAGGTTTTATACCTTTAGAATAATCTACTGGTTTTTTCGCCCTTCCCAGGCTCATCCTCAGAGAAGAGGCAGGATGCAGGCAGAGTATTTTCTTTGCAGCTCCAGGCACTGAGCAGTTACCCGGGCATCAACCCGACAGAGGAAGGGATGCAAGTTTCTTAGGTGGCTGCGCTAGGCTTTGCAGAAATATGTGTATTTTAAAGGCCCCTATTTATCATGAGCTATACATTTGCCTCTGCGGCTATAACAGTGAGTCTACAATACGCGGGCAGCCTAAATTTATTCAAAGAATTGAATCAATAATTGAAATTTCTACTTTGATCAAAGTGCCAGTGGCACGATGACAACTCATGTCAGCATTGCTGCTTTGAGATAAAAGGGTAAGTATTCAGAGCTGAAAGTAAGGGAAGAAACTCTCCATAAAACAGTGAAATACAAAGGCTGACATGGAGTTCACAAGTGAGACAACGCTGCTGCTACAGCCGTGCTGCCTGTCAGCACAGCAAAGAGTCTGCAGACATTTTCACTACACCATAAATTCTGATTTCCAAGCCATAAAAAAACTCCAAGATAAAAATTCATCACGCACATTCTTAGGGAAGGAATTTTTCTTTTCCACTGGGGGGAAAAAAAAACCCATAAATCAACCAGCTACAACATACAGACAAGACACTTGCAAAGCAGGAGTTTAAGCTATGATTAACTGTACTTACTGCCTTTAAAAATGATCATGTTACAGAAAAGCACCGCCATGATCTGTGTCACTTGGATATTTAAGCCCTTCCATTAATTAACCAGAAGCGAAATAGGACCTAGGACTGTGGATCATTCAGTCTAGTTCCTTGTTACTTCGACCAACCATATTATAAAACTCCCTTCTTGAACTGAACAAACAGCATCTGAGGAAGAGGATTTTTTTTCTACCCCATTGGAGGAGATTTCAGTATCCTCTTCCTCAGAGACACACAAATACTCTTCTCGATTCCCACTTGCAGTCACTGACATTGCTCTTTATCTATTTTTTTTGCCAGTGGTGTCCTTTAGGTTAAATAGTTTTCTCCCTGAGTCATTTCCACAAACTTGCAGCATACAAAGGAGCCTGGGATAAGGACAGAACAAAAATAGTACAAAGACTGTACAGTACTCTCTAGCCGAAAATGCAGGCATTGAACTCTATCATATGGATCTTCAGATTTCTAGAGCTTTTCCATTTTTTTTAACCATAGGCTAAGGATCCATGGTTCTTCATTTGATCCATGTGAAGAACTGCTCGTGATAACCCTACACTGAGTGAAGCCTTTGCATTATTCTTAAGTCTCATGTCTAAAGCAAAAAGAAATTAAACCTTCTTCCCACCTGAATATATATTAAAATTATGCGCCTTCCCTTATTAAATCATTACATGCAATTTATATTCAGCCACTTCTAAAATGCAGAAATTTAATAAAGGTATTATACACAGAAGTGCTAACAAGATAATTGCCTTCAGTTCCTGCTCCCAGATGGCTGAGCTCAGATTTAGAACAGAGAAAATAACAGTTAACGGCAGACGGCGTGTAGCCATGGCCGTGAAAATGGTGCCAAAACAAGGCAGGTCGTGGGGAGGGGGGATGGGACATGCCACTGACAGGGACGCCCTGCCCACCCCAGGTAGCCATCCCAGGGGGAGTCCCCCCAAGAAGTGCCTCCCTGTCGATCCAGGAGCCCAGACCAGGTCCCTGGGGGCACCCAGGTGCCTCCTGGCCTCCAGGCACCTCAGGGGACCTGCACATCCTCCCCCAGCCAAGCAGGGACTTCACTGAAATATCCACTCACAACACATACATTGAGGAGGGAGGGCAGAGGAATAACAGTTTTTTAATGGCTTCAGTTGGCTTAGGCCTTAAATGGAGACTGAATTTCACTAAAATCATTTTAATTCACTAAATTATTTATTAAATTAAATTAATAATGTCATTGTTTTCCAGCCTGAACCTTGATCACTGGAATTACTATTGTCTAAAGCACATTTATATTTGTGCCAGCCACTATGGTCAGAGCAGATAATACCAAGTATTGCTCAATTATTTAATCCCATGCCATGTTTTCCTGAGATGTGACATTCCCCTATAGACCACCCCACTCCCTGAAAGGCACTGCCTCGACACGTGCTGGCTGTCATCGCCTGGCTTGCACAAGAAGGACCTGCTACAACTTCAAGACACAGTAGAGATGCACGTGGGGAAAGGCACAGCCCACACCACAGTGGGACATGCCGGGGCTGGGCAAGACCACTGAGAGTCAGCAAATGCTGCAGGACCTGCTGCCGCACATGGGATACACCTTACTGCAAGGCAAAACTCTGCTCTCACACCTGCTGATCCAAATCCAGAGAGATTTCACCAGCTTCTAAAGATTTACTCCAGATTTACACCCACAGCAGCATCCCACCCACTGAAAAACTCACTTAAAAGGACCAAAAAAGAACAGACACATTTGCTAAATGCAACATTTCAAGAGAAAAGTTGCCCTAACAATTTTTTTTATAGAGGTAATGTTGTTCTTGTTATTACTATTATTTTCTACCTAATTCCATCTATTTCTACTTCTGCCCCGAGCCAAATGCAGGCTGTTCCATTTAAAAATTCAGGTCACAAATGGGAACCAGATTACATCTATCCCAAAGCTGCCAAAAAGCAATTGGTGTATGAAACCAAAAATCCTCCTGGGATTTTTCCCAAATCCGCAAAATATTCCCGAGCACTAAAGTTTCCACTGGGACATTAGCAGATAGCCTCTGTGTGAAAACCCAAGTATGCAGCCATCCTCCTAATGGTTTCCAGGACAGGGAGGCTGCACAAGGCACGTACACCCACCTTAGCACCGAGTAACATTTATACCAGATCTGGCCTTTAAAGTGAGTTATAAGCCTATCAGCATTGAAGAAAATGGCACTGGGGACCATCAGGCGTTCGTTTCCTGAAGGAAAGCTGCAACGGTGAGCAGCAACATCTCCACATCCTCCTGAAACCTCCACGTACATCCCAAGAGTCTGGCTGAGCCTGACCCAGCGGGCAGCCCCACACACAGACCCCTGAGGCTGCTGCTAGGATCCCTACAAACCCCCTTTGGTGTCTCTTCGCTGGAGAAATGCAATGCCTTTAGGCTGAGCTGGTGTTTCCTCGCAGAGGAGCTCTTGCACAAAGCACCGGAGCTGTCTCCATGTATCAGTCCCTCCATTCAGGATGCTGATGGGCAATGCTCTTTGGTCCAGATCGCTATGTGGGGCCAGGACCCCGGGAACTGCCCCTACACTTGTCCACAACATCACACATCCATGGAAATGAAAAGTCAGAGAGAACTACTACCGATCCTGCGGGCATCGGGACTTTGGAGAGGCAGCATGTGCTTGCTCAGGTTGAAGCTGCCCTGTTCCAGCAGCTGAATGCTTTCCAAAACAAAAGGGAAAGCAAAGGTCCCTCTGCCAAATTCCAGCAGAGAGGAATGGGGAGCAATGGACATCAGGAGAGAGAAGGAGAAGGATGGACATGCAGGTGATGCAGGGGCTCCCACCGGTCCCACACAGCCTGGGGGACACATCCCTCCCTATTTAACAACCTAAAACCAGCCCCCCAAATTCATCCACTCACACCAGTGCTCCAGTTGGGGTTGGGGATGAAGAAGGCTGGGCAGGATGTGGCCCCTCCACGCAGGGCCACAGCATGCACCCAGCACAACACCAGAGAGGGTTTTATTACTTATTTATCACTCAATATTCCCTGCCCTCACCACTTGGGCATTTCTTGGTAAGGTATTTACAGGACCCTTTCAAGAGCTTTTCTGGCCATTAGCAATGACTACAGGTATATATAAATATATATATTATATATACAGACACATATAAAAATATAAATACATATATGCAGTATATTTTTATTTATATATATGTAGTCATATATCTACATAGAAATATATAAGATACATAAACATATATCTACTTTTTAAATATCCCTCTATATATGTAAAAATATATGTATCTAAAATATATATATAAATATTATCTCCATGCACACCTGTGAGCAGGAATGGCACTGCCAGTTAGCTGTCCACAGCAAAATCTGGGCACTCCTCATCTTCACAGCTGCCCCTCTCTCAGAGAGCTTTTTAGGCTTATTTTTATACCAAAAAGACAAAACCTCAGCACAGTGGATGCCCGACAAGGGCCTCGCAGATGCCTTAGCAGAGGGATCTGGACAGCCCGCTGCTCTGCAGGCAGCTGCTCACCGCTCCCGGGACATTCGCCCAGCACCAGGAAAGAGAAAAAAACCCTCTTTCCATCGAAAGAGGAAAAAGACCAAGCAGCGACCTTCCTGTATTTAAAATTATGAATCACAAAACCTGGCAGGAGGATTCGAGTTAAATTCACGAGGGTTTTTTTTTTTTTTTTTTCCTCTCTCCTTTCAATGCTTTCTTCTTTAAACAGGAGTTTATCTTTGTTCTCCCTGCAGGGTTAGGAAGGTTAAATATAAAAGTTCCCTCTCACCATCCCCCTACAACAACAACGTGAGAAAACGCTCTCCCGGCGTGGGAGGCCCTTCCAGCATCTCACCCTGCCGCCGGCCCTGCCCTCCCCACGCACCCGGCCGCGGGACGCGGACGCGCGGGGTGGGGGGGGCGCCGCCGCCGCCACCCCCCGGGGGGCTCCCGGGGGAACCCTCCGAGCCCTCCCGCTCGGCCGAGCGGCGGGGCTGGGAGCTGCGGTGACCGCCTGGCGCCGAGGGACCCGCAGGGACGCTGCGATCGCTGCTGCGGAAACTCGAGCGGCCGCGCCGGGTCCAGCTGGGAACGTTCCCCCGCCGGTGTCGGCCGCCCGCTCCGCGCTCACCCTGGGAAGCCGGCGGCGGCTCCCCTCGACGCCCGGCACTCCGCTCCCTCAAAATAAACGGCAAACATCCCAACCTGACCGGTGCCGGCTCCGGGGCTCACGCCGGGCTCGCACCACCCGGCTGGTTTTGCCTTTCCGGAGCGGAGAAAATTCGCCGAAGTAACTTGGGGAGGGCTCAGGGTGGAGAAACATGGAGCAGCCCGCGGCTGGCCAGGCTGGGCTGCTCGGCCCTCACGGGGCAGCGGGGCGGGGGAAGCATAAACTCGTCCCCGCTCCCACACCGGGTGGGGTTCCCACGCAGCCGGGGGGCAGCCGGGTGTGCTGGGTGCAGGAGCCTGCCGAGGGCTGCCCGGGCCTCCCGCATCCTCCCCGGGGAGCGGCGGAGCACGGCCCCGGGGGAGCGGCGGGGCAGGTCGCGGGGGGAGCGGCGAGCCCAGCCCGGCACCCCACGCAGCGCCCGCTCCACGCGCGGGCGGGTACGAGAAGAGACAGCCCGCAGCGGCACTCCCGTGCAGCCCGGCACGCAGCCCGGCACGCAGCCCGGTACGCAGCCCGGTACGCAGCCCGGTACGCAGCCCGGCGCGCTCCCCGGTACACACGTGGACAAAGGCACACACAGCCCCACGCACACGGGCGCACACGGCCACACGTGCGCGCACACAGGCACGCGCAGACACGCACTTGTGCGGTGACACACGGCCACACGCACGCCTCGCACGCTCACGTCCGCCGCCCTCACCTCCGGCTCCGCGCCCCGCCGCCCCCGGTAGCACCGCGGCCATCCGCGCCGCTCCGCGCCGCTCCCCGCCGCCCCCAGGCGCGCACCGCCGCGGGGCGGGGCGGGGCGGGGCCGGGCGCGCGGCGGGGGCGGGGCCGGGCGCTGGGGGCGGGGCGGGGTGTGGCCGGGGCGGGGGGCGGGGCCAGGCGGGCCCGGGGAGCGGGGCGGGGCCGCTGGGGGTGACGCCGCCGCCGGTGCCTCCCGCCCAGGGACGTGCCCGACGAGCTGTGGGGGCGCCCGATCCCCCCACAGCCACCCCCGGCTGTGCCACGGGCTCTGCCGCAGCTTCGCAGCCACAAACGGAGCCGCCGACGACACCCGGGTGCTCCCAGGGGTGAGCCTGCGTGGCAGCACGGCCTCCCCACCTCGTCTGTGGGATGCCTGGGGCCTGAATCCCATCCTAGGTGCCAGCGCAGGCTCCCCGAATCCCACCCCAAGCCTCGCAGGACAGCTGACAGGAGTTACGCCGAGTCCCAAGCCCGTGCGTTATTCCCAGGCATCCTCCCCGTCTCCCAGGGCTCCCTCCAGCTGCTTCCCCTGTGCCTGGGGCTGTTGGGGAGCGACTGGGCTGTATCAGGCCGGTGGCAGCTGGGGCAGCCCCTCCTTCTCAAACGCAGCTCCCCGTTCCTGAATGCAGCCCCTTTCATAGAATCAGATTGGAAAAGACCCTTGGGATCATCGAGTCCAACCATCAGCCCTACTCTACAAAGTTCTCCCCTACACCATATCCCCCAGCATCTCATCCAAACGACCCTTAAACACATCCAGGGATGGTGACTCCACCCCCTCCCTGGGCAGCCTATTCCACTGTCTGTGAAAACTGTCTATTCCACTCTTTCTGTGAAATTTTTTTTTCTAATGTCCAGTCTAAACCTCCCCTGTTGCAGTTTAAAGCCATTCCCTCTTGTTCTGTCACTAATTACCTGTGAGAAGAGACCAGCACCAACCTCTCTACAATGTCCTTTCAGGTAGTTGTAGAGAGTGATGAGGTCTCCCCTCAGCCTTCTTTTCCTCAAACTAAACAGTCCCAGCTCCTTCAATCGCTCCTCACAGGATTTATTCTCCAGGCCCTTCACCAGCTTCGTTGCCCTCCTCTGCACTCGCTCCAGCACCTCGATATCCCTGCTGCCCACCCACTTCATCACACCTTTTCACGCCAGCAGCAGATGCACTTGATGTCAAGGGATTTATGGCCGATGCCAGACACAAGCACTGCAGTAACAGGAATGGGGACATTTGGCAGCTTGGGGTTTCTTTGCAGTTCGGCACACCAGCTCCATGGGATGTGTTTTCATTCAGGCTGCAGCCACGGCTTCATCTCCCCAGCTGACCCTAGTCCTGCTGCCAAGGGTCTGGCACAGGGGACAGCATGGGAGATCTCCTCAGGTGTTTGCACCACACTTCATTCCCCTCCTCAGGGCCGTGTGGGCACAAACTGGGTTCAGCAGTTCCTCTGCACCCTTTTCCCAGCACTGTCCCACAGGGCAGACCTCTTTTCAGATGACTGGCGCTGCCAGCACGCTGCTTGCGATTCCCTATCTCATTGCTCCAGCCTCCTTCAGTCCAGCAAGATGCCCCGTGAATCCAGGATTATCCTTTCCATCTGCATTCATTTCTCCTGGTTCTTAACACACAGACAAGATTTTCAGGCCCCAAAGGTGGATCTACCTTCTGAAATACTGCACCAAAGGGATAAAAGCAGGTAGAAGTGCAGCAACAGGCTGAAGAGGAATGGACCCAGTGCCACCCCAGCCCCATAAAGGGGCACAGCAAAATGGGAGCTGGTCCCGGGGCCATCGCCACAGGGCTGGATGGATGCAGCAGGGACTCCCGGCAGCTCCAGGCGCTGAGAGCGGTCTCTGAATCACAGCAGTCTGAGGCACTGCTTTTTTGAATCGCAAACCTGAGATTCGCTTGGAGTTTGGGTTTTGCTTATGTGCAAGACATGGGGAAACTATAGGATATGAGAAAGGGGCAAAGGAGGAAAAGCTATTGATGGTGAAATTGGGTTCCTCAGTTCCCACATCCGTGCATCTCCCATGGCAGCAGTTACCCCAGAGCTACGTTTCCCATGTGAGCTGAGCATCCTCAGAGGTGCCCTTCCCTCTGTGGTGGTGTGCAAGGCAAGGCGAGGTGACAGTCGGGTGCTGTCCCTGTGGGTGTCTCTCTGAGGCAGCTATTAGCTGTCTCCCTGGGGTCACCTAATACAGGCTGGGGTTATGCTCAAGCAGGAGAACAGAGAATTGCAAATACTCTGCTGTTCCAGAGGCAGGCAAGGGAACCATGGCACACAATTTAGCCTCCTCAGGGGAGAAAACACAGGCTAGTGGTTAGGGTAGCAGACCTGGACAAGAGAGGGATGTTCAATTCCCTTGCCTCCTGAAGATGCCCTAAGTATCTCAGAGCAAGTCAGGCCCAAATTAAGGCTTTTAAATGCTAAATCCTCTGCAAAATCTTGGGGAACCTTGACAATAGATAGACACCTCAGTCCCCTGGAGGAACTGGCTTTTGGTTTTCCAGATTGTATAGCTGCCCTCTCCTACCTCCCCCAGAGGTAAATGTTGGATTTGCTTATAGATGCAGGTGAACCATGAACTTGGTCAGCTGTAAATGAAGGTGAAATTTTGCCCTCAACTTGTTAGGTGGCTGTTCACAGTGGTGGATGAAGTTGGATGAGGGCACCACTCGCCAAGCCCAGTTCAAAATGGCCACTCAAGTGCTACTTTTTGTCATGCTCCAACTTTATCATTTGGTTGGGCACAATGGGACACATTATTTTGGTTATTCTGCTTCATAGTCTGTGTCATGGGAAACTGGATGCAATCTGGCTGTACTGCCCTCAGCCAAGCAGATCCAGCCTGTCCAAGGTCTTGTTTTATTTCTCATTCTGGCCCCACAGTCTATACTTCCCTTTTACCTACTGCTACATGATGATCACTGATGATTTCAGTGCTAGAGGAACCAAAATATATATATCAAGAAAAAGCATTATCTGCTGTCTTGTCTTACAGTAGCATTGCAAGGACCTCATGAACCATGCTGTTACATTTCCGAGGAAAAGAAGTAAAAGTGTCGTTTCTCTTTTCCTCCACATTATTCATTTTCTGGCATGTGTTTCCACATGATTTTCAAAATTTTCTTCCTGTTCAGCTCCATTTTGATTTGATAAACTAAGTGGCCGCAAAGGATGGCAGGTTGGAGAGGGAGTTCTCTAATCCCTCTGTGGTTTAATACATCTGATAACCAACAGGGAGCTGTGTCTGCCCAGGAGGGCAAGGCAACTGCCACTCAAACTTCTCCCCTTTGCAGCTCCGCTATTTTTATGTGCATTTATTTATCCATTTATTTATTTATATTTTAAAAAACATTGTTCCCCCAACTTGGGAATAGCTCCACTATGTTTATATTTTATTTATTTATTTATTTGATGTTGTTCCTCCAATGAATCTGGGGAAGAAAAAAGTTCATCCTTCCACCCCTTTTCAGTCCTAAACTGGTCAGCCAGGGCCAAATGCCACCACAACTCCAGCTGTCATGTCAGCAGAGTGGAGTTGACAGTGCCATCTCATTTCACTGCCTCCCTCCCATTGCTCCCTGGTAACTACAGATCCAGGACACACATCATACATGGGCTGGAAGCCCATGTCTGTTATACCCAGCCATGGAAAATAAACACCTCTCATGGAATTCCCAAGCATTTCGGAGCTGAGTGGGAAGGGAGAAGCATTTCCAGGTGCTTCCCTGGCTTGGATCACTCAGCATCTCTGCGCCATCCCGAATCCCCAGCGGCTGGGTAGCTCTGAGCAGTTGCTACCACCAGACCCAGGGCTGGACCACCGAGGCCCTGCAGAAGGGACATGGCCATCCCATCCCACAAGCACAACTGGGTATTGACGATTGTTGCATTTGCACCCACCCATGCGTGTAATCCCACAGATTCCTAATGCTGCAAGCAAACAAATAATTGTCCTGCTCCGCCTGACACTGCGACAACCCCAAATGCCTGCACGCAGCTTCACTTCTTGCTGTTGCTGCTGCTTTTAACGATGTCCGAAGGGCAGCTGGAGAGTTACAGCCCTGTTAACACCTCTGCTGGGGATGGCACAAATAATTGCTGTGCCTGTTGAGACCACAGCAAGAGCTGAATCAAGAAATCAGAATACAATGTGTAGAAAGCTTCACCCAGGTAAGTTTAGTAAATAAAAGCCACAAAGCCTTTGAAATGAAAGAATGAAAGATGCCCTTACCATTGTCTCAGGTGGAGATAATCCTACCTCTTCTTGATAGTCACAGGCTTCACCTGCACTGCAGAGACCCTTCTACCCATCCTCAGCATCCCCGAAGCATCTCTGAGCAGAGGCAAATCCTCTCGCAGCACTGGAGCAGCGCTTTCTAAACCACATCTGCAGAAGGTTTTTAAGTAATCTCGCTACCAGGCAGCCAGTGAGCTCAGCGATTCAGGGAGCCCCGAAGAAACCCATCCTGCTACATTAATAGCCACTGTTAAGATTTCCACAATGACAACTGTGCATATTTATCAGGTCCCCTCTGATATGCACTTAACAGGCAGCACTGTATTTGGAGGCAGCAGAAAAATCTCCGCACATCTGTTTTTCCAGTTCTGCCAAAGAGCTTTCATTTTTCTCTAATAACTTGACCTGTTTGGTTTCTGGCAGAAGACGGCTAAGCAGAACACTCACTCTCTGGATTCGCTCCAGTACGGGATGAGGTCAGGACAACAAAGAAAAAGAAACAGCTGGATGACTATGAAGCAGTGGGAACAAACAGGGCAGGGACCAGGGCTTTTTCTTTCCTTCCCCTTTTATTTATCCAATGGGATTTCATTCCTGGGCATATTTATTCCCCGGGCAGACGGTATCACAAAAGCAGTGTTTCCTGCAAGCTGCCATTGTGGGAAGTCTCCTCCAGCTTGCTGACCATACCCAGGGTGCACATATAAATAGCACAGCCAGCTAATCCCTCCTCTGGTCGTCTGTCAGGAAATGTGAGGCACAGATCCTAGGGGCTTCCACTGAGATATTGCATCTCCTACACATGTATTTTCATCTTGATTTTGGCAAGGTGGGGTTCATACCCACCACTCCCACTTTATTTTTCCATTTCATCACATTCTCATTAGTCTACCCAAGGATTTCTGGGCTGGGGGCTTTCACCTTGCATTTTTCAATCAGTCTTCTTTCTTTTTTCTGATATTCAGCTAAATCATCTTAAAGCAGCAAGCAGAAAAATTGCCAGTGGGGCAGGAAGGAGGTGGAAAAGAGGGGTGGGATGAGGGAATGGAAGACAGGGAGAAGACAGGCAAGCATGGGAGAGAGACAGCAAAGCAGTCTGCACATGTTCCCTGGTTGGGAGAGTTTCTCTCTCCCTGACCTCACTTTCTCCACGGCCAGAAATTCCACCTCAGGACTTGCCAAGGAGACAATGCAGCATTCCTCTACTGGCCCACAAAGCAAGTGTGAAATGTTCTGTTTTAATCATTTACAGAACAAAAGGAACACAACAGTCACTGTCTGATTCATATCTGCTGAAATCCAGCAGCCAAAGCTGTGGGAGAGGAGAGACAGATGAAGAAAGGAAAGGAAGAGGAGGTGTGGGTTTGGTTTGGTTTTTAATTCTGGTTAGTCACTGTGGACTTAAGGAAAGACAAGAAGGACCACATTGGAGTATACCAAAGTTTAAGAGCCCCTGGTGTCCTCTTTCTGATGTGGCCTCTGGTAGGTGACTGCAGAGAAAATAAAAGGAACAGTACAAGTACAAATGCTGTTTCCTCTAGTATGGGATCCTATTTCCCTTCCTGAGCCAGATGTTGTAGCTGCATCATCAGATTTGAGAGCCCTTCATAGACCTTTCTTCCATGATGTTTTCTAATCACTTTTTGAGCCCATTCATACTTTTGGCACCCTGGACATCCTGTGGCAGTGAAGTGCTAAGGCTTGGACAACAGGCCCAAGCCAGAGTTGACCTATAGATGACTCCTGTATATTTTATAACTGATAACCATTGTGCTAGTAGGTATTGTACTAAATTGTAACAACCCACTTATGCTGATGTAAAAAGTGCTGAAGTGTTGAAGTACTGAAGTCTGAACAACAGGCCCAGAGCTGAAGCTGCTCACTTAGCATGTAGTCAGTAACAAAGTATGTAAGCTCACCAGTGAAAGATGCAGCTTAGACAGAATATAATCAGTAGTGAGGATGAAATGCTGAGAGAATGTATCCAACTTTCCTTTCGCAGCCTTGTTCAAGGCTGAGAACCCAAGTATTTGGCCTTGTTAGAAACTCCCTTGGTCTCCCCCACCCCAAGCCCTGGCCAGGCTTTGGGTGGAATCCAACAGGAGAATGAAACCAGAAATTTTCCACTCAAAACAAAGGTGCCAGCTATTCTGGCTTGCCGATCTCTAGTACATAAGGCTGGACCCGCTCACAGCGACTTTGGAAGCCTCACCTATGGGTGGACGCACCGCGTAGGACTTCCCACTTGCCGGGACAGGCTCTCCAAATCCTCGCTGTAACCGGGGCTCCCCAGCACCTGCGGGTCTGGATGATGGTAATGGGTGCAAGTGGTGATGGATCTTTCTTAATCACTATTCTCTCTCTCTCCTGTAGTAATGATTTGGTGCATTACCCTGTATTTTCCTATTTGTTGCTTTAGATGCATTAATTCTGCCTTTTCTTAGTGCGTGTTTTCTGTATTACTCTGTTACATTATTTGGTTATCACCAGTAAAATACACCTGCTCTTTTCACTCTGGTGTCCGAGTTTAATTGGTATCCTTAATCAGCAAAACAGGCAGCAAGTTGCACAATGTAATTGTGTGCTTTGTGAAGACATACTTCCTTTGGGTTGTTTTAAGCCTTTCCTTATTTCACAGAATCACAGACTGGTTGAGGTTGGAAGCGACCTTTGGAGGTCATCTGATCCAACCCCACTGTTCAAGCAGGGCCTCCTAGAGCCAGTTGCCCAGGTCCACATCCAGATGGCTTTTGAATATCTCCAAGGATAGAGAATCCACAACCTCCCTGGGCAACCTGTGCCAGCACTCAGTGACCCTCACTGTAAAAAAAGTATTTCCTGATGTTCAGAGGGAACCTGCTGTGTTTCAATTTGTGTCCACTGCCTCTGGTCCTGTCCCTGGACATCACTGAAAAGAGCCTGTCTCTGTCCTTTTTGCATCTTTCCTTCAGATATTTATATACATTGATGAGATCCCCCAGAGCTTTCTGTTAACCAGGCTCGTGAGACGCAGCTATCTCCACCTTTCCTCACAGGAGAAATGTTCCAGTCCCTTCATCATCCTTATGGCCCTTCACATCTCCAGTATGTTCATGTCTCTCTTGCACTTATTCACTTCTATGCCATTCATAATTCTTGTACTCTACCATATCCTCCTTCAAGCATCTCTTTTCCACATCATCTATGAAAGCAGTGTTTGCTTTCATAGAAGCTGCTGTGCCCCTTGGTCACCGTTGCTTCCCTTGCCTGGTACTTCTCCAGGGAACCTCAGAAATGTGCTCACTGATCAAGGTACAGGTGAGCCATGCACTGACTTACACAGCAGCAGACTACAGAGAGGTTTCCAAAGGATGGGCATGGCAAGCAGAACGCCAGTCTTCAAGATGAGGAGAGAAAAAATAGCCAGGAAGTGATTTCCCAGTTACTGTTAATTCTATCCTTGGAAGCACTGGAACAACTAAAGGCTTTGCAAATGTGTAGAAAAGGAGGATATGAGTAATAGCTAGTGCAGATTCAGCAAGAACAGAGCTGGTCACACTCACCTAATCTTCTGCAATGAGGTAATAAACCTTGTAGATGAGGGGGGAGGTGCAGATGTTGTATGTGTTGGTGTATAAGTAAGACTTGTGATACTGTGTCATATGGTATCACTATAAGCAAGAGAGGACTGGACTAGAAGAACGTATGAAAAGATGGATGGTCAAAACCTTTCCTGGAGGTTAGTTACTCATGGCATGAGACAACGCAAAAAGCCTCTCATAAATCTGGTACTGATCAGCATTTCCATGAATGACTCAAAATCCAAACATGGCTTTTTACATTTGTAGTTGACAGCAGACTGGGACAAGCTGACAGAAAGCTAGACACAGGACTAGAGATCAAGGCAGACTTGAGCAGGGAAGAAAGGATGCGATGCAGCGATCCTCTGTTGGGATCCTCCTCCAGTCCCCGCACAGAGAACAAGAAATTCTCAGTCTGACCCATGGAAGGCCTTTTCCCTGCTTATGCCTGCCTTTGGCAGCACAATGTGTAATTGCCTTAAATTACAGAAGTTTAGTTAGACACCAAGAAAATCCTTCCAGTGCAGCGAAACACTGGGGTGGATTACCTGGGAAGGCTGCTAGGACAGGCTGGTCCTCCATGTGGGGTGATGGGTGAGCAGGAGGTGCTAGCCCTGCCTTCAGGCAGGAGGGAGACATAGCTGACCTTCTCAAGTCCTGCTCAGACCTGCCTTTGTGTGGTTTTTATGGTGATGATGTTATGTTACAATATTGATGTTTTATCTCAGGATGTTGTTGTTATAATGCTGCTTTATTCTCTGCTCCTTTACTGATAACTCCTGCTGTCCAGGTGGCTGGTTTGACCAGGGTTGACCTGGTATTCTCAGACCCTGGGTACACAAACACAGCATAAATCCGAGCTGCTACTGGGATGGTCTTGTCCTCTACCCCTGCAACATGTGCTTGCTCTTAACCCCTCACTTGCCTGGCACTGCAGACCACACAGCTGTGCATGACTCAGGTCAGGAGACTGATCCAGCTAAAAACTCACCAGCTGCGAGGGAGGCAAGAGCAGAGATCAGTTTTCCATTACTTGTTCTGCTATCTCACATTTTTTGTCTGTCTTGTCTACCTTGGATGGAGCAATCAGGTCTTGTGCTGTGTTTGGAAAGCAGAGTGGAAATGTAAGGTGATACAAGCACTGGTTTGAATAATCTTTTCCAGACTGAGGGATGTCTAATATTGCTGTGCAGAGGAAAGCAGTGTCTGAGAAGCTCCTGCTGCCCCTCAGCTGGGAGCAGGGCTGTGCAGAAGCCCTGGGAGATGCCAATCACTACCTCAGGAGGCAACTGATCGCACTGGATGGCACAAACTATTTCCCCATTAACACGAGGATGATGCCAGGAAGATGTTTGTCCCATGTTTCAATGCTGATCCCTGCCCTTCCAGGGTCCTGCCTCTTGACCAGGGGTCACTACAAGCCTTATTTTGCATGTCTAAAATATCTGTCTAGCTGCTAATGCATTTCTTCGTGAATCAACTAAAACCAACCAAATCTTGTTATTTGTGAGAGGGAGCTTGTTCTTTGTCACTGGATACATTTGCTAAGACTTGGAGGGTTTGCCAAGATTAGGAGAAATGGGCACATGTCACTGAGGGAAGGCACCACTCAAGGAATAAATGAGGAAGATCAAGAAGAAAAGGATCTGGTGGAGGCTGTGTGTCACAGAAAATGCATTTTAAAGTTACTTGACTTGTTTTAACCGCAATCGGGTAATGAATGAGGCAGCCAGGGGAAGGCTTTTGGCCTTATTCCCATTCCCTGTTAGACACTCCTCCGGCTGAATGCATGTCAGAGCAGTCTCTATCCTGACACCAAGTGGAGAGAGCTCACAAGGGCTCCTTTAAAATACCATCAAGCATATGAGACTGCCAGTGAGGACAACTGCCAGCCCCACCACCCCTTCTAGCACCAGAGAGACCATACAGTTTATAAACATTTTTGTATTTATAGGAATTTTTTCAAGAACGTGGCTCTTAGAAGCAGAGATAATTACACATGACAAAAATCACCATTCTGGCTCCTGCAGTTTCCACCAGTGCCTCACGTGGTGAGCAGCCTGGTGTGTGCATGCAGAGCATCTTTACTGGGGATAAGGTGGGTTTCCAGAGCAGCGGGGAAGTTGCAGAACCACAGACTGTTTGAGGTTGGCAGGGACCTCTGGAGGTCATCTGGTCCAACCCCTCTGCTCAAGCAGGGCCACCTAGAGCTGGTCACCCAGAACCAAGTCCAGACAACTTTTGAGTTATCTCCAAAGATGGAGAATTAATTGCCCTGAAAGTGAAGAGTAGGGTGTCTTTTCCTTGGGAGGAAGGGCCAGTGCTTGGTCATGTAAGGTGATGGGCATTACAGTGTGTGGGGGTGGTCCCACCATGCTGCTGAAGAGCAAGACAAGGTGCACAGACCAGAGCCTGGCATCTCTCCCAGCACATCTAATTTCCACTTTCCAGCATGCTCCATCTCCAGCTTTCACCCATTTTCTCAGGTGGGGCTGGAGGTTTGATTTCACCCTTTCCCTGCATATCAGACATCCAGCAGAAGCTTCCCAGCTTGCAGTTCAGGTCCTCACCTTACGCACCTCTAACTCCTCCTGAGCAACACATATTTTTTGACTTTGGCCCTGTGATTAAAGGGAGATCACTGACAGATAGGGCTTCTCCTATTCAGCCTATGAAGCCTTCAGCTTCCCATGCCCGTTTGAGGTTGTTTTCTCCCTGGGTGTCTTACTCTTCATTCTCACTTTCTACACCTCTACTTCTGCCTCCTGGGGGGAAAAAAACCCTTCAGTGAGTTGCAAGGCACCAGAAAGTCCAGTGCCAGCTGTGGCTAAATCTCAAACCTGCAGCCAAGAAGCAGCAGCATCTGAGAGTGCTCTGCACCAGAAAGGTGAGAGCTTGTCTCCAAGGGAAAAAAAAAATCTGCATCAATTTAACACAGAAAGTACTAAACACATCTAGCATTGAGCTGTACCATCCCTCTGATGAATGGCATTCAAAAGCAACACAGAAAGGAGGCACGGGTGATGATGAATTTATGCAGTGGAAAGCATTCAGCAGCTGCCCTGTGTTTTAAGTCATCTCCTAATTACTCTAAATATGAAAAAAGGAAGAGGAAAATGTATCACGCATGGACTTACCCAGCTGATCCAGAGCAAAGAGGGCTGGGGCACCTTCGGAGAGCTCATTGTCTGAGGGAAGAAGAAGAAATGCTTGGAAAGGTCAGCTGGAGAGGGAGGTGTGGAGAGCTGGGGTGACAACACTGTTTTAATCACACTGCAGATAAGCCCCTGCTCAGCTTGCTTCCAGTTCACCCCAACAGCCTTTATATGTGTGTTTCTTTTAATCCAGCTGTTACTGAAAAACCTTGGAGTCAGCTCAAGATGGAGACTTGTCAGGATAAACTCCTATCCCCCTCCAGCATCACTGAAGAGCAAGAGCTCTGCCGCCCTGTATCTGCCCACACTGGGATCCCCTGGCCGTGCTTCCCTTTTCAGCCATGCCATGTCTCTCTGCTCCCTTCCCCTGGCTCAGCCGGGTCTCAGGGCAGGGCCAGGAGTATCCTGCCTGCAGCAAAGTTTTCGTGCATGCTACGGTTTCCTCCAGCAATGACAGCTGGGGTAGGTTTAACCAGCGGGAGCAGGAAAATGCTCCAGCTGGGATTTTTCAGAGGCTGAGCAAACCCTTGAGTCATCTGATAATAATATTGCTGTAACTCAGTGCCTGTGGCAGCTTAGACCGTGAGCTCTGGAAACTCCTGAGCTGGTGGCATCTCTCACCAAAATCTCACGGGATATTATTTTGGATCCCAAGCCCAATCCCACCACAAGCCCACCCATCCTTTCTGCTCCCAGCTGCAGACCACAGTGCACAGGGATCCCTCACTGCCAGAAGGACCTGCAGCCACATAGGAGCATGTGGCCAAGCATTAAATGCCATTTGTGCCTTGGAGTTGGTGGGGATTTCATTATTTTCAAACATTCCTTGCAATGTCAAAATGCTGCTAAATTGCAAAAACTCAGTGCAATTAAAAAAAATGCAGAGGTGGGCTTTTTTTCTCTCATTTTTTGGTGGTTTGTTTTTTTTTTCTTTCAGGTTCATGGCATTTGTTCAATGCATGAGTGAGACTAAAAAACATTTTGGTCTGGAATCTGTGGACTGTTCCTAGGGCGTTCAAAGAGGATGTTTAAGAAGGGCAGGTGCATGACACTATAGCATAATCCATACTTGTGACATTTCTAAGAGATCTTGCTCCCCACTATAAAATGGCCCATCAGTTAGAAAAAGCTGTGAGCCACTAGTTTAGGATAGAGATGGGCTGCATACAAAACCAAAAGCCAATACATATCTACATTTAACTGTTTTGGATTTTTATAAACTCCTGATGGCAGTGGCTCTGCCCTCCTCTGCTTTACAGACCCAAGCACAGTGGGATCCTGAACTCAACAGGCATTTGACTACTACAGCTATAAACAGTAGCACAGACCATGCACATGGTGAAGATTTTAAAAAATAACAGAAGAAGAGATTGTTCTAATGGGGAAAACTGATGGACTGCCGCAGACATCCCTGTGCTGGTCCCTTGGAGCCACCCGGGGCTGGGTACGTGCAGAAGCAGCAGATGTGCTATCATAAGGATGCCACCCAGTGGTGCCTGGCTGGGAGGATTGAACCCAGGGCTGCTGGGTTCAAAAGCACAAACCCACTTATCTAATTCAGCTCTCACGGAAAAGGAGGCGATGCTGTGTCTCAGACTGTCCCTTTCCCCTTCCCCAGGCATCTGGGCTATCAGCGGGAAGCTGAGGGAAACAGATGGAGATAAGCGAAGCATTTCACCAAAGCAAAATGTTTCCGTTCCCAAGGTGCTGTCATCTGGAAGGCTGTGGGTTTGTTTTGGTTTTAGTCTGGAGCACAGTGCGTCCCAGCCAAAGAAGGAGCTTTGCCCAAGGAGGGGCAAGCTCCAGTGACAAAGATGAGCTGGGACTGAGCAGGGAACACATGTGGCTTCTTCTGCCAAGTGTTTGAATGGGGATGAAAAAGCAAATTACAGCAGCTGTCTGGCAATTAGGTAGATATGAATCAATAGAGGAAATAGTTCTGCTGGCTATTTCCCATTGCATCTGCCCTGGGTGCTTTCCTGAGACTGGCAATTTCTTCAGAGTGACGGACCCCAGCCTTGGGCTGGCAGGTCTAGTGTCATGCTAAGGTGGGCTGAAACCTTGAATGGTTCTGCATAGGGAGCCCCAGCTGGGGCAGCCCTCGGCCCTCCTATCCCTGCTGGGACAGCGTGTCTCCCTGGAGCCATCCTCAATTGTCCCATGCAAATATGAATGAAGAGAGAAGGGAGTATTTTACTAGGCCTCCTCGTCACTCCTCCTCAACCACTCTCATCTGTGGAGTCCTGCTTGTGGAGAATGAGGGTGGTCACATCTAGCACAAGTGACATATTAACTTGCCAAAAGGTGGGTGTCGGGGGTTTTTTTAGCCAAAGGCCACTCCAGAGAAGGAAGACAAACCACAGATCTAGTGCTTGTGTCAGTGTACCAGCTCCTCACAAGACACTGCAGCTTGGATCAGACCTTTCCCACCTTCATACTGAGTACTGCCTTGCTCTGGACGTAGCCCAGCAAAACCCCTGGGACCACTGCAAGCACGGTGAAGGGCAGCAGCACATCGGGAAGGCTCCCAGCATGTTCACTGGGTGGATTAAAAACCAGCAATCATGTCCTACCTCCTTTCACACTGGCAAAGGGATGGATCCCACCATGAGACAACCAGTTGGTTTCATCCAGCTTCCAGTTTTCACCAGGGTCCATCTCTGATCAGCAGCATCAAAGATCTGCTTGCAATGACTCCTGCCGCTCTCTCTGGGGAATAACCAGAAGATACTCTGAGTGCCTGTCATGGGCCGCACCATGGCCAGCTGCTGAGAAGCTTACCTCAGCAAAGGAAAATGTCTGCCAGTATTTCAGGAAAAAGGGAAAATTAAAAAAAAATGAGAAAAAAAATTGCATGGCTCACAGGGGACTATTGAACCAAGGAGTAGCTGACTCTGCCAAACCTCAACTTATCACATCTACAAGTCTCCCTGCTGTGTCAAAAAGCCTGGACCTCTTCCATTTTCTGTTGTCAGTCTGAGCAATGCTTAGAAATTCCTAATCCTTCACAATATTTTCAGGGATGGGCTTTTAGTTCTGAGTGGGGTGATGTGCCACGAGTGCATCCATCAGGAATGTATGTCTTGGCTTTACTTGCCCAGCCTGACTGCTATGGGGTCCTGGTGGGTGAGGGGAGTGACAGGGGTGCTGGCCCTTGCTCCCATGTCCCAGCCCCTCCATGGACAGGGGTTACAGCCTGGGAGTTATCAGTTACACATTACAAGCTGATGCTACCACTGGCCGCTTGGCTCTCACAACTGTCCTGGCCCTGGAGCGATGGCTGTGAGCCACCAGGGAAGGATGGAGATTACTGAACGGTTAAAGCTGGAGCTCTTGACCCCAAAAAGTCCCTTTCTGGTGTAGACACTGAATTACTTTCCTGACTATCAGCCATTTGGTGCTACCTACATGTTTGCTGCAGCTGGAAGTCCATGGAGATATGTGGAGATATTTTCCCTCCCTGACCCCTTGGACCTGTTGACCTCTGGTGGGGTAGACACACAGCGACATTTCATGCATGCCTAAATTTTCAGGATTACATGGATTCGGGAGGGAATAAAGTCCTTCCAGCATCAACAACCTCTAATTTATCAAGGAAACTAATGAAAGTGTTGGGATGCAACAAAAAGTTACTGCAGAGGGGTTTTTTGCCTTTGTGGGAAGATGCTGAAGAGGAGGTGACCACAGGGACTTTCCTTAACACTGTTTGAGGCAAACTCGGACCCCAGATGGCATCAATGGAACTGGTTTCATGGAGAGGTGAGTCCCCTGAGACCCAGCACTCTGGCAGCTATGCATCTCTATCAGCCTCTGATTTTCATCATCATTGTTTGTAGGAATATGTTGTAATTTAATGCCACCAGGACCCTAATTCAGGATGCTTCTGGGAGGGATGGGCATGTAGTGATGGAGGGACACTACCACACCAGCAACATTTCCTTAGGAAACCAGGCAAAGAAAGAGATGGATGGGCCCTGTCTCCACAGGAAAATGAAGCATGGCCAAGCCACACCACTGCACTTTGCAAGCACTGGTACCTTCCAGCCACCATCCCATCGGGGGAGATGCAGGACCTGGGGGGGCTGCAGGAAGGGGCAGCAGCTTCACACTGCCATATCACCCCAGTGGCTCCTGGCAAAGCACAGCCCAAGCCCCTTCCCCAGTGCACTGCTGGGTCTCACCAGGGTGAATCATGGCTGCACTGGTGCTTCCCTGGCTGGACAGACCTGCGAGAGGTCATTTCACACAGTCTCTTGCTCAACACCTTAATTAAGTAGAATTAAATACTTATGCACATCTGTTTGCTGAGCAGCAAACAGGACAGGTCACTGCCATGTGCAGATGGAGCTTGACTGGAGTTTTTCTGATGTAGCAAATTCACCTGAAGTGCAATTAAGAGGTACTGAGACTCTGGGCAAATTTGGGTTGAATATGTAATTAGTTTTAGCTGAAAGAGAAGAAAAAAGTTCTCAGAAAAGCTGAAAGGCTACATTTTGACATCTAAAAAAGAAACTTTTTTTGTTGTTCTTTCAAATGATGTTTTTGGTTTGAAAGTGACCTAGTTTGCTTTTTCTTTTATTTTCTTTTTTTAAGTTATGAAAAGCACTAAGTAATCCTAAACCAGAATGTCTAATGCACTGCTTATGAAAAGAAATCAAAGAAGAAACAAAACATTCTCCTTTAGGGGGTGACCCAAAACAAAAGTATTTTCAATTTTTCTGTTCAGCCACTGAAATGAAAAACCTATTATTTGAACAGCTCCACTACTGAA
Source organism: Strix aluco (assembly GCF_031877795.1). Taxonomy (NCBI): domain Eukaryota; kingdom Metazoa; phylum Chordata; class Aves; order Strigiformes; family Strigidae; genus Strix; species Strix aluco. The sequence goes on from NC_133932.1 coordinate 126,042,110, forward strand.
AGGCATCTTGTCAATCTGTACTACTGGCAATTTCTTCTTTCCACCTGCCAAGGGAGAGGTTTGTCTGCGAGTTCAATAAAAGTATACGAGAGAAAGAACGAAAGGGCAATTTATCAATATAATGTAGAAGATAAAATGGCTTTTCCATATTCACTCATTTCTCTGAAAGAAGGAAAAAGCAAACCTCCAGACCTCAGCTCTTTGCCCACTGTCCCCCTCTGCTCAGAATCATATACACATGAAATCGTATAGACATGAGTCCTGAGCTCCCATCACACAGAAGTTTAATTGCAAATTTAAAACTTCTGACTTTATCAATACAGAAAGTCCAACCAACATTAGAGAAAACAGAGGACAAAATTTATTGGGGACAATAATACCAGCAATGAGAAACACCTAAAAGATCATGAACCTCAGTCATTGCTGTAGCTTTGGGGCAACCACCCATTCCCTTCACAGCAGAGCCTGGTGCCAGCAGAGGCTGGTGGTGTCAGGTCCTCATGGCCAGCATCACAGGATCAGGGATGGGTTTGTGGTCCCTGTCTCACCACAGAGCATCCGTTGTGCCCACTCTCCACTGCTGCCACCCAGCAGGATGGGACAGGAGGGAAAGGGATGGGTGCGAACACAGACCAGGGCCCACTGGCTGCATTAACATTCATGCAATAGACTTCTCACTGAAATTCAAAGCTGAAGAAAGAGGCATTGCCGCTCAGCCTGGTGTCTCACGAGGCTGGGATTTATGCTCCAGCTGCTTGAAGCACTCAGCCTTGTTGCAGTCAATAGTCAACACCTATTACCTCCACCTTTTAAGGAGGAAACAAATCAAATGTCTGATTTTCCAAAGTGCCTGCACTCAGATCCTGTGTCCAGTCTTCACTTAGGTCAGGGGGAGCTCATTTTACACACCTACAGCTTCCACCAGTCCTCTAAGAAAAAATGAGATGAGAAAAGACTTGACTCACATTCCTGCTCTATGTCATACCCTGATACAGCATTAAAAAATAGTAGGGCATGAATGAATTAAGACTCATTTCACTTCACAGCTTTCACTATACCTAACACCCACAGGGATCACAAACCACTGTCCATTTTCAACCTAAACTGCAAATCTTTTCCAAACTACAGAATATAATAGGGTAATATTGGAATGACCATTTCAGCAATATTTTACAACCTCTTTAATCTGTAAGAAGTGACTGTCGGAGGACAAGCCCCAGTTAAGCTCCTCTTCTGGAGCATTTCCAGTTTAAGACAGTCTGCCATGCAGCCTCTCTGGACACTCAGCAGCTGCACAGGGGTTTTTTTTAGTACCATAAACTGCAGAATTGACACAGCCAGAACAGCAGGAAAATAAAAGTTAATGACCCGAGACTAACCCAGACAGACAAGAGATTAAAGCGTCAAGCTCTAAATGCTCTAGCACACAGGGCCTTGATCTGGAGGACAAGAAGAAGCCAGCAGCATTTGCCCTAGCACTGCCCTCAAAATTGCCTCCATTCACATGGCTCACCAAAACCATGCACTGCTGAGCAGAGATGCAGTCATGTATGAAGGATGTCCCATTTCTCTGAGCTATCATATCTCCTTGCATACGATTCAACTTCAGAGCTCTAGCTCCATCCACCTACTTGATCAGGTGTAAAAATCAGTAGCATCTTCCAGAAGACGCAGACTCATCTACTTCTCTCCTCCACAAGGAATGAAGGAGGGCATAATTTTGTGAGATGCTCAGTCCAGTCTGAGCCAGGCATTGCTAGGGATGGTGATCACCTGGAGCTGGTGATAACCACACACCATCTTGCTGATCTGAGCCTCCAAAGCAGCACATGGGAGCCCTTTGCTCTTATGATTTCTTTGTTTAGATGAAAAACCTTTCCAACCCCCTGTAGCACCTAAGAAGAGCTCATGTGTGAACCCTTCTGAGCAGAATCTAGCCTGGGGAAGTCAGGCAGTGTGAGGTGCACACAGCTGGTTCTTGGGCAGTAGAGGAGCCCCAAGCCACGCCATCACAGGGCGTGGTGACCAGGCCAGGACAGGTGACTGCAGAGTCACCACCAGCATGTCACAGCCCGGTGTAAAGGGGGAGTGAGCATCAGCAGGGACTGGGGCAAGAGGAAGGGCTACACAACAGTTAACATGGCCACCAGCCATGGGAGGTCTGCTAGATGGGCAGCAGGGAGGACAATGAGGAGTGGAGTTGGGTATCAGTTTGGTGAGGGAGGGTGGGACAGGGGAGAGAAATCTCTGTTTCCGCTCATATTGCAAACACTACAGTGGGGACCGGCCGTTGGTAGTGTGTTTTCCAGCAAGAGAGGGCACTGACCTTAACCTGTGCCTCCAAGCAATTTGTGGGGTTTGGGACAGATATTCGCCATGCCAAAGGGATGAGGTGGGCAGCCAAGGCAGGACTGAAGCTGAGGCAAGAAGCAGGGACTGAAGAAGGGAGCTTGGTCCAGCTGGAGAAGAGGAAGAGAGCTCAGGCAGACTGTAGGAGGTCTTGGGTGGCAGTCTTGCAGCAGCCACACATGGGATTAAATGCTACAAGACAGATGATCCCTTTCCCTGGGATGTTTCCCAGTGTCCTGCAGAAATACTGGGGTAGCAGCACAGCCTTCCTCTCGTCAGGCATTGGCTGGAAAAGTCCATCCCACGCTCACCAAAATGGTATATACAACCTTATGGTGCCTGTTCCAGCACAGTGTTCAGCAAAATGGTATATACATCCTTATGGTGCCTACACAGTAACCCAGATTCTTCCCACTCCTAATGAATACAGAGAAGTTAAAGTATCCCCTGACCCTCAGTTTTGCTTGGAGCAAAACTTTTATGTGTCAAAAAGGCCACGTATGCCAAATGTGGGAGCAGTGCTGAAGTGAAGTCACATCGCTTGGGCAAGCAGCAGCTGCTCTTGGGCAGGTATCTTTGCCCTGCGAAGGCGTTGCCTTTCTGCACCCACCTCTCTGCAGCTATTCATCTGCCCAAGGGCAACACGAGCAGGAATGAGGAGGTCTGACCAAGCCTTATGGAGCTGAGCAGGGCAGGATCAGGTCTTGGAGAGGGACATTGCAAACCTGTGTAACTGGGAACACAATGGCCACAGCGAAGGGCACAAGGCAATAAACTGCTTCCCCCATACGGCAGAGCTCATCCTGATGGTTGCCTTTAATCACCCACTGCTGTTCTTTACTGCCTTGGATGTGCTCTCCCTTAATTAGCCCAAAAGGTGACAAATGAGCTATTTATTAATGGATCATTCAAAAAGCTCTATTTGTAGCTGGTCTGGAAAAGGTTTTTTTAAAAGCGGCAAGTTTCAGCCAGCTGGCACAGAGCATGATCACAAGTTAATTACATGATCTCATGGCAGTTATCTTGAACTAATACATCATTAATCTGATCTTACGACAGCTGAAGGAAAAGCCCAGAGCCAAGAAGCACTTGAAGGCTCCACAGTCCCCAGGACAGGAGCCCTTTTTATAAAAGCTGTGGGTTTACACAGAGCAGGTACATGTCAGGACAAGCTGCAAGTTGTATTGCTCCCCTTGCCCCAATGAACAAAAACATTCAGGAGACAGGAAACACACGATCTCCTCCAAAGAGAGCCTTCCCAAAAGTGCAGCTTCCATCTCCCTGCTTTGGTTCAGGGCTGTGAGGATGGCCAGAGCAGAAAGGGACTCAGGGACAGGCTCCCAGCATTGCTTAGGGACCCCCAGGCATTTCTGATAAGCCCTCTGTATGACAAAGCCCTTTTGGACAACCTGTCCCGGTCTGATCTCAGGGGAGATATTGACAGGTGGGTAGTTTCAGGTCACCCGCACTGATGGTCCAGGCACTAGAAGCTCCTCTATATCCCTTTGGATATAAAGGTAGGAGGCAAATCAATAAATACATCCCTATTTACTTGTCATGATTTCATTTGAAAAGCTCATCCCTAGCTAGGGACACACATCGACGCAGATAACCAGGAACCAGAACAAAAGCTTGAAAAGCTTTGAAAATACTAGCTTCAGTTTCAGCCAAGATCTTACTCTCACTCTTGAGCAAGGGTGCCCCCACAAACAGTCCCAAAGGAGCTCACAAGACTGTCCCAGCCATCCCGTAGGCACGGCAGGACACCAGGAGCCACCTCGCAACGCTCCAGGAACACCACCCTGATGACAAGGTACAGGAGATGCTGGGTGAGCGTGTCAACCCAGATCTGGGGTGGTTTTTAAGATCTGTAAGGTTCTCCAAGTTACCACGTGGAATAAAATTTCTCTTTCTTACTTTCTCTGGTTTTCTTCCAAAATCAGCAAATTGATTAGCAACTCAATGATTCAAATGTTAAAGCTCTTGAAGCAGAGCCTGTGTCTCCCTTTGCGTCTTTTGCAGAGCTGTCTGTGCTAAACTAGCGATACCAAACACCACCACACCTCATTTCTGCCAGTTATCTTCACAGGCAATTAGCTGCCACGTTATTTTAGCCACAAGAATCACTTATCTATTAAGAGAGGATAATTTCTCTGTGCTGTTCCCGTGACCTCTCAGAAAGCACACGACTGCCTTTTTTTTTTTTTTTTTTTGCATTCATAGTAGAAAATGTAACCATTACAGCCTCAGTTTGGACAAGATCTTTCAAAAATCAGTAAAATAGAAATGGTAAATCTTACCTGACAAAACACCTGTGATTTCTCTGGTGACAAAAAGCGTTCGTGCCTCAGTGCTGCAAGACCAAAGCTTTCTTGTGGAGACGTTTGTCCTCTGTTGGGTAAGGGCTCCACGAAAACTATGCAGCCGTTGCCTGGACTTGCTTCGGTTTGGGTAGGTAAGTCACCGGAATTCAGCTGCTCTTGTGTGTTCAAAGAGCTTCAAAATGCTCTACACCACCTATCAGCATTATGGTTCCCGCAAGTATGCAAGGTATGCGTTTGTCTTCCTGAGTCATATAATTATCTTTGGGAAAGTAACCTGCAGAAGCACAGCAGAAGAAAAAAGAAATCAACTGGCCATGTAAATCCCTCGACGGTTGGTAGTAGCCCTGCAAGGAGATCACCTTGAACAGAGGCTTTGCTAATTCGTGTGTCCCAAACGTCAAAGCTAGCAGAGATGCTGGGCTGTCCACTTACAGTCCTGCCTTCCTCTGCAGTTTGCAGCAACACGTGTGAGGAGTGCTGAAGAGAAGGAGCAGCACAGTCTCAAAAGCAGCCACAGCGCTGGAAGAGCTGATCTGAAGCTCAGTGGGTTACATCTGGCCAGGAGGAAAGGTAGGGTGAAATAGTCTCTGTTAACTTCTGTTAATGAAGGCTGAGTCATCAGTGATACAGGCTGAAAAAATGATATGATGCAGCAGTGTCTGGGCTAGTTACATCTTGATAAGGATGGTGGGTGTCTTCCTGGGTTTTCCGTTGAGTCAGAAGCACCTGGGGAAAGGTGACAGAAAGGGATTCCTGCCATGATCAAATGCCACCTCAGGCAGTCTCAGAAGAGGAATAGATACCATGAGAGAATGGGATACCATGTACATGAGCTTCCCAGAAAAGCCCCTTGTGCCAAGCATAAGGGAGGAGACAAGGCTGAGAATGGAGATCAAACAGTGAAGGGGGCCTTGATTACACCATCCTCTTGCAAGGAAGAATATGGGTTTACCATGGAGCGAATGGCTCCAGCAGATGTTCACACCCTTCAATGTTTGAATTTCAGAGTTGCCAGTTTTCCCAGATGACTTATAACAAGGACATCTCAGAAGTGAAGCTCTAATTTGTGCATGACAACAGCAAGCTGACTTGAGCACAGGCAGTCCACGCACTTGAGGCAGATGTGAACGGGTCTTAGTTTTTGCTCCATCTCCCAAAAGACCAGCTCCATCCATCATCTCTCTTGACAGCTTAGAGTACTCAGGAGGAGATTTCAAAATGATGAGCTCAGCTGTGAAGGACTTCCAGCCACCAGGTTAGACAGAAAACCTCATACCTGGGAGGCAAACAGCTCCCATTCCCAGGACCAGGAGGGCTTCAAACACCCATGTGCACTGAATGACAAAGAGAAACATGTTGTGCAGCCTTTGAGCCTTTGCTCATTCCAGCTGGGGCTCAGTTTTATCACCCCATTCCAGCTTTGGCCAGTATTGCCTAATGCCTCTGACAGTATCTGGCTGTCCTTGGCGCCTTGGTGCAGCGTGAGCAGGTTGGGATGCTGCCAGGCATGAGGTGGGTTGCAGGCTGCCTGTGCATTTAGGAAGCCAGCTGGTCCAGGAGCAGCAGACATCAGCAGGGGAGCAAAGACCCGCAAAGACCCTCCATACCCACACCTCCTCCAGAGGCATGTCTCAGCTCTGACCACAAAGCACCTCTTAGCAAGAGGCATTTTGGGGACTGCCAGCATGATGCCAACTGGTGCCAGCTGTGGTGGCAGCTGCTGTGTGGGGTGGTGAAAGATTCAGGCTGTGCCACTGTCTGTGCACAGGTGAGGAGCTGAGAGGAGCCCTGGCTGTGCTGGAATGTCCCAAGCCATCCTCACTTTCAGGCTCACCCACCACAGCTGCAAAGCAGCAGGAGCAGCCCTGGCAGTGTCAAAGCTCTCCCACCAAGCCCCTGGGGTGCTGGTGCACCAGGATACACCCTGAGAATGAGGATGCCCCAAAACATCGACTGTGTAGTGGGAGACAATTGAGAAACCACTTTGCTTGGACAGAAGTCAACTGATGGACATATGTGCAATGGAGGATTTGGAGTAAGCTTGTTTTTTTAAAAAAAATCCTACATAGCAGGCTTGTAATTACAGCAACACCGAGTCCTGATGGCTTTTCCAGGCCTGTTGACACGGGGCATGCTCTTACCCTTCTCCCAGCATGTCCATGCGGGACTGCGGTCGCCCTGCTGCAGCACAGGCTCATTCGCTCCTGCACAAACATCCTAGGGAGCCAAAACCGCCTTCAGAAAGGTGAGCAGCCAGCGCTGTGTAATTCACGGTGCTCCACAGCTCTCACACTGTGAGTCATGAGTTCCACGGCAGATATACAGCCATCGGCACCGATCTGCCTCGGAGACAAATGGAGCGGACAGTTGCAGCCCAAGTCAAGCTCCTGGGTGAGACGGGGCGAGGCAGCAATGAACAGTCATTGCACAGCATTGCAGAAGGGTTTACCCACAAACAGGGTGTCTCTTATCTCTTCCTACCCTGTGCTGGGGGCAGGGGCTGGTGCTGGATGCCACCAGCCTCTGTCCCTTCTTCAGCCACATCGCCTGAGTCTTGCACCTGGGTGCCCATGTCCAAACTCCTGTCCCTCTCAGCTCATCCTGCTCACAAGTTCGTTTGAACTGGTGGGGGAATGGTCTTCACACCAGGGCCTGTCTTCTGTTAAACATCTGCTGAGGTGCAAGCACTGTACTCACCCAAAAGAGTGGTGTGAATGAAGAAGAGGGTCACACCAGTCAACAGGATGAGAAAGGCCATCCCTGTGTGGCTGGCAAATTCTGTCTGAATTGACACTTTTTCCTAAGAAAACCTTTCTGGGCACAACCTCACAGGGAAGCTCAGAGCTTGTCCATGTCCCAAACAGTGGTGGGGTGCTGTGCTGCTGCCTCTTGAGCAGCAGCAGAACCACATGGCTGAGTGTTGGTTTGTCCCCCACCCTCGTGCCCTTCCCAGGATCAGCAAGAGCAGAAAAGGGGTTGGTAAGGCAGCGGTGGTGTTGGCTACTAGGGGAGGAGTTACATGGCAAAACCAGACCTCAGTGGCTCATGTGAAGGATGCCTTGTCCTTCCCTCCTTATCTGGCTGCATATAGAGGATATGGCATCCTGCACCTGGTCTGGCTCCTAATCTGTCCTCCTTCAGTTCAGGGTTAGCCCAGCACCTTTGCTCCCTGCGGCTCACCCACGCACGGCTCTGACCTCCCCCAGTCCCATATTTCGCCATGCAAGGACAAGCCTGCGCTCGCTCCCAGCTCAGCTGACAGCCAGTGTGCCTCTCCCTGGGTGGTGGGAGTGGGGCTGCCAGGTGCCCCAGCCCCAGCTCCATCAGTGAAAGACCATGGCACTCAGGAGGTGCCAGTGCGGGGGCCCCAGGTCCCAGCCAACCACCTAGCTGGCCTTGTGGCATGCTAGTTGGACAGACACACAGACAGATGCTCATTGATGGTTTCACTCAGGTGGAAGAGGGAAGACTCAAGTCTTGCTTGGGTAGGCTGGGATATTTAAAAAGCAGACCAAGAGGGGCCTCAAGATAAGGTAAGCTGCAAGCTTGCTCATGTCTACTATGTAAAACGGAGTGTGAAAACTCTGCTGTGGTGTTGGGGAGAAGAGACACAAATCTCTCTCCTCCTTTCTCCAAGAGAAATAAGTCTCCTTACCCCCAAGAGTCTGGTGCCGATTTATGAGGGTGTGATCTCCGCCTCCAAGGTCAGTTGTGGCACAGACACCTAATGACTTGCTCCTGGGATCAAAGAAATGCAGCCATCAGCCACTTTCTCCCAATTTTCTCCTGGCTGCCTGCCCTTCCCTGTGAACTGGGACACTGCAGTCACCCTACACCCCACATCCTCTGCAGGTCCCTCCTCTAATTGCAAGACAACCTGGATGCATCCAGGGCTCAGCCTCACCTCACACAGGGTCCCCTCTGCCCCCTGGCACAGGGGAAGCCAGGGCTGCTCACTGGGCATCAGAATGGCACAATTATAAGCCCCCACCACTAATTACGCTGAGCAAGGGTTTATCCACCAGTCTCAGATGTGTCATGGTAAAGGGTGAGTCCTTGTCACCAAACCGCTGCCTCACCCTCTTCAGTTCTTGCGAAAAACTAGAGAAGACTTTGGTTTTGCTTCACATCAGAACAAACTCAAAAGCTGAAACTTCTGAATATCTCATAAAAGAGAAATGCCATTTTCCAGCCAGGTCTACTTGCTGCTTAAGAAAACAAAACTGTCTCCACCACAAAAATACCAGCGTTGCAGTGGCATTTGTTCCAGCTGAAATGTAAAGCACGTCAGCTCCTCTTCTCCTTTCACATTACTGCTTGAGTATTCCTTAGACTTGTGTTTTGTAGCATTAAGGGGCTTTTGATTTGTGCATGTTATTGAAAATCTCAGCAAGGAACCAAAGTAACAATTATCCACCCCACGGTCTGGTGATTCATGAGAGACTCTGATGAACACAGTGATGCCATGTAACTAGTATGAGCTATCGGTGAGGAACAACCATAAAGAACATCTGCTCGGGTCAATTATGGAAGAACAGCATCTAACAGGATGTGTCCAGATGCATCCTGGAGACTGAGACACCAGGTGATTTAATTATCCCTTGAGGTAATACACAGCCGGTTACTACTTTCACATGCGCATTACTGAAAAATTCATCACCAATCTGACATTGGTGGGTAGCACTTCTCTAATAGAAGCAGCTCCGTGTCTGGGGCAAAGAGAGACCTTCTCAGGTCAGCGATGTTCTTTTCTCCCTGTTGACATCAAGAGATGACAGACCAGACCCCCCAGTTGAAACAAAGTGAATGGATGGAGATAGCTCTATCTTTTTACTATATGATACACAGGAACTGCCCTACACTTTGTAAAAGCCAAGATGACACCTGCTTTAACACTGACATGTTTGTGATGCTGCCAATAAACTAAAAAACCTTTCTGCGGCTTAACCAGGCAGTCTACCATAACAGTCAGTCCTACCCATGTTTGTCACTATGATTCTCTAATCAGAGATATCATAGATATGAACTCTTTTCAGAGGGTTGTTTAGGGTTTTTTTGCTATCACTCATAAACAAAGAATAAGCTTTCAGTTCTATTAAATGCATTAATTTTTGTCTGACTCCCTCTCCCCTGAAGAAAGCAACTGCTCTCGAGCCTTTTTCTGTTCTTGCTGCAAGCCACATGCTGGAAGCGTGCCTGGTAGGTCTGAGCAAATTGGCGGCACCTTTTTCTAGGGCATGGAACAATCCCATGGCTCTTCCCCAAAAGATGGTGTGACAGAGGCTGCCCTTTTCCCTCCTTCCAGTAGCCACTTATCCCAAGTTCCACCCCCCGCAAAATGATGGCACTCCTTGATTGCCTCCATATCTCAGTCCCTTCTCTCCCCACCAAGCAGGCAGGGTGCCCTGCAAACCCACCTTCTACTCCCCTATGGGGACAGTGAACCACATCGGATGTACAGCTTGGGTTATCTGAGAAGCCAAGAATTAGGCTTTTCTTCCAAGGTTTTTTCATTGCATATGTGTCCTGGATGGGAACTGAAGGAGACGAAATCTACTTCTTTCCCCCTATGAGCAAGTTGTGACAGCTCATTCTTGGCTGTCTGCCACTTGGGCTGTGCCAGTGGGGTTTCCACTGCTGGTTTTTTTCCCAGGCACTGGAGCCTGCACACCAGCCTCCACAGTTTTCTGAAGGGCTGTCATTTGTGTCAGCAGTGGCCATGATACATGAAGGTCGCAGGGCTGCTGCCCACCCATGGAAGAGCCTCGTCCACCCAACACTTGCACACAAGAGGGTCAGCAGCAGCTCCCGCAGCCCCTGCACCCACACTGCTGCCTCTCAATTGCCAGGGAAATGGATATTTCCCTGAAAAATGTCAATTAATCCTTTTTTTTTTTTTTTCATTTTGGGAATATACCACTTTCAACAAAACTTCTGCCAGGAAAAGTTTCTTAGTCCACATGTGGAAAAGCCACCTTGGAGGCACCAGCAGCCAGCAGTTAGGGCAGGGCAACTGTGGCACCTCAGATGGCCTATTTCAAATGCAGATCTCAGACCTGAGCTTCCTACATCCTTAACCATTTGGTTATGGTCTTGGGCTCTAACTCTTTTCCCAACAGAATCAATAAATCAAAAAATATAAAGATGAGGTTTGGTTCTCCTGCAAAGTTGGGGGAAAAGGATAAAGCTAGAAGAGTGTTTCTTCCCAGCCATAGCTCAGGCTGTTTTACTCCTAGGGAATGTTCTCCACATGTTTCCCACGATGTCTGCATGTCCTGAGCCAAGATTGCACCATCCACACTGCTGCTGCTCTCTGCCACTCAGCTCCAGGAAACAAGAACTGCTACAGGCTTCAGCAGGTGTTTAACAGCCTGCAGCCAGACTGAAATGCAGAGGTGATGGTTGTCCTGTGCTAATGTGGCTCAAGCCTTCTGCTCACTCATGTCCTGCCCAGGCAGCAAAACACTACGTGTGGCTGTGACTGTGATAGCACCAGACAAGTCTATCCTCACAAACAGCAATACCCCACTGAAACATGTTCATGTCAAAACTCCTATTCCTCTCAGCTGGTCGTGTTCACTAGTTCTTCTGAACTGGTGGGGGAAGGGTCTTCACACCAGGGTCTATCTTCTGCTAAACATGTGCCCAGCTGCAAGCACTGCACTCCTCCAGAAGAGTGTGGTGAGACAGGGTGACACCAGGCAACGGGATGAGAAAGGCCACCCCCCCTGTGGTTGGCAAATTCTGTCTGAAAACAGACAGCAGCTCAGGGAGGAGCTGGCTGGGAGCTTGTCCATGTCCCAAACCCTGGTGGGGTGCTGCACCACTGACTCTCTGGGGCAGGAAGGGAAGGAGGGGGGTGGACAGGAAAGGGGGGGGTGGGGGCGGAGGGTGCCACCATTCCCGCATTTTTGTGAAATGAGCCCTTTGTTTCCCTTGTTTTCCTTTACTGGCACCCAAAGTAGAAACAGTCATCTCCAGTCCCATCCAACATTCTGTTTTGAACAGAACTTTCTCTTCTCTCCTTTGCTGTTTTAATGACAAAACCAACAACAAGAAAAGTAACATCCATTCAAATCCACACTGGAGTGGGTTTTCTTTCCTCCTCCAATGTGACAGTTCAACAGCCAAACCAAACATAGCCATCCTTACGCCTGCTGTCCAGTCACCACTGGATCAATAAATAACACTGCTCAATTTCCAGCTTACCTTGAGAGGTGTCTCCTTAACCTGTCGACTGCATCCAGCTCCACTGATGTGAGGTTGCCCAGCCCCAGTGTCTCCTTCCCCCTGAGCTGTGGCACTGCTCCACCTGCACAGCAATGGCTCAGGGGTCTGCATTATGAAAACAGACACTGGGCGGCATTGCTTGGGACAGGATTCAAATCTATGTGGTGGTGGAGTTATTCCTGGCTCACGTCGGTGTGTGTGGGCACAGGGCTCGGTGCAGGGAGCTAACATGAGCCTTTGACATCACTGGTTAAATTTAGGGGATTGGCACAGTCCTAAAATGGTCTGGAGGAAAGTTACTGCAAGGCTGACAGGAGAGAGACAGCACCCTGCAACCACCTCCCACCCAAGCACAGAACAGGGGATGGAGCCAGGAGTTTCTGCGCCAGTCCCACTTCTATGCCACGTCACCCCTTCAAAAATAACCCCCCAGCAAGGTGTGCTGTGCTTTGCTGCAGCACAAAAGCAGATAGTCTCTCTGGGATTGCCCATGACAGGGCCGAGGGGACCCCTCCTGAAATCACACAGCCTCATGGAGCCACTGGTCCTGCTCTGCTGGTCAGGGTGGAAGGTTGTGGGGTGATAGAGATGCTCCCCAGGTGGCAGTGATGTGAGAGGGGAGATGATACTGAGCAAGTCCCAGCCCATGGACTCCCCCAACAGCCTCCTGCAGCCACTGTTTCCCCTCCCCAGGAGATGTTGCAGCTCTCACCAACCAGCCCAGCCCCGAGAGGAGTGTACCTCCAAAGAAAAGGAATGGGAAACACTCACTAAAGAGGCAGTCCCCACAAAAGATGAAGAGGAAACTCTAAAATCCAAGAAGACTCTCTGAATCCCAACTCTGTCTGCTGTTTGTAGAGGTGAGTGGAAGCTGAAGCTGTGTAATTGTAGTTTAGGTTGGTTTGTGCAACCTCAGTACTTACAGAAGATGGCTTCTACACTTTATGGTGTCTTTCATGGACATTTTATTCTTTTCTCTTGATTCTTTGTTTATTCTTGCAAAGCACTCCTTAATCTTTGTGTGAAGAACATACTATTTCAATAAAACCTTTGAATTTTCATGTACCTTCTGTATGAAGATTGTGGGACACCCACGTTTGACATGACCAGAAGCAGCAGCTCTCTTTTTCTGAGTGTACCATCTTGCATGAGCAACTGCCTTGTTTTGCTGCAGCCATGTGGCACCTGAATAATGGAGACCAGGACATTTCGGGTGTGAGGAAAGAGCCATCTGCTTGCTTTCCTGAAGGAATAGCTCTGCAGCCACCAAACAGTCGGTGAAACAGCAGCCACGGGAAGCAACTAATTCCAAACCAGACTGTGAGAAACAAAATAACCCTTAATTGCTTTCTCAGTACTTGTCCCTAGCTTGTATTAACACCAAAAGGCAGTGGAGCCGAGCAGGCTGACAGCCCTCAAGTCCAGCCTCTTGCTTCTGACGTTAGTGATGCCTAAAAGTACACTAAAGGTAAGCTGGCCAACAAGTTGTAGAGCTTGTTATTAGTGTAATGAAATTTTCTTCATATCTTAATCAAATTTATTGGATGTGTGGAAGGGCTGCTGACAGCATTTCCAAATTTCTCTGTCTTGAGGAAAACCATCATCATAGCTTCAGCCTGTGAAGCTCCTCCATGTCCATGGGATGTGGGGGGCTCAAGTTCAGGGTATTCCCTCCACAGCCAAGCCCAAATGGGCCCTTATCACCACTGTGCAGAGGAATAATAAGATCACTAGATCAGGGCATGATGGGTTTCTCAAAAATCTGGAATAGTTTTCACTGCAAAATTCAAATACCTTTCACAGAAAAGCCCATGTTTCACTTTTGGGGTACAAACACCTGACATCTTCAAGGATCAGGTACCATCACTCTCATTTTATTTCCAACATTGCTATTTGTGCATATAGACATTAATTTACCTATCTCACAACCACCTTTTACTGTGCATCATCCCCCAGGTTTTCACAGTCTGTGACCGCTGAGGACATTTGCTGCAATTTGACTCTCCAGCTAATGAGCAAGATGCAGTGTTGTTCTCAGATCAGTCATTCTTCTGCACTCTTTTGTTCCTCCTTTGATTAATGTATTCTCTTTGATGCCGCTCACGCTCAGGGACACATTGCAAGTGCCTTCATCTTCCTACCTCCTACTGCAGTCACTGGAGGTCATCAGCCATTTTCACTTGCCCAATTACCTCTGCAGAAGAGGACCTGATTCTACCTCACAGCTTTTATGTTGAAGTGCTTGAACTTAATGAGGTTGATGGTGATTAGTGTGGAACCAAGCACTCGTGAAGAACAATGGAGGTTATTTACATAAAAAGTACTCATTAAATTATACTAGAACCAGAAGATGGCTGGAGCAGAGCTCCTGGGCCATTATACTCCATTGCCGTCTGCAACAAGAAATCACATCATGAGACTGTGCTAAACCAACCAAGGTATATCTCACAGCTAGTTTCATCCTCTGTATCCATTTTTCCCGTTAGAAGGATGTTCTCACCTTTTGATGGTTAAAGATGTTCTTCTCATTTCCAACCTAAATATATTCATGGCCAGTTGATGTCCATTTGTTCTTAAGCCTATGTCCTCCTTTAGTTTAAATAGTTCAGTTCCATCCCTTTTTCTAACCTAGGAATCTATTTTTAAAAGAGCAGTCACAACCCATATATACAGCACTGAGCTGTATTATACATTTTGGCTGGTATATAGTGGCCCCCTAAGGCTGTGACATACAAACATTCATTTGCTTAATTTTATTCTAGCATGTAGCCCTATTAAAATTGAAGGGACTACTCAGAAATAAATGAAGCATAACTGCAGGAAAATTGGTTGTGTAATTAACTGCATTGATGTGTATTCTGCATCTGTCTGTGCTGCTTTTCAAAAGGATTATAATATGTATTTTCTGTCAACAGAAACAAATACCCTTTAATTTGTCTTCTTTCATTATGAAATTACAGAGCTCTATGAAAAATTAATAAAATTACTTAGGTTTAAAAGATGTTACAAGCATATCTAAAGCTGTAGTGCTGTCTTAATAATCTTGTCTTAGGAGTAATACAAAAGCAAACCCAACGCCTTTCATCCAGCAAAACCCTTCATCCAACAAGATGTAGAAGAAAGCCAAGGATACACAGCTTTAACAATGACAGTTCCTTATTGCTCAGTATGTAGTGCTCTGTCATTTCTGATTACTAGATATGGATTTTACATGCAATTTATTAATAAAAAAGCTAGGAAAACTTTAGCCAAGTTAACATAACATCACCCATAAAAGTAGAGTGTACACCATTTTTACCTACACATGGATTAGTGTGTAGCTAACAAAAATGCATTTATTGAGTGATAGAGCAACCAACACCTCCCACCAGCTTCACTGGCACAGTACCTGGGCACAAAACTAAATTGTTATGCCACATGCCAATAAACTTTCAATACAGAAATACCTTTTTCAGATAAAAGTGCTTTGCTATTTTTACCAACATAAATTCCTAGCTCTGAGTACACAAGCACAGACTCAGCCTGTAGTAACTGGCAATATGAATTACACATGGCGCAGCACAGCAGCTTCTCCCATCAACCACCCAGTGCTTTCAGTGGAGAAAATTAATCTGTCTGGTGCAACCATTCTGAGTTCTTTGCTCTTTTAGCAAGTATTCTGGAAAATAAAGTGAGCTTCAGCTCCTTCCATGTCAGTCCATTTGAATTCTCTGTGTGTGTATGTATATACATACAGAGATATATATATATATATATGCAGGGCTAGACAGCCAGTTCCCAGTTAGTCACCCTGGTTCAGGTGTCAGCCCTGTGAAGCTGCACCAACACTGCACGAATAGTCTGATCAAACAGTGTTTGAAGTCCCATCCTCAGAGTCTACTCTGGGAGTCACGCTCCTTATTTTATTCAAGATCAGAGAACTTCTGGGTTTTTATTTGTTTGGCACATGTGTAAGTCAGCTTTGAGCTAACCTCCCCTGCACTTCTGTCCAATGCTTTCAGCAGTGCACCTGCAACTACGGAAACAGTCCCAGGTTCTCGACCTGCTAGCAAATCCCTGCATTTCTAGCCCATAAAATAGTTTCTGTATTCCCAAAAGGCCTTATTTTCCCTTCTTTTTAAGTAGTTTTTGTTAACAGTGACCTGCTTTAACAGAATACAGTGAGCATTTCCAGAGGATGAGTCAGACAACCAGCCTACCAGCTTTCCTAAAACAGATGAATCTCCCTCCAGAGGTACCCATTCTTCTCCACTGATGACAAAGAAAGCCTAAAGCAATTACTTCAGACCTGGATATCTGATGTCTGAATGTCCTAAAGAAGGGAGATGATTCCCACCCAAAATGGATCTACAACTGCAAACCACTTTCAAAGCTTTCTAATCTGGAAGGGTTGCATGGATGAGATTAGTTTCACCTGATTTAAGATGTAAAATTCACCCCACATGAACGGAGGTGCCTACTTTCAGGATGAGATGAATCACACCAAATTCCTGACTCGGGATGGGCTGTTTCACTCTCAAAAGCTGCGTCCCTCTCTCACTTCACTGACACCAGCACTCAGATGACCAGTTTAGCTGAGCCATAGCTGGTAGAAGAAGGCCACTCCCGGCAGTCCCCGTGCTCCAGGAGGGCTGGAGCTGGGGCACCTACAGTCAGCTTTGGTTGATATTTCTTGTGTTTAAAAGTTGGCATCTTCTAAATTCTTTCAGTTTCTTAAACTTTAGGCAGATTTCGATCCTATGCCCACTGACATATTTGCAAAGCTAAATTAAGCATGCAAATCACTCTCTCATGTCTGCTAGGTGAAGCTTGCTGATGAGCTATGAGGGTTTTCTCAGGAAGAGATGGTGTTCTACAAACTTCATTCGCTCCTGGCATTTTAGATGCTCTGTGTTTTCCCTTTGGGTATTTCCTCAGTCTGTTTTTACTGCTGGTGTGTTCAGGCAGACTGATGTGTTGGTTGAGCATGGCAGAGGGATGCTCCATGCGGTAGCACCATCTGCACCAGGCAGCAGTTGGCTCCAGAGAGAAATGCTTCCCTAAAGACTAGTGTGAGAAAAATTATGTTCCTTTGCCTGCCATTAAACCAAACTATCACATATTCAGTTGAGTCATCCACAAACCTCTAAAGAACCAAGTAGGAGACTGTGGCTATTCACTGGACTGCAGTTAGCAGGTGATTTTAATAAATCTGAAGTAATCTGCTGCTGATTTATTGGGTGGAAGACAGCATTTCTTTCTGTATCATAGCTGTGTCTTGTCTCACACACACACACACACACACACACATTTTGCCCTCTTTCTCCATTCTCCAATTCTTTTCTTTGCACTTTGCAGTGATACCAGTTTCAGTTCAGAAACACTTCACTGTTCCTCAGCTTCAGAGTTGACTTTCTTTACAGCTCCATGACTGCAGGGACCATACCATGTTTTCCTGCCCTTTACTTTGGAGCGTAATTAAGGGCTGCTTCAAACACAGGAGCTGCAGATCTGTAGCTTGGCTGCAAACAGGTGACCTCCTCTGAAGAGACCACATGGGCAAGTGCCCTGCTTTGAGCACAGCCTCCTACATCTGCTGGCTGGGACCTGCATGCAGATGTCCTCGGCTACTTGAACCAAAACAGGTCAGATTGGCAAAGTTCTACTATTCAACCCACCTAAATCTAAATAAACTAAAAGTTGTTGTGGACCCTCAGATTATATTACAGCCACTTTTGTCAGAGGTATGCACACTCAGGGTTGCACCAGTTTAATTAAACCAGCGCAATGCTGTATGTTTAAGTACGTACATCTTTCAGCGTAGTACTGAACCTTTGACATGACACAGCGGGTCCATACTTGGTTTAACTTGGTTTAACAGAGTCAAAACCAGATCACTCTTGTAAAATTTAGAGTAAATATCGTGGGGCTCATTCTCTTCTGGTTTACTCTGGTAGTTATAATGCAGGCGTTACTCCATTGACTCCAGTCATGCTTCTTCTAAACATGATGGGGAAGGGAGGAGGACTTGCACACGCTTTGTTTCTTGTCTGGTTGAAGATACAATTGCTAAAGTAAAATTGGTTTGTGTTTTGATTTCCCAGAACTCATAAAAACAAACTGGGCAGCTGAGATCAGCATGATGAGTTAGACAGGCAAATCATTTGGGAATGGTGCTGAATGTGAAGAATAATTTTGCATTATTATGATATTCATTGCTCTCTGGAGAATCTGAGACAGAAACCTGAAGAAATTGGCCTTAATTCCTCTACCCTGCTGCTTGATAGGGAGAGGAAAAATTCCTACTGACCAGAAATGGGAATGAAGAAAAGATATTTTTATTAAGTGTCTGTACACTTGCTGCTTTTGGAAGTAGAAAACATTTTACCTTAAGCGCTCATACGTGCAAAAAAAACATGAGCAGAAAGCCAACACAGCATGTTCTAATACAAAATGAAATATGACCTTTTAAGGAACCTTAGGCTTCTGAAGAGTAAATGTTAAATCTATATATAATTCAAAGTATATTAGCTAAATTAGACACTGGATTCAAACCTGTCCTGAATAAAACCATCCCCACAGTCTGTTTTTTACTTTATTTATTCTCTGTGGTTAAAAAAAAAGGCTTTTGAAATTTTACTGTTATTAACCAGTTTACTGCATGGGGAAACCTGTTGTCAGAAGAAGAGTGGCTGCCATGCCTGTGCCCACACGCAACTGCAACAGCAGCAGTGTTCAAGGGCTCGATCCCAGCAGGAGTGAGGGTCCCTAGAAGTCAGATGTTGCTGGACCCAGGTCTTGGCCTGGGACTGCCAGGGCAGAGCCCAGAGCCCCACATGGGCCTTCAGGCCATGGATAAAATGCAAGGTGAGATATTGCAAGGTGACCTTCATCTCCTGGTCCTCACCACCTCTGCGAGTTAGCTTTTTACTGTAAAAGTAGGTTCTTTCAAAAAAAATACAAAGTATTGCATACTGATGCTTGAAGATCCCATAGCTTTCCTTGATCCATAAATTATTATGCTGCAATGTTATCAGGGAATGAAAACATTGAGTCAAACCCAGTTTTATCCTGTTAAAACTCCCACTCACTCTTATTTTGAAATGAATTTACTTATTTTGAAAGGAATTCTTTTGAAAATAATTTGAAAAGAAAGCACACAAGTTCAAGTATCACCTTTATATAAAGTATACATGTTTAATAGCCCCATCACATTGATTTAAAGAACTTCTGATCCAACTGGGTATGGCAAGACACTAAGAACTGAAATAAATTTGGATATTGAGAGATCTCTTATATATTAATAAAGACGAGTATTCCCTGGCCTTGACAGTTCTTCCTGCTCTCAAATAAATAAACTCATATGATACTTTTCCCTTCACTCCTTCTTGAATGTAATTTCCAGAAAGTTTTCTTACTGTTTAAGAGCATGTTGGCTGTTCATGTGCCAGTATTTAAACTCACAGTCACATATGGCTCAGTTCTTCTATAACCACCTTGTGGATAAGAGCTGGGGAAAGAGCTTGGCCCAGCATGTGGATAAAACACAGGGAGATTGTCAAATACAAAAACAGCTACTGCAAAAACAGCAGAAGTAGACAAATACTGAATGCCAGCATCTGCCAATCTATAAATAAAATGACCAACTTGTTAGCTTCCTAATATTTCAATTTCAAATATAAACAGGAAATCCACAAAATACTGTCATTTGAAATGTGTGACATGATCTTTTTAGCTCCTTGGACTCATCACCTGAATAGCAATGCTTAGCGTACAGAAAATTCAAACCACAGTAGGAGCGTTATTTGGTGCCATATTTGCACGGCCAAATGCTGTGCTTTCAATGTGGAAACAGTTTGGACAGAAACTCACTGGTGTCCAGCAAGGATGGACTGGAAATATATAAACTCCATGCAAAAAAGGCTTAGTCCTAGTTCACCATTACAAATTATGTCTTTTGGGAGCCAAATCTGCACTGCAGACACTGCCTGAGCATAGTCGTCCTTCAAGTAACCATGGTGGGGAGACAGCAAGAATACTCTCCTGAGTTGTTAAAACTGAGCCCAGAGCAAGGCCTGGAGCATTTCCTCCATTTCCAGCTGTTTTGCTGATTAAGGATACCAGTTAAACTCGGACACCAGAGTGAAAAGAGCAGGCGTATTTTACTAGTGATAACTAAATAATGTAACAGAGTAATACAGAAAACATGCACTAAGAAAAGGCAGAATAATGCACCTAAAGCAACAAATAGGAAAATACAGGGTAATGCACCAAATCATTACTACACGAGAGAGAGAGAATAGTGATTAAGAAAGATCCATCACCACTTGCACCCATTACCATCATCCAGACCCGCAGGCGCTGGGGAGCCCCGGTTACAGTGAGGATTTGGAGAGCCTGTCCCGGCAAGTGGGAAGTCCTACGCGGTGCGTCCACCCAAATCGCTGTGAGCGGGTCCAGCTTTATATACCCAAAAATCAGCAAGCCAGAATAGCTGGCACTTTTGTTTTGAGTGGAAAATTTCTGGTTTCATTCTCCTGTTGGATTCCACCCAAAGCCTGGCCAGGGCTCGGGGTGGGGGAGACCAAGGGAGTTTCTAACAAGGCCAAATACTTGGGTTCTCAGCCTTGAACAAGGCTGCGAAAGGAAAGTTGGATACATTCTCTCAGCATTTCATCCTCACTACTGATTATATTCTGTCTAAGCTGCATCTTTCACTGGTGAGCTCACATACTTTGTTACTGACTACATGCTAAGTGAGCAGCTTCAGCTCTGGGCCTGTTGTTCAGACTTCAGTACTTCAACACTTTAGCACTTTTTACACCAGCATAAGTGAGTTGTTATAACTTAGTACAATACCTACTAGCACAATGGTTATCAGTTATAAAATATACAGGAGTCATCTATAGGTCAACTCTGGCTTGGTCCAAGCCTTAGCACTTCACCAGCCCACGTGTCAGTGTGTTTTAATGTATTCATCTGTTCCTACGCTGCACTATGTCGACATTAGAGTTCATTTTCCAAAACATTTGTGCCAATGCCTGTTTCCTTACCATGATTACCTCAATATCAATATTAACAACAGAATGAGCTCAGAAAAAGATTCAATGTGATATATTTTTAGTAATCCAACATTCATATTATGTATCAGAAATACTCCTATGATGCAATGAAACTTTATTTCTTAAAGAACCATTTGAGATCTCTTGTAAACAGACAGTAAAAAGATTCTGTAAATGGAGAATCAACCTTGAAAAGGAACCCAGAAGTTAAATGTGTGTGCCTTCAGAGTAAGACATTGTCTATTTATGCCCCGCATCTTAGGGCATTAGTGAGGGGTTTGCCCCTTGACACCAGGATGTGAATTTAAATATTATAATTCCTGATGCTGTGCTACACCAGGCACACAAAGACCTTAGCTGTCTTAATTCAGAGAACAAATTATTCCTCATTTTAGATATAAACCCAAATATTTTCCCCTCTCTAATGAAAGAGAGAGTTGGAGCAAGACTGTATTGATAGCCTTGAGAATCCAGTGAAATTTCTGAAAATCATTTTTACGGTGTGAGATTATTCCCTTTGCTAAACAGAGAAGCCAGTCAGGCAGCTCCAGATTTGGCTCCCCATGGCTGCTCTGCCCCCTGTTAGTGGGCATGGGGTGCTCACAAGCCAACTAGACTCTGTGAAAGAAACATTTAAGAAAAGTAAATGGTCATTTCTTATCTGCATGACTGCTTATTTTTTTCCTTTGTTCTGAGAGAGACAAGCCCCAGGGACATACCATTCCTGTACACAGTGCTGTAGCAGGATTGCTCTCCCCATTGCACAGGCCGCCCAAGGTCACATTATGCATGTTCAGCCAGAGGCTGGATTTCACTATGAAAACTGTATTGTTGGTGACATGATATATAATTGGTGGAAGGAAAGCCATTTTTTACCATTTTTGGACTAAACATGCATAAAGTTCCTCAAAAGTCAGCTGAGGAGCAGATTGCACCTTCAGGGCTCTTCTTTCCACTAACACAATAATTGGATGCTCTTGGAGGCTGTTGCTTCTCCCTTCCTGAGCTCTTCCTTGTCCCACTCAGGCTAACCTGCCTTCCTTGTCTGTCTGCCCCCACCAGGCCCAAATCAGGGCTGGCAGCAAAGCACCACCCTGTTGTGGTTCCTGTCGTGGTGTCCCGATGAGATGATGTGGAATGATGTCTGGTGAGACGCCTGCTCTCATGCCTGCTGAGATGCACTGGTGGGATGCCTGCGGTGATGCCTGCTGTGCTACCTGCTGGGGTGATACCTGGTGGGATGCCTGCGGTGATGCGCAGGGACACCGTGGTGGGATGCCTTCTACATTTAGTCATCTTTCAAGACAAGTAAGACCAAGCATTTAAATCTTTGTAACTTTTTTCTTTCACAGAGTGCACATGTGTGTGTGTTGTGTGAAGATATGCAAACATATTTAAATATTTGTTTTTACAGGGTCTGTCTTATTCCAGAAGAAATGGTCCCAGACAGCCCAGGCTCCAAAGACATGCTTCCAGCCAGCCCTCACCAAGGATTTCAGTCTCCCCTGAATGTTAACAGAGAAAGAGCAGCTATCAGCTGTTAGACCCTCTTCTGCAACCACCAGCGATGCTCTTCACAGCCAGCAGCCCTGACACAGGCACACTAACAACATGTTCAGACCACAAGCACTCTTAGCAGTTTTTCAGCATCTGCAAACTTTCTGGGAAGACTTTGCAATGCCTGGCAATGTCCCCTATGCCCCTGAGGACCTCCAGGCAACTCCAGCAAGGGAAAGACTTCCCTGTGCCCAATGCCAGCGTGGGCAGAGCATCCTGTCCCATACCCCAGGTGAACCCTCCTATTCACCAGGAACTGCATGGAGAAAGTTGCATTTTGCTCAGCTCCCCCAGGGCTCCCCTTGGGCACCAGAAAGGAGCTTCTACACAGGCAGCACTGCCCGTGCCCGCTGAATCCGCGCTGTGGCAGGTGGAAGAGCATTTCGTGTACATGAGCATGGAATTGCTTAGATGCAGTGGCTGCATATGCAGAGAATGGTCACAGTGTCACACACATCAAGTGCCTCTGTCTCTGCTGTTAGCTCCACATTCACCTACCCTGTCTCTTGACTCCTAGCTCAGATACCTATATGAGATGTGTGGCAACCCTCTTGTTTATATTCTGGGAAAGTCTTTCTTCTCAGGGACTCCTTCAATTCTGATTTCAAGTGTTATGAAATATCCAAATGCAGACTTCTTCTGTGTATGATTTCAGAGTATATTATCTGTTGCAATACCTATTTAATATAGTTTCTTGGCCATTAAAGTTATTACTACACTTCACTCTAAAATTGTGTTGGCAGCAACACAGAACCACTGTGAGAAACTGTGGAATCAGATTTATGTGAATTACTTTAAGAGAAGTTCTACAGTTGTATTTTTCTCTTCCAGGAGGGATATGTATTAGGAATTACCTTTAAAATCTAAGACTACATGGGTGAAATTGGTCTATATGCAATGTCTTCTATTTTTAATGAACTGTGGTCGTTCTAAAGCAATAAAAAAGTTAACATGGATTGCTATGCAGCCTTTGCAATGTAACTAATGACTCTGTCAGCAAGTTCCATATTGGAATTTAATATATATCTGTAATTTTAGAACTATGAGAATTTCTGTAAAGTAGTTAGGGCAAGGCAAATTTTATTAGATGAAGAAATGCTAAATATAGTCATGTACTTGTTCATTCAGTCCAGGTATATGGCGTGGGTTTGAATTGAATATTTTCTCAAAATGCTGAGTGATGGCAGAAACCCTCTGAACAACCTTCCCCTTAGCTTGGCTGTCTTCACTGGGCTATATGCAGATGCCAAACATTTGCTCAGCACGATGTAAATCTCTGTTTACCATTCAGGGTACATGGAAGGAACCAGGGGATGCATTTCTCCCAGACCACAGCTGTGACACTTTGGGTCTTGAAACAATGGAGAAAACAAAAGCACACATATCCAGGTACTTACATATATCATATTTCCTAAATATAAGTGAATTTAAGCTCAGATTTATCTCACCTAAGGATGCACTTGAAGTCCTGCCCTAGGATCTCCATGCAGTCACTGAATGAGCTGAGCATCACTGAAGATGGGCTCAGTCCTTGTAAGATCTGGTGTCCTTCCTGGAGCTGCATCATCTTCTTCACTGTCTAATGGTGGAGCCTGCAGCAGTCACACAGCTCATGTAAGTACCTGAGCTATGTGTCAGGAGATGGGGAGGTAAACATGAAGCTAACAGCAGAGACAGATGCACCCGATGTGTGTGACACCATGACTCTTCATTGCAAATGCAGCCTCTGCATCTCAGCAATTTGTTGAGCATGGGAGGAGAAAGACATCCACTGATATATAACTAAGCAGTGCCTCTCTACATCCAATTTCCTTATAGAAATAAGAAACATTAAAACTTTAGGTTTTGTGTATATATTTTCTGGGGAAAAAAAACAACTCACAGAGCAGGTAAGCGCTGAACCTGCTTAGGCTCCTAGACTGCGAAAAGAAAAAGAAGAAATCTCATATATCTGTCCTTGTGCTGAATCCTGCAGTGATATTTAGCATCTGGGGAACCTCAACACCCATGGCCATCTCTGGCTGATTTTACCATCGGGATAAAGAATAGAATGATTGTATAAAGTGTGTGAGATTATCCACTGTTACATATGACATTTAAAACATTCTCATCATTTAAGGTGATGCCATGCTCTCAGTTTATTAAAAATTGCTTCTCCATGCTCAGCAACAATGATGGGAGTTGTTTGTGGACAAAAAGAAGAAAATGTCTTCACATTTCTCCATCAGCACGGAAGGCGATGACATGTAACATACAGACCGGGAGGCCTGGGAGATCTGATTCCTGGTTAGGGCTCTAATCCTGGATCCCACAACTTCCAGATGAGTCATATCTCATCGTTCTGTTTAACCATCTGTGCTTCTCAATACCCATTCACACCTCAGCTGGCAGCACCCTGACAACTGCTAGCTGACAATTATTGTGACAATACCCAACACTAGGTCAATTAAAATGCAAATACACTTTTCTAAATAAAAAAACTCTTGAAAATAAGATGCCCAGGGCTACAGAGATCAGTGTTAGCATGAGGAATTATGTTCAGTGTACTGCTGGTCTTCAGCACATGCTCTTAAAATCAAATCATTGCCTTACTATTGCTCATCCTTCTCATAAAAATGCTGGGCAGTCAATTAGTTAACATTTAAGTGTGTTTAAACCTCTTGATGAAAACTGCTCTATAAAGTGGAGTATGTCATGAGTGCCGGTTAAATATAGAAAGGACAACGTGTATATTTTCTACTGTGAGCTCAACATTAAATTTGCATTATTTGAAACATAGATTAAGACTGTGACTGCCAATTAGTTGCAACACAGTAATGTTCATATGTGGCTTTCATCAAAAGTGCTTCACATTTTGTGAATTACAAAGAGATGAATTACGTAATGCTGCATTTTAGTGAGTCATTATCTGTATCTGACAGTTACAGAAAGTGAAGAGCAGAAAGCTAGACTGTCTGTGCAACCAAGTAATGGGAACTAAGTGTAATTTAAGCCGTTTCTTGATGATGGAAGTATTTACACTCTTACAGCAAGACTAAGTATTTTGCTGAATCTCTGTCCAAGTGACTAAATAAAGCATCAGAGACAAAGCTGTGGCTTTGTGCCAGGCTCCCGAGCGCAGCTTTGTGTGCCTGCCCTGAGTTGCACCAGTCCAGGGGACGAGGCCAGAACTAGCTGCTCAGGTTCAACCATTCGACCACCTCAGCTTGCATCATGTGGGGCAAGGGACTCACTTGAATGCATTCTCCTTTAAGGTAGACCACATCTGTCAAATATATTTGATTTAAAGATAGCTCATAGTGGAGGACTGATCATGACCCATAGCAAATTTTTTCAAAAAGTCAAATATGTTATTAAAATTATTTATTAATTATTAATAATGACCTCTCTCCTGAATCCATCTAGCTTTGACTTCATTCATCCACTGGATTTTGCTGTGACTTTATCTGATACACTGAAAAGTTCATAATCAAATTTGTTCCTCAAATAAACAGCTACAGGGATCAAAGCTGACTCTCAATTTTAACTTTGTTAAGTTAAGTAGATGAGCTCATTAAGGGTCTCACAACGAAGGTACTTTTCCCAATACTTCATTAAATCTGTGACTCACCCCTAAACTGTCCCAGTGTTAAATTGTTACCGAAACCTTCATGGCCCAAGGATTATCACAACAATGCCAAATTAGGAGGTACAATAACTCATCTACTCCTACTTGATATTTTCCTGCCTGCCTGCATTTCCCCTGGTAGCATTAGGCTTTTCCATAGCATGAGAGGAAAAATCAGGCTGGAGGTTGGCTCCAAGATCAGCCCCAGATGCTCAGAGCTTTACTCAGGTGGGTCTTGAAAGTCTCCAGGAAGAGAGGCTGCAGAGCCTCTCTCAGCAGCTGGGTGAGTGTCGTCATGGGGAAAAAGTTTCTCCTTATGCCCATCCAAACCTCTCACATTTTAGCTTGTGCCCATTGCCTCTCGTCCTCCTGCCCTGCACTGCCGTGCAGAGCCCAGCTCCGGCTCCTCTATGCCCTCCCCGTAGGCCTTGGGGCTGCCCTCGGGTTCCCCCAAAGCCACACGCTTTCGGGCAGGTGCAAAGCCCCATGCTGCATAACCAGGCTCACCAGATGAGTCACTGTCTCTTGTTTTTCAGTGAGAATTTGGCCATGGCCAGAGGTAATCTGGGCTGCCCAGCATCCGCAGGCTGTCCTCCCTCCTCTTTTACCCATTTCCTGAAGTTTGGGTCAGCTGCAAGTGTTACCAGTAAGGATTTTGCCATCTTCCAGTTCAGTGATGATCTGATTTGTTTGAGGCGGTCCAAGTAGAAATTAAACCTCAGACTGCCCTAATAAGGAAGGCAGACACTGCGATAATAGCAGCAGTGTTAGCAAAGCCTTACCTCATGATGCCGGAATTAGGGTGGGCCACCAATCCCATTACCCAGCTTTCTGTGTTGATGGGGTCTTTACTGGCATCGGTTACCAAGAGTGATGTGAACTATGAAATAACATATTTAAATTTGGAGTGATTTAGTGCTAAATTGGTTTTGATGAGCTGCTACTGCATTATTACATTTTATACACTATGATTTTTATAATGCCTGATGACACTTCCTGCACCTTGCACACAATCCCCTTCATGCTGTTAGAGGCTTTGAAGAAAATTATTGGGTTTATGGCTATAACCAAGGTGGAAATTTGGCCTGTACTGGAGTGGGCCTCTGACATCCCCATGCACAGAAGTCAAACCAAATGGGCAGATTCCGATAATGAGGCTAATAAAGAGTGATGGGTCACTTCAAATCAAATGGTGTGATCCAGTTTATACTGGTGTTTGGACTTCTACAGTGTTGACAAACCTTTCTTTAATAATTAAGATAGGGAGAAAAACAGTAAAGAAAGCCAGATTTACTGTTGATGTGTCAATAACATAGGGGCAAGCTTTTCATATTACTAATACATTGATAAATGTACAATATTGTATAAATAATTGTCTAATTGTCTAACTAAGAATCTGCTTATTTTTGAAGACCAAGAAACATTTTAATGTATGGCTAATTCACCCTCAAGTGACCAATTAGAAAAGGAGATAGAATTAATTTCTGATCTATTGATGAATGGAAAAAGCTAATTATTTTTATAGTATTCTCTCATGTCAGGTACTTCACGTGACCTGGCTGAAACACCCCACATGCAGTCCCTTCTAGCTTCAAGCCCTGCAGTACCAAAGTGGCAGCAGGACACGGGGTGACCCCAGGGGACAGGCACCTGGCACTGGCTCTGGTACTGCACCAGGGTCCTGTCTACCTGCTAAAACCTCCTACATCACTTGGCAGATCACCACGCCTCTGGGTCCTACATGAAGAAAAGGCTAAAATATTTCCAACACCCACTTTGCAGAGGAAGAGGTTGTTTCTGACTTGGTCTTCCTACTTGCACAGGAGGACAGTGTCCCTGGCCAGGTAGTCCTGGGGGTAAACACTCCCTGCTCTCTGCTCTGGCCCCTGACACATGCCCCTTCCTACTCTTTACACTGATAGTCTCCAATGCCTTCAGTTTTATTATTCAAGCAATATTATAGTTAGATCCACATATAAATTTCACAACTCCCACATTCCTCCCCAGGAGACATGGAGGTGGTAGTGCCGCGCTCCACTTCCACACATCTCCTCATGCTTGAGGTTTTTTTCACTTTTTCAAACATAGTTTTTCCCATGAAACGGGAAGAATTTGTGAAGTCTGACTGACCTGTTTGTCCTGCAAACTTCTTTTTCATACAAGATGACACATGGAAAATGAGATCTGTATAACAGGGCTGAAGATATCTGCCTAAATGGACCGTGCTGAATAAACTGATGACTCAGCTCCAGGCCAAATCCTGCCAGGATCAAGCAAGCTGAAGCACTGGAGGGTGAGACCCCCATGATGGCAACATTTCCAGGCCACAGAGCAAACACAACATGCTCACTTTAGCCCTGTTCTGGGGAGAAAATAAAGCAAATATACTTCTAAAAGAAGTGTATCAGGACAGGGTGTTACTGTAGCTGCCACCCCTGCACCTACTGACTGTACTTCCACTCCACTCCCTCCACAGCCTCTTCATGTCTACTCTAAAAAAATAAAGAAATGACTGTGCCTTGCACACATATGCCTTATACAGCTTTCAACCAGCTACTACAAATGCCAGTCACAGCCTAGCCATGGGCACAAAGCCTCCAGTGCAGGTT
The DNA here is from genome assembly GCF_031877795.1 of Strix aluco. Taxonomy (NCBI): domain Eukaryota; kingdom Metazoa; phylum Chordata; class Aves; order Strigiformes; family Strigidae; genus Strix; species Strix aluco. The sequence continues at coordinate 126,070,827 of NC_133932.1, forward strand.
GCAGGGCAGAATGCAGCCCCCCTCCCTTGCACTCATGTCTGTACCAGTATCCAAACTGCTTTAAAGTTTCCAATCTCTGAGCTGTCAACACTCACTTCCTTATCCGTCTCCCCTCCCTAAGGGCCAGAAGTCAGGCTGCATCTTCTTCAAATGCAGTACAAATGAGTGCCTGAGTAAATAAAAGGCAGTAACCTCAGCTGTGCATCAAAGTTCACATGCTGCTGCTTTGCCCGTGGGAATGCCACCCGGCACTTGGGCTCTTGTAATCTGAACAAAAACAGGTGCAGTAAACCCATCCAGCTGTGCACTGACTTTGCAAATATTAGTTTGCTGCTCATCCTCCGGGATGAGTTGAGGACAAGTCACCAGTGTGATACCACATCTATCAAACATAACACTCAGAAACCTACCAGTTGGGGGGGTGGGGGGGGTTCATACCTGATTTTTTGGGGCTAACTAGCTCTTAAAAGGAATAAATTGTTTCCAGAATGACTCTATAAAAGATGCTGCAATAATACCTCCATGCTGTAGAGTGCTCAACAGCAGCTTCTTGAAGTGACAGCGGTCACTTTGGCCACTCCAACACTGGAAACTGAGGCTCTGCAGACATACACACCTTGTTCAGACGTGGACCTGCTCGAGCGGGTCCAGAGGAGGCCACGAAGATGATCAGGAGGCTGGAGCACCTCCCCTATGAAGAAAGGCTGAGAGAGTTGGGGTTGTTCAGTTCAGAAAAGAGAAGGCTCTGGGCAGACCTTATAGTGGCCTTCCAGTACTTAAAAGGGGGCTACAGGAAAGATGGGGAGTGTCGTGATGGGACAAGGGGTAATGGTTTTAAACTGCAAGAGGGTAGATTTAGATTAGATATAAGGAAGAAATTATTTACTATGAGGATGATGAGACACTGAACAGATTGCCCAGAGAAGTTGTGGATGGCCCCTCCCTTGAAGTGTTCATTCAGCTCCTCCACCTGCAGGGACCACAACATTTCCTCAGACCCAAATTTGACAGCCTGTACCAGCTCAGTGTGGCATTTCAGCAGCTATGGCTCTGATACCTGTTACTACAAAAATTTAGGTTCAAGCCTTTCCTCCTTTCTTCTTATGAAGGCACACAGCTGACCCCTTCACATCAACAGTTTACAGTGAAATTTCCCAATACGGTTCAATCATTTCACATTGAAAAGTGATGTACTCCCTAGGCACGATGCTGATAAACACCTGCATGGAAAGGTCACCTCCTGTAGCCAAGGAACTTCTATTCATAAGAATGTATGCTGCAAATACAAATTGTGCAACATTAAATAGCAATCCCCTATGGTTGTTCAAAGACTGTCTTTCTTTTCTTTATAACTGAGCAAGGACATATCTGGCCTTTGTCCAGTAGCAGGCTTTTGTCCCCGGGGTTTGAAAGCCCAGATGTGTTACCACAAGGAACACTTGATGGGCAGTCCCAAACTGTGGAGACACAAAGAAATATGCAATTTATGGTGAAAGTTAGGTTTGTGAACTTACTCTCTGCTCTTCTATTAAGATTTCTCAGCTGAGAGAGCTTGTCCACTCAAAGAAATTTGGCATAGAAGCTGCATGGCCAGATCTCCAATATAAACAAGCCTCTGTTTCTGCAGAAGCATTTCATTTGACATAAAAGACAGGAATTTAAGTACACACTAACAAAATTGAGAAAGAGTTATCAAATAAGGAAACTTTAGTTTGCAAAGTATCTGATTGAATTTCACACTATCACTCTAGAAAAACAACCCTGTACTAGCTGATTAGATTGGGTGACATTTGCCAACATGATGTGACCCCTCTGAAGACAAGACTTTCTTAGGATATTGCTTATTTTACCACCTAGTCCCTGACAGTGCAGAACAAGCAATAAGAGGTAACCAAGAATTATAGTGCTATAACACCATCTAGGGGACTTAGTCACATCTCAGCTCATGACAGAGGCATGTGCAGCTGGCAGCCCAGCACTAGGTGAGAAGGTCACTGTTTTTAAATAACATAGCACTGTTCCAGCCCCAAACCCCCAGTTTCCCTGCATTTTCCATATGACTAATTTGTCACACAGCTCTTAAACCCTTCTGTTTTTACCTGCACTACATCTCTCTCACCCTTTTTTCCAGTTTTCATTTAATTTTACCATGTATTGTGCTACTCTAGTCTTCATTTTCCCTGCCTGTTGCCACCAGTAAGTACTGATTATATACAAACCTAAGTATGTGCTATACACAATCAAATACTTTAAGGGGAACTAGACTGGTTAAATACAACTGAAACAAAAATTATTTTAAAAAGCAGGTAAACCCATGAATGCAGAACAATTTGCTACAACAAGAAAAAGCAAAATCAAACCTGACTTTGGAAAATGACCATCCAGTTTCTGTTCACATCGAGATTATCACTGAGGAGCACGGTGCATCTCCCTCTTCTTCCTGTTCATCCCAGAATACTGAGTGCAGTTGCAGCCAAAGTCCTTAGTTCGTATGATGCATGGGTGCTCTGGGTCTTACTCTTTCTGAAAAGAGTAGAATCATGGAATGGTTTGAGTTGGAAGAGACCTTAAAGATCATCAAGTTCCAATCCCCTGCCATGGGCAGGGACACCTTCCACTAGATCAGGTTGCTCAAAGCCCCGTCCAGCCTGGCCTTGAACACTTCCAGGGAGGGGGCAGCCACAGCTTCTCTGGGCAACCTGTGCCAGTGTCTCACCACCCTCAGTGATGGGAAGGAAAAATTCCTCCTTACATCCAATCTAAATCGATGTTCTTTCATGCCTCTTCTTCCACTGCCTCTTCTTCTGTGACTACAGGCTTTGGTAAAAAGTCTCTCTCCATCTTTCCTGTAAGCTTCCTTTAAACACTGAAAATCTCCCTGGAACCTTCTCTTCTCAGGATGAACAATCACAATTCTCTCAGCCTTTCTTCATGGGAGAGGTGTTCCAGCCCTCTGATCATTTTCATGACCCTCCTCCGGACCTGGTGTAACAGATCCATGTCTTTCTTGTACTGAAGGCTCCAGAGCTGGTTACAGTACCCCAGGTGGGGTCTCAACAGAGCAGAGGGGGACAATCACATCCCTCAACCTGCTGGCTATGCTTCTTTTGATGCAGTGCAGGATACAGTTGGCTTTCTGGGCTGTGAGCGCATGTTGCCGTCTCATGTCTAATTTTTCATCCACCAATATCCCCTAGTCCTTCTCTGCAGGGCTGCTCTCCATCCCTTCATCCCCCAGCCTGTAATGATACCAGGGGTTGCCCCAAACCAGGTGCAGGACCTTGCACTTGGCCTTGTAGAACCTCATGAGGTTCATTTTTAGAAGTGTAATAGTTTGTATATAGACTGCAGGTAACAGCTCACTTTCCTGTAAGCAGTTTAACAGTATCTTCTACTTTCTGAGTCCCTAAGATAGAGCCTATACCTTACGAGCATAAACGATGACAGCAACATGCTCATTGATATTTAAGTAGCTCTGTGGAAGAAGAAAATGTGACTGCCACATCCTGACCAAATAGGTTGATCTCCCTGACAGGCACCAAACCCTTACTGGAAAAACATCAGGGAATCCTACAGAGGCACGTGCCAAGAGTCACACAGCAGGTCTGCAGCCTGAAATCCAGTATCATGTGCATACAAATTAATATGTATTATTAGCATTTGAATGTTATAAATAAAAAATTACTCTTGAAACACAACATACAGGAGACTGTTTCAATTTATACATCTATTTTTCATTCACGTAGAAATTTGCATTTTTAGACACCATGACATGACTTTGGTCACGGGCAGTAAGGCAGGGACCGGAGTTTCCTGCCCTACACCTGTCTCCTTGCATAGCAGCTTCTTAGGGGTCTGCAGGCTGAAGCCCATCTGTTTCATAGACATTATAGCTGGAAGGGACCACTCTTGAATAATACAAAGCATTCATTTCATGCTCTCACTCCAGTGCATTTGTTTAGATTTGCACTTGAATCCTCAGGAGGACTTTTATCATGTAATCTATATCCTATTTCTTTTTCTGACACTCACTATATGTCTCTAGGAACATGGTCTTTTAGCACTGGGGAGGATAAGCCAGAGAAGATGCACACAGAATTGTCTGCTTTATGTTTGTCATGGCTTATGGCAACAGGCATGATAGTTTTGGAAGCTTCGTGTGTATGAGTCTAAGTATATGTACAACTGGGGAGTGCCACCTTCTGTTTTACCACAAACACAAAGCTGGAGGAGCATCAACACCAGTGCCTCATGAAGTTTTAGATAAAAATTAACTTCTGCCTGTTAGAAAGAAATATCAATATGATATTGCCATGTACTAGATGGGGATTTCCCCATGTTGTTATCAACGACAATTTCTGAGCACTTGGCAGGCAGTTCTGTAGCTGTTGGCAGATAACCATCCAGCTAACGGTCAACAAGCAAGCTGAAAGTAGCAAGAAAAAAAAATTATTTTTTCTGTATTTTACACAGCTGCATTGGAGACAATGCTGTACTTCCTCAGAAAAAGATCTGGCAGTTGGCAACAGCTGCTTAACTGTTCCTATATTTAACTCCAAAGGATAGAAAATTACCCATTTCCAGGCACTGGGAGGACTGTGAGCTGCCTTCTCTGTCAGCATGCCGCCAGTCCACACTTCCCCTGTATTAACAGGTATTTGTCAATGTTTCAGAAGCAGAAGTCCAGTTCACCATCTCCTCAGCAAAACTCATGATACAGACAAAAAACTTCACTGAAAATTCATATAAGGCTTTATTTCTGGTGATATAAGCAAATATATCTTATTAGCCAGCTGTATTTTATGCCCATGTAAGGACTATCAGGGAACGGACAGGATTCTGATCTGTTTTATCAACGTAAGTTAGAGGAGACTTTACTGAAATGAAAGGAATAATAAACTGGGAGACGTGTTAATTTCCTCGTGATAAAGTGGGGAAAAATCTTTTTTTTCTGTTTTCTCAAAAATGTGATTAGAAACAAATGTCTGCAGCAAGAATAAATGTGCCTGCTCTTAAACTTACCCACAAGCATTAAAATGGATAAAAGTGACATTTTAACTAAAGTATGCTACCTGCACTTATCACGCTGAGGTCAATGGTTTTAAAATCAGTTATGAAATATATTTAAATTTTTTTTTCATATTAGGACTAATGTCCTTTGAATCAAACTAAACACAAATTGAGATTATTCATAGAATGCTCTATGTGATAATAACTACATATAGATAGCATACTTAGATATTTGAAACTACGTTCATTAGTAGAGGATGAAATACAGTGACTCAAATGGGGCGGACCTTGTTTTGCTACCTTAAAAAGTGTATTGTCACACTGAAACAGTTGGTGTTGGGTTTGTTTCCAAACATTGGGTCCGGTTACTTCTTACGTCTAAGAGAAAGAAAAGTTTATTATCATATAATCATAGAATCCTGAAATGGTTTGGGTCAGAAGAGACCTTTAAAAATCATCCAGTTCCAACCCCCCTGCCATGGGCAGGGACACCTTCCACTAGACCAGGTTGCTCAAAGCCCCGTCCAACCTGGCCTTGAACACTTCCAGGGAGGGGGCAGCCACAGCCTCTCTGGGCAACCTGTGCCAGTGTCTCACCACCTCATTATATTAGTCAACATACTCACTGTTACAGTATTTCCACTCTGCTTTAGCTGTTACTCATCAAGAGTTTTGCATCCTAATAATGTTTTGAGAGAGTGGGAAGATTTTTGCATTCTGCTTGACTACACCAGTGATCTAACACAATACACAATGCTCATAATATTTAACACATATAGCATTTTCATCTTCAAAATGTTTACAAACACTAGTTCTAAAGTATGGTATTTTATTAACTGTTATAAAAACTAATCTTAAACATAGTATTAATATAGTGTTGAGAAGAATTGTAGAATCCTAGAATCATAGAATGATTTGAATTGGAAGGGACCTTCAAAGTTTATCTAGTCCAACCCCCTTGTAATGAGCAGGGACATCATCAACTCGATCAGGTTGCTCAGAGCCCCATCCAACCTGGCCTTGAATGTTTCCAGGGATGGGGCATCTACCACCTCTCTGGGTAACCTGTTCCCGTGGTTCACCACACTCATCATAAAAAATTTCTTCCTTATATCTAGTCTGAAGATACACATCCATGATCATTAAATCTGTAAGAGGCAGAAGAAAACCTCTTTCTGTACCCACAGAAAAAAAGGAAAAAAGTCAGTTGGTTTAACTGGCAGCAGGAGAAATTCAAGGCTTGTTTCGGGTGTCAAGCACTAAACAGATGCTCTGGAATGTCCAAAGCTCTGTTTGAGGTGCCCTGGAATGTCCAAGCAGGCAGATCAGACACAGGATCCACAGGACACATGCACCACTCTGGAGCAGTAGCTGTCAATCAGGTAGGGTGTCCCTAGAGCCCCCATCATGATATGGGATGTCACCAGTGTGGGTAGCTGATCCAGGAACTTCTGTGGGCCTTGGTTGCATTTGAGACATGTCAGGACAATCCTGCCTGGTTCCACTTGCTGAGCCAGATCTCCTGTAAGGTCCTGTGTTGGACTGACAGCAACCCGCAGACACCTGGGATACTCCTGGCAGTTTCCAAAAGTAACGTGGGTTGAGCACAGTGTTTGTGCAGGTCAGTGAAATCACCGTAAGTTGGACAAGCATATGTCAAAAACAACAAGGTCCTTCCAACCTGACTCATAATGCATATCTCAGCAACAAAAATAAATAAATAAATAAAAGAAGAGCCATGCATTGTCTAATATGTTTCCATGTGCATCAATCCTAACATTAGAAATCTTGGTCGTGCTTATAACACACGGAACATCATTATCTCCAGAAACTAGCATATAAGCAAAATTTAGATTTCCTGTTCTTACCCACAAAACAGCTGCATTACCAGTTTTTTCCCTACATTTCTTTCCCTTCTGCTAGGGGCACTGCTGATGGGAACAAGAATTTCTGTCAAGAATCTGGAATATCCAAAACATGACAACAAAGTGCTGGGGTTTGGTATGGTGGTGGGGATATTGTTTTCAAATAAAACTCATCAATAAAGCTGAATTGCAGTAAGAAAAATGAGCAAAATCTTTTGAAATTTTAAAATTTCATTTAAAATATCCAATTCCTGGATAATAAGAGCAAGAGGAGTTAAAAAAAAGAAACAGAGAAATAGGCTTGTTCTAGAGAATTGCCACCAGTTCCGAGGGAGGAGAATTTCTCTCCAATTTGCTATTTGAAGAATTTCTTCACAATCTTCCCACATACCACCCAACAGTAGAAGATTTATCAAAAGATATTGAAAATGGGAAAAACACTGGTCAGAATTATGGCAATGCATGAAACATCAATGGGTAGCTTGACTCAGAAAATGAGACTGGACAGTGAAACAAAATTATCCTAAAGAGAAATTCCTTAGATGTAAAAGAGAATAATTTGGGACTAAATTTAAAATTGCCTCTATTAAGTCACATAGTGTGTTTTAGGGCCAAAAAACCCCCCACAAATCCAGGCCATTGATGAGTGGCTTCCTTTAATTCCATTTACTGAGCTACTCTGGCCATGGTCTGAGGATGTGTGAGGAAGCAAAGCGTCTCAGAAACCTCATCAAGCCGCACGCAAGCAGGAGGAACAGTGGGCTGCTGGAAATGTGAAGCATGACTGGTGCCTCCGCACCAGAAACCAGTCAGCACTGCGTCAGAAAGCCCTGCCTGGGGAGCAGAGGCTGGTTACCACTGCGGTACAGCACCCCACCACAACTCTGAAGTCATCTTCTACTGTGGAGATGAGGCCACTCAAGAAACATGCCTGCAAGACAACCACACACTGTAACAGTACCAATGTGGTACAGTGACACCATTTTAAGGAATGTGGTAGAGCTCTGATTTATCACAGTTCTGCAGGTTTTTTTCTTTTTAAAAATATCCTGAGATATGTTCAAGTGTATAAAAACAGAAGACAGGCAACCCTGACAATTAAAGCTTATGTGCGTTATAACACGACCAGGAAAAAAAGTCAATTCAATTAAGCACATTCAAAATTTTCCCATTTGATAGGAAACACAGCCACTTCTGGAGAGGAAAAAAACAGTTGGGAAAAACTGTCACATTATAAAGTTTGGCAGGACAAGAGACGGTGCATGGGGGCATTTTGGCCAATAGCATCATGACAAGGCCAGGCCCAGAAAATGTAATTTTTAAGGCACTCACAAAGCAGATAAGCCATCATTTCTAAATTTTTCTTGCAAAACATGCATGCAAAATTGCATCCCTATCTATCTACATCAGCAGGATTAAAATTTTCTAGCTTTTCTGACAGAAAAGGGGCAGTGCCACCAGATGCTTCAGTTTTTCCATGAAATTCCTCAAGGTTGTAAAGCCAAGCAAGTAGCAGGCACCTTGAATCTAATTTTGAGTCTATCATTACATGATATTGATACAACTGCAGCATCCTCGGCAAACCTTAACTATAGAGGCTTGTGTCCACTTTCCCTGCAATTCCACTACAGAAGTCAGTTTTAAATGAAAAATTTTGGTTTAAGATGTCATTGGTAGTAATATCTTAGTTCTTATTGATTTGTGATAAAAATATCTCCTCTGCTGAAGCATAAGAAGATATAAGAAGCCTGAAGTGAGAACAAAAAAATTAATTTTCCACTATCGACAGGTATTACCTTACAGAAATTATGAAGATAGAGAAAATAAGGGAAGAAATGGAAAAAATTAACTCTGAAACTACAAGTAAATACGGGAAATGGACACTGACCTAACTTTCAAGGGTCTTCTGAAGGACTACAGAAACAAGACTCAGAATCAAAAACCAGCTGCACTGAAAGCAAATTGAAAGAGCCCCGCAAATCTCTGTGACAGGAGGCAGACGCCTGTAGAAGGCTTATGGTCACATTGTAAAATATAACAGAGAAATGGGGCTGAACTGAAGTGTTCAATACAAAACTCAAATTCCAGCTGATAGGCATTGTCACAAGCAGCACATCATTACGCTGCACTGATTTTTCATAGCCCCAAACATAAAGGGACTGCTACAACATAGCGGCATCTTTTGAGTAAAAATACTGCTTTGCATTTCAGCATCATCCTACAGCAAATCTCTCACGTAGCAATGGATTACATCAGCCAATACCCCTCATGAAGAGCAATGCCATAATCCTCTGAGTAGGGATTAGGACAGGCACAGAGGGGCCATCCCATCAAAATGGCTCACACTGAAAAGTCAGCAACAGAAAACAGCCTGATGTGTTTCCTTACAAGATCCCATTCCACCCTACAGTGATGTTTAGAGATGTATTCCTGCAAAGATCTAAATGAACATGTCCTTCAGCTAACTGCTGACGGTAGCAATGGCCCCTACATTTTGCTCCTGCACCGTACAAATATGAAAAAAATCATAGTATTTCTAAAAATTACCAAATAATTTGAGCAGATTTAAAACTATTACAAGAGACAAACAAATAGATGTTCATAATGCTGAGAGGAAGACAAGCTGGAGGAAAGGAAGGAGAACAGCCGTGAGAGAAGGAGCTCAACGCTGTGCATGTCAGCAGCAGTGGAAAGTAACCTCATTTCTTAAGCACTGCCTTCACCTTCTTTAAAGACCTCTTTCTCATCCCTTTTTCCCTGTGCTGGTGCAAAAGAAGGAGACAAATGTCAGCAAGTATCTGCTTTTAAGGAGCAAAGAGGTGGTTGATGGACTAACATTGTCGGGGTGCCTGATGAATTTGGGAAGTGCTTGGTGTTTGCCAGGGAGAGGTGGGTGCTGCACAGGGGACCACCATGGTGCTCTGGTCCAAATGATCCTGGTACCTCATCTTAAATCTGAGCAATAGTAGGAAACAGCTAAGACAAAATGCGGTTGTGAGGGTTTTTTAAAAAATTTTATTTAAATTTGTATTTAAAATTTTTATTTAAAACATACAAATAATATTTACTCAAAAAGAGAAAGCCATCTACTATTTTTTTTAGCTGCATTTCAGCCGGGTTGGAATTATTAATCCATTAAATCAAAAAAATTACAAATGTTTGACAGAACTGTCTCATCAGAACGCGAAGCCAGGGAGTTGAAGCATGCAAAGAAAATTGGGTTGTCAAAAACCAGACATCTCAAAATATTCTCATGGCAGAGGGAAACTCCTACACACGTTCTGAGCACCCTCTCAGGGGTATTGACTACCTAAAACCAGAGATGAGCACTTTGCACAAGCATGCTTTTGTGTTTCCAAGTGCTGATTTAAAGCTTCAGCCTTATGAGACACACAGCAAAACCAGCAAGGTCCCTTCCTCCCAGTGCTCAGCCACTGTCTAAATCACACCCCAAAAATGCAGGGTAATGCGATAAAAAAAGCCATTATTCTACCTGGTTTATGATCTCTGGCATCTGATATCTTTCTGGTATTTATTTCTCAACCCTGAACCTTACAGTGAGTCTTTCTCCCCTGCTCTGGCACTGTGAATCCGATCTCTCCTACAGTATGGAAAAAGTGCATGGAGAAATTGGGAATATGGAGAAAAGCCTAAAATTATTCATTCCTAATGGGTCCAGGGGGATTGATGAAGTTTAGATGCAGCTAGTATTGCAGTCTTCTGATTTTCCTGGTTTTGCAAAATGAATAGCAAATATGAACGTTCATTATAGTTAACTGCTTTTCATTTGGCCAGCAGAGTACACAGCATCAGAACGCAAAATTAATCTTACTAAACTTGTCCCAGTTGGCTTAGTGACTAGTATGGCATTATAATTATTAATTCTCTTTTCAGAAATGTAAAAGATAAATTATTTTACAAAATATTACAAAATAATTTACAAAAGTTTACAAAAGAATAAGCAATAATAAATTATTTTATAAAACAAATATAATTTATTTTATAAAACAAACCCAGTGTTTTATTTTTATACCCATTGAAATTAATTTATTTACAGCATTCTGTGCCTAATGCTCATAAATACCAGTACCTTTGGTCAGAAAATGATACATTACACCAACCCTACAATTTGTTTTAATAACATCATTATTATCTCTACTGTGACAATGTCAGAAAAAAAGTGGAGAATAAGACAGAGAACAAAAGAGATGGTCCCTGTCTTAATGAGTTTATAATGTTATTTACCACTAATTTGTTTAAGCAGAGCAGAGTGGCTAGCTTCACGCTCACATTTTGGAGTCAGGTGTGATGCTCCCCTGTGGTCAGCCCTGGTGGAAGCTCCTTTCTCAGGTTGCAAAGCCCGAGCAGCCACCAGTTCAGCACATCTGCAGTGGTCTTGCGAGACGTTGTTAATCCATCCATGAAACCACAAATAACAACGAGCCACATCTGTGCTGTACCATGAGTGCCCTTCTGCCAGCTTCTTCCCAGCACGTTTCACCTCATGTTTCCCCAGGTGAGCTCCTTCAGGACACAGTCTTGCTGCAGTCTCACCTGCCTCATGCACCCTCTGACCATGTCCATCATGCTGCAGAGGGATGCTGATGCTGCAGACACCTCACTTCTGCAGTGGTCCCCATCTGCAAAGGGAGTCCTGAGGGATGGAAACAAGCCCTCCAAACAGCTTCAGCTCACTTCAGCACAGATGTCTAAAATAGGTCTTCTGTTGGGGGTTGGGAAGGCTTGTCACTGGGAACACGATAGGCAGGGAGAGCCCCAGTACCCACACACCACCCACTGCACACAAGAGCTGCCAGAGCACCCGCCTCAGCAAACCACGACTCTGGAGATCTTTAGGTGGGTTACTTTATCATCTACAGTTATTTTATACTACTCTCCAGATCATATTTTACTATATAAAATAATTTTGTGTTTAGTTTTGGCATAACAGATCTGATGCCTTCTGGTTTACAAACAGCTTTTTCTAACCAAGCATAACTGTGAAACTAAATTAAGGAAGAGCAATACAGCAAAAATGGTTATTAAAAAATCTGAGATGGTCATTTGAGGCTCCTTTTATAGTCATTGGGCAGAAACAGGCCATGATTCATCTCATCCTAGAAATAACTGGCTAGAGAGGCATAGAAAAATTATGTTAAAGGATGAGAAATGTCCATTTTTGTGCAGCATAAACAAAACACAGCATTCATTGTATATTCAGTACAGTAGTGTCTTTCAAGAGTTAAAAGAAAAGAAGTCTCCCCCAGATTAATACAGCTATTTTCTTTTTTTTTTTTTGCAGTTAGAGAAATGTAGAGTGGACCTTTTCATAATGTCAGTGTCTAGTACAAGATAGTGAATTAGGACTGTCATTTTTATATATTAACACCAACTTAATTGATATTGTTCTTGCTTTACCTGTCTGGATCTGGCTTCTGTTGTAGCAGGCAGAAGCAGGGGAGCAGGGCTGGCTCTGCTGTCACCTTCTACTAATACACATGAGCATCGATTCCATCCTCCCATCTGGACTCTCACACTCGCTGTTAGATACGGGACGCTAAAGAAATGATGCGCGCAAGAAGAACATCAAAGCCCAGATTTACCTTACTCTTCACTGAAAGATTTAATGCCCCAAGGCCAAGATAGTGTAAAAGCAGGGACATGAAAGAGGCAACAAAACAGATGTTCAATACACAATGTTTCAGCTAAACCAGCAAGCTCAAAGAGGGGAAATCAATAAAGAGAGGAAAGAGGATAAAACCTCTTTCCCTGCCTGTCCTCAGCTATGGATACACATTAATTACTGCTTTGAGGATGCCAAGCTGTTGCACTTGCCCATGGGCACTTGCAAAAGCCTGCTGAAACTAATGCCCTTACCCAATCCCGTCCACTCCTTGTACCCAAGACACCATGGGCTTTATTATGAGTAGCAATTTTAGCACCCCGTTACCTGCAGTCTGGAGACACTCTCTCCACAGGGTCCCACAGATACACTTGTAGGCATACAAGACACCAGGCTGGACCACAGAAGCATGTAGCATCATTGTGCTGCATGGAACCCCAGATCCCATACTCCATACTAACGGCGTGCAGGTTAGGGGACTGAGTTTGAGCTGTTTTCTACTGAATCCAAACTGCTTGAAATCTGAGATCTCTGATCCAACTTGGTACAGTTACGGCAGGGAACATGCTCCTGCAGCAGCTCTGGCAGGTGCTAGCAGAGCGGATTTTATAGTCTGACATTGGAACTCAGTTTATCACCTCCTGAAACCAAAACAACTCAAATCTGATAACATCCACAGCCTGCCACCGTGCTCATCTCTGTTGCTGGACTTTTAAGGACGACTGAACAAGCTGAGCTCAGTAATGAAAGGCTGCTGTTAATATGTTTTCTTTCTTATTTTAGGTTTCAGGAAGTCTGGATGGCTTCTTGTTTGACACATCCAATCATTACATTATTAACAGAGGTGAGACACAGGAAGCCCTAGACAAGTCCTTCATTGTTTTTATAACTCTTAACACATAGATAACATAAAGGACCTCAAAATACAAGGTATCGGCTATACCGTTAGAGATCTAAAAGCAAGTAAAGTGCATTTATCAATACCCACAGAGGAAATGAGCCATATTGTTTGGCTTCTAATAGGAACCATTCAGTTTTCAAGAGCATGCACACTCCAGCTGTCCTCATTGGTGTGACAGTGAGTGGAAAAGCAAATCTGCTGATAGTCCACAAGCAAAGTAAAGTGTTTTCCAAACAAAAGAGATCAATATTTCTGTTTATCTATCCATGGACATATATCTTTTTTAGCGTAAAACACTCATGCAGTTAACTGCATGTATGGTTGTCTCTATTTAGGAGCTTAGCACTTTAATTACACCAAAAGTATTGGAGGCTAGATGAAGATCTGGCAAAAAACCCACCAGTTTTCAAACCTTTTGATCACAGTCTCTCTGGGCATGTTCTAAGGAAAACAGGTTGTCAGTGAACAGCAATCTGATTATTTGCCCCTTGTCTGACCCAAGGTTGGGCAGTGGAACAAAGGATTCAGTGTTCAGGTGAGTCCTGGCCTCAAGTGAGAGTCACCTGGCAATGCCTCGGCGAGGACTGAGATAACCTACCTCATTTCTGGAAAGGAACCAGAAGCACAAGTGACAATTATACCCGTGTACCCGACTGATGGGACTCAGCTGCCACATGTAATATAAGTACACAACAAAGCAGAAGTATTATGATAGCCTGACCTGCCCCTGGCAAAAGAGGAATGTTTGGCGTACCTAGGCATTTTTCCAACTGTGTCTTTTTCTATGCAGGCTTTGTCTCAGTTATCTGTGCTTATCTTATATTAGGACTGGATCACAGTAACAGAAGGTAATACATAGCCAGGCCAGAAAACTGCTCTCAAATAAGGACAACAGTATGAAAACTGGGTCAACTGAGATCTAGGGTTGTTTCCAAGCTTTTCACAAGGTGACCTCATGGGATTGAATTTCACTTCTGTAACTGAATTTCCCCTGTGTCTTTGACCCCTTTGTTCTAGGAGACACTGACCATTTCAAGTCATGGATAAAATCCAATATGCTGATTTTAACTCAAAATATCCAGAATGGTATTTGGGACCTGGTATGAGCTACCAAAGAGCCTGTGATTCTTCTTGTTCAATGTTGTCTTATTTAAAATTGGTAGTAGCTTTTGAGCTAGAAGTCCACTCTTCCTATAAAAGAAGGACATTGCCAGCAGTGAGTTTCATTAGCTAGTACATGTATTACTCTTCAGGGCACTTTTATCTCCAAAGCTGGGCTGAGGATTAAGGAAAATTGTTCTTTACTTTGTAGATCAAGTTTCTTCTCTTCACTTTAGCCCATTACTTTCAGGTTTTACTCTGGATACCCATGCATGGGAGAGCAAATTAATTCTCTATTAAACTTCAAAGACAATAGGGAACACCATCTTCAGAGGTGAAGAAAATCACTTCATTTTACCCAAAATATGTAGAAGCCTGGCCAAGGATGGGTGACAATGGCTGCCACTGGCACGGAGCAGCTCACTGCATCGCTGTTTGCTCCAAGAAGCAATGGCCTGCTGTTCTGATCCAGCACCCCCAAGATTGTACGTGCTTTGCTGTGTGCAGACACAAACACATTCTCTATTGCCACAGTGTGTCCCCAGGGGGGCAAATGAAACATAGCAGATGATGGATAGTGCATCAGGTCATTGAAAATCTCGGTGTGTCCCCTGAAAATCAGAACCCAATGAGACTTGACCAACTGACACCTCTTCTTTATACAGGGTATATCTAAGTGGTGAAGAATTGAAACCTGGCTTCTACTCTGGGGCTATAGGCTTCTCTGGCACTTTGAGCTTCTTTGCTTCATTAATTTGAAGGAAAATTCCCTAAAATTCTGCTAAGAACCTATGCTGACATATATTGCTGCTGTTAAGAATCAGCTTGAGGCATTGAAGAAAAGCTGCCTTTTAAAGGCAGGACAAAGCTTATTTTACAGCCCAGAAACCCACAATATTGTATTTATGATGTTAAGTACTTTGACTATGTTTTTCACCTGATTCAAAGTTTACGTAAAATACCTTGCCACATGTCCTTTGTAGGACATTCCACCAGAAAATAGCAGAGCTAGTGGTTTTTACTGGTTTTATTCTGCAGTACCCACTTCTTGACACAGCTAAGGTTCTTGTATTGTAGACCCATCTGAAATGCAATCCATGAGGTCATGCTCGCTGCAAACAAAGGCACACAACACAGTACTATTTCCTGCAGACCCTGTTCTCTTTGTGCCGTAACTTGAGCAATTGCAAAGATCAAAGAGATGCAAAGCACTGGGAGTACGTAAACATATTACTGAATTAATATAATGTAAACAGTGCTCATGGAAAGAACAGTTTGACCTTATTTCACTTTCTGCTGCTTTCAGAACAAACACCATGTCAGCACAGTCGCTCTGGTTAGTATTGGAGCAGTCCTATTGCCATGTCCCCCACAATAATTTCTTTGGCCATGCAGGCAAATACACCATGATACACGTAGGGTTATACACCAAGAAAGTTTCTGGAGAGATTTCCCTTGTGCTTTGGTGAGACTTAGGTGAATAGACACCTTTAGCTGAATCAGGTCAAGGTTACGGGGAAGTGCTGGCACAAATGATACATTCCCATCTCCATTGTGCCACAAGGTTCCTCTCAGAGGTAAAATGCAGGGTATGGGGATGAGGATGAAGATGGTAGCATGCATTGTGTTACCAGTGGAGAAGTGACAATTCCTGCCAGACCCTCAGCTTAGCAAAGATGCATGTGACTTATCCTGGCAGAGGTCACAGATCCAGGCTGCTTTAATACAGCAAGCACTCTTTTTTTTTTTGACTGCCATGCACTCCTCCAGTCTCTAGCATCAGTTCCTTCATACCACCAAGGTAACTTTTTTTTTGTAGATCTCAAAGCACTTTATTAATGGGGAAAAATATCTCACAATCCCCCTAGGAAACAAGGCTAAAATTAGGTCCATTTGAAAACAGAGGGGTTCTTTGCAGCTTATCATGACGAAAGTGAGGGGAAGATAAGAACAAGGAATGGTCTGGCCAGGTCCCATCTTACAGCACTGTGGTGTTCCTGGGGGGAAGGAGCCAGCTCTCCCAAATGCACCAGCACCCCACTACCATTAATTACTACATCTCTGAGCTCAGGTAAGAGCTGGTCATGAGCTACATCTCTCTATTTCGAGTATAGTTTTGTGTGAAGGACAGTTGTGAGCATGCACACAGATCTGCAGAGTAAGGCTGAGTGGAGAAAATTCATATGTGGAGTCACCAGCTGAAGGAGGAGGTTAAGTGCGGGGAAGCTGTCTATCCTAGAAACTAGCACTGCTATCTCCAGGAAAGTCAGACAAGAATGACTTCTAATGAGTTAGAAATATGTAAGACTTCATAAAAAGATGAAATCTACTTGTGCCTCCTGGACTATTCCTTACAGAAGACTGTACAACCAGCTTGCCTTCTATACTTCCACTTCTGTGCTTTTTGTGATGAACAAATATGCTGCCTTAATGCCTTAAAGGATGTTTTAAACTAATAGGTACTTGACTTGCATTCTATAATCATTCTGGCTTGGGATAAGAATGATTTCTAGGTTACTGGCTAATGATGAGGCACTTCTCACACAAATCATGGTGAATCTGTATCCCAGAATACCAGAATATTTGAACAAAAGCCCCTAGTTCCCAGCACTTTCTCCAGCAGAACAAAAGGACAAAAAAAGACTGCCTTATATAAATTGCAGAGACTAGTTTGAGAGCTGTTATCGTAAGACAAGAGCAGAAAAAAAAGTGTAACTGGCATAGAGAGAGAATCACAGATGGATCCCGTGAGTTCCCAAGGAGCTTGTCACACCCAGGGAAGCGGCAAGCAGGTCTGCCTTGTTGCACTGGGAAAGGCAGGAGATACAGATGAAGCTCTTTCCATTCCATTGGGCAGTTGGAATAAGTCCAAGGATCAAATTAAATAGTTTCAAGAAGATGGTGTCCCCTTCTGCACCAGCTATGTGTAGATAGCATGTCCATATACCCTCATGGCTTAAAGAAAATTAATTTCTGTTATTATCAACAACAAGCACATAGCACAAGTTGCCTTTTGAGAAAACATTGAAATATCTAGAGTATGGTCGTAAGAGTGAAGGTCAGGAAAGATGCCATGGCTGGTCACAGGATTTTGAAACTCCTCAGATACCTCTCTCATGTTTTAGGCTTCATGGAGTCTGAAATAAAGATAAATTTCTGTGACATTTTCACTAAAGCCATACATTCTTTTAGCTTAATGCTAATGCTGAGTTTTCATCATATAAACCAAGTAACCTGAGATGTAATTGAACTTATTTTCCTTTAGCAGAATGGAGATGTACCTGTAAAATCAGATGATTGACAGCCCTGGAAATTAAATAGAGTAGACTGCCTCGCTGATGTTTCTTATCCTGCTCTGGTAAAACCAGATGGGTGAGATGTCACCGAAACAAATGCATACTTTTCCTTTGATCCAGCAGTACATTTTAGAAGAATCAGTATAGAAGGCTTTAATGTACTGTAAATACCATGAGAAACAAGATGAATCCAGAAGGCACAATGTCATCAGACCCCTCAGTGAGAACAAAGCCAGTGTTCCCTTGTGGTGAGGTCTTGGGCCAGATTCAGGCTCCAGACAACCAACAGGATACTTTTTGTTCTGTTAAGGACCTGTCAGTCACCCAGACCATATTTCTTCAGCATTTACATGTGCATAAGTATATTTAGATTGCAAGTCCAAGGGAGAACTTCAGCCTTCCTGAGAACGATCTGGTGAATGCAGTAGGGATGTACGGAGACAGGACATGAAGAAGGTGCTTCCAATCTAAATACAGATTCCTACAGATGTGCAAATCGTTTAATTTCAATATCAAGTGAAATGCTCAAGTCCTTCTGGGTCCAAGTCTTAATGGTATAGCAGTCTGCTTTGCCTGTGGGATCTTTGATGCTGAAGCATCTTGCAGCAAACTCACACATTTGTAAAATGTAGAAATGATATCCATGTTGCTCTTTCATAAGAAACTTCAAACTAAAGCCTGTAGGTAAGCCATAGGGAATCAACACATGCATCCATATGACACATTAAAGCTGCAAATAAATAAGCACTGGTTAGGATCTCTGGTTTCACCTGAAGAGCAGCAAAAATGAGCTTACAAGTACAAAACCTCACAGCCTTCACCTCTCCAGAGATGGACCTGCCATCCAGCCTAAAATGTGATGACTAGTAATGGGTAATCACAAGGTAGTGGTGAAATCAGTTGTCCACTCCTCACTTGTCTTCTGTCAAGCAAGCTCTGCCTTAGCATATGGGATCTCATCCAGTCTGCCTTGAAGCTGAAAGGGTCAGATTTAAATTCTAAGTGGAAGTGACAGTAGAATTACTTGAACACAAGACAGCAGCTTCCCACTTCCAAAGTTGCCTTTTATTTGAGTAACTTCAAATTATACTCTTCATTTCAAATTATACTCTTCATTCTTAAGTTTTAACCTAAGGGTTATAAAGGGACAATTTCACCTGAACTGATGAAATCTGTTCTATTTCTTTGCTCATTTGCACATATTTTTGTGGAAGCCTTAAAGATGTTAGACTGTGCCAGAAATGCAAAAGCAGCAGAGCACAGTACACCAGTGCTCTCCCAGCATGATTTAAAACACCGATCCCAATCCAGACCAAGAGAGATGGACATGACATATAAAAGTTTATCTATTATAAAAAGTTTTGCTCAAATTGCTGGCTTCCTAGCATGTAGTATGGTCTAGACTGATAATAAGCAGGAATTTCCACAAGAGATGATGACACTCTATATACTCCAAAATCACTTGTGAAATCCACATATGTGTATGTTGACAGAACAATACAAGCAGCGTGTGGCTGACCAATATCCTAAGCAGCCAGATTTTTTTTTTTTTTTTTTGGCAGCCTGCACATACTCTAGCAGCTAACAGCAGGAAAAAAAGCAGACTACTTTCTCTTTGGGCAATATAACACTCTGCCTTCTTAAAGTAGCCTTTGTAAAATAAATGAGGTCATTCATGAGCAAGCGAACAGGAGATGGCCTAAATGATAAAGTCTTTCTGAGGTATCCAACGCCTCATAAAGGCTGTATCTAGAGATATCTGAGCTAATTTGTGGCTTTAGCTTGTGGGCTTGATTAAGGATATGGGGCCAAGGTATGACCTGCCATTGTACTCACTGCTTTTCTGTGCAGAGCCAGCGTACCCACAGGCAACACTGCTCAAGTATTTAGACAAGCGACAAGATGCAGGGGCATAGGGATGCCTGGGAGGGGCAGGCATCTCACAGAGCTCAACTGTATGGTCAGGTCTGTCTCTGCATCCCCCAGGTAGATGTGAGCATGGGATCTGAGCCGTGGGCACTCCCACACAGAGCTCACTGTCCCCTCCGGGCCCTACACATCTGCTAGAGGAAAGTGGATGGGCTTAAGGGCAGGTTATAACAGTCCAGATCCCCTTGGAATTAAGCAGGATCAAGCAGCTTAACAAGTTATGGGAAGAAGCACAAGATGAGGGAGTGCTCCGAGGCAGTCAATGATCGAACTTAAACTTGCAGGGAAGCGGGTGTTCAGGAAAAAGAAATGGAGATTTCTCCATCCCCATTTCTGTCATGGGAAACATTACAGTACAAATATGGAGAGTTTCTTCAATTTGCCATTTAGGGACACTTGCCTTCTAGAAGCTCTTCTGTTCTTTGGGTGTGATTAGCTTTGGTTAAGGCAAGGAGATACATAATTCACTTCTTCAATGTCGTTCTCTTCCCAGCCACTTGGTAACTCCCCAGCCTGGCTATTCACAATCCCAAAAGGCCACCAAAATAGAAAAATACACCTGTTGTTTGGATGCTACTTTTCCATTGATTATCACAACCCGCCAGACCAGACTAACCTGCCCAAGTGGCTGAGCTGGTGATCAGTCCATTAAGAGGGCAATGAGAGCAAGATGTGGAAGATGGCCCACACCAGACATGTACCAGATAAGTGCACAGGGAGATACATCAATCACTAGAGCAATAGAAAGAGAGAAAATATTTAAAACTGTAAAAAGTCTATCCAAATGCCTGAATAGTATGTTTAGCTGTCCCACAGCCAGCAGACAGTGTTTAGAGAGTCCATAGCTTAGCCATCTGGAGAGGTTAGACCGTTGCTGAGAGCTTGTAGAGTTGTAAGACCATTGGCTATACAAAAAGGTTGGTTAAAATCAATCTGCCCTTGAGGCAATGTTGGGAAGAGAATTTTTCCCTCAGTATGTCACAAATGAGTAACCATTGCAAGGAAAGTGGCCTGTGCCCCTGTGCCTCATGCTTCTACAAAAGGGAGGAGTGAGATTCATCTTTCTTCTGAAAGACTGAAGATGAACTTTAACTTGTTGTTCAGTGCCCTGATGGTCCTACCGACGATACTCAAACTAGGGGCTGAGTGGATCATGTATCTCGCTTGTATGCTCACAGTAAAATTACTCCCAGATGTGAGATCAGAAAGGAACACCCCCCTCCCCCCCAGCCCCTGTTCTGGTCAGGTCACCAGGGCTGCTAGTCAGACTTCCAGGCTCCTACAAGTTTTTCATCTAACACATTTCTTTTACAGCCTTGGTGATGTCCTTGCTTTCTCCTGCTCTCTTCCTGCTGCTGCACATGGGAAAAAGCTTATGGGGCTTTCCCAGATTGTTTCTGCAGGTTTTAGGCATGTGAACATTCTGAGGCTATGGAAAAGTCTGTGCCTGTGACCAAAGGGGTCTCTCCTCTTGTGTTTTGTTGTGATGTTCCTTGCATTCCTCAAATTCTTTAGGCAATGGGGTTCAAAGTACTTCAGCAACTTAAAAAAAATATATCTTTGGTGACTTTTGTTTATCTCCTCCATCTCACACATGGAATCAAGCCCAGGTCTGCCACTCATTCATACTACCTGCAGTGATGGTGCCCTTGGGGGCTGCTCCAGAGTCACCTAAACCAGTGGTCCAGGACGGACTGAAGACGCTCCAAGCTTCAGCATCTGCCCATATACTGGGTGGACAGAAACATGTACCAGAATCCTCCCATCACTGTCCCACCTGTCCTGGTGTTGCCACCCAGTAGAGAGCAGGCCCAGGGTATGTCCCCAAAGCCCATACAACTTTGCTGCAAGAGCTGGGCAGGATTTGTCAGCAACTTGAATGGGGTAAGAAGACAGAGTTCTGGGATGTGCATTGGACATTGGACCATTCCTGACAAACCAGTTGTTAATGGTATCCCACTATTGCTTCTCAGTAATCTGCAACTCACCATAAAGCAGATCTACAATAAGAACATGGGTCTTCCTCACTCCTTGACTCTGAGCAGGAGGGCAGATTTCTCTCCTCTGTATCAGTAGGCACAGAAAAAAAATTGTTTACTAAGAACTTACCAGCTCCTGTGAATTATTCCTCACTTTAATAACTTCCTAATTAGTAGAAACAGAAATTACTAAACTGTAATGACAAACTGCAATACAACCTCAGGCAAAGAATCTGAAGGGAAAACTAAATACCAAAACCAAAGGAATGATAAGTTCTATAAATCTTTCTTTAATGCGACTTTCTGAAGACGTAAGTAATTGGTACATGATATTCCAAGAATGAAACGAAGAACCTCAGGAGGTAAAGGTGGGCATGACAGTTTCCATCAGTTGAGATTTTGACCTTGTATTTCAGTTATTTGTAAACTCCAAAGCAGAAAGATACCTCCTGTGGGAGAGGTTACCCGCAAAGGGACTGCTAGAATGAATGGAGTTCCAGGAAGCATCTTTCCCTCTACAGCTAATATGGAAATAAAACAAAAGAAACAAAACAGACTCTTTGGGTTTTTTTCATATTAATTGGGCTGTCCAAGTGAACATTTCAGTTGCTATCTCTGCCCAAGCTAACCTCTCCTTTTCTGGTTTTATTGATGTGAATTGCCTTCTTTACTTTGCTGCTGATATGCAACCTGCATCTTCCTGTGCTGAGCACGGCCATCCTAGTCCCCTCCTTCTATCAGGTTTCACAAGATATAATGGGTATTTGATTGAAAATTGAATATTCAGCACAGAGCACAAAAATAAAGAAAACTGTCATAACTTCCAGGATTAAGTTACCTTAATAACTCGAAAAGACCACTCACTTTTTACATTCTGGATGAAGCATAATTTTCAGTAATTAATTTTATCCATTAGTATGGGCAGACACAAACTGAGTGAAATCCTGTTTCCAATGAAATCAGTGTCGAATCTCCTACTGACATTAAGTGGAGTCATAAGCACCTTACCTTCCGACAAGTAGCCATAGTTTTAGTTGGGTTAGTGCCTTCTGTGACATTCTGAAGGCTCATATTCCACGGGGCAGTTGTGTTTCACCAGAGGCAACCTCAGCCTACAAAAGGGAAGAGGGCAGGAGAGGGGATGCATTTTCTCTCCTCTCCTACAATGATCTCAGATAAACTAGCAATTCTCCAGGTGTGAAAAAGGACTGAAATTAGCCTGTGCCTTCCCTTGCCTTCAGTCACCTTTCTTCCAAAGGTTTAAGAAGGTTATATGTTGGGAAGTGTCAGGAGGAATCTCTCTCTCTCTCTTTCCCTTCATTAACCTACTGCACACTCAGGCTCTCTCTTGAGCTCACACACATGCTGGTTGTCACAGATGTTTTCACCTTCACCTTCCTCCAGCACTAAGAGCATTATCCAGAATGAGGATGGGAAAGGGACAGAAGATTGCAAGAGAAGAGACAGAGAAGCTTGTTCTCTTTCTGTCATGTGGGGGCAAAGGTAGAAATAAGCAGATAAAGCCCAGGATGCACGCAGCTGACTGCAGCTGTGTATGCCTGGAGTAGCTCTGGAAATCAAATGTGCTCCTGCAAAAGTGAGGATCAGTCCCAGAGGATTTAAAGTGAAGTCTGCATAAGACAGGACCCAGTGCTTCAGACCAGCCCTATATTCACAAATAACTTGTCCACAACTACAGCAGAAACTTCTACAGCAAAACCCTCCTGATTCTTATCTCTGTGCTATAAATCCACAAACAACATCCTTTTCACAGTTACACCCGTGAAATATATTTTTTAACTCTTGGGATTATTCTGAAGCACTTTTGTGAAAAGGTAGAATACATTTAATATCTGTATTTAAGAATAAAATCTAGGTTTGACATAATGGCAGCACAATAGAATAAAACACTACTCTGAATTACAAGGAAGAGTAATTCAGCATCCTGCAGGCTCTAGCTTTTCTCCAAAGATTCAGTGAAGAAAACATTCCTCACCGCGGTTACTGTAACAGACAGGGCAGTGAATCTGCTTTTTCATCAATATGCCTGACGGTGCTTTATCAGAGCCTGAACCCAGCAGATTCTGCTCTAATTAACCAAACTCATTTTTTCAGAGCACAGACATACTGAATGAAGTCTTTGTGTTCACGGTCCATCTCTGTGATTCTGTGATTCTGAGATAATACAGCTGTGGGAATCTTCAGGGATACCTGAGAAAATAATCTTCACCAATACATAGAAAACTCACAGCGTAAAGTCTCAGCCTTAAAATCTGATGAGGTGTTTTGCTTCAGGCTGGGGTCTTAGACAAAATACTGCCATAAAACATGCTCCTCTATTTTGTTTTCAGCCTCTACTGCCTACTTGGATTTATCCCAGGACTACTGCAAAGTCCGACCAAAATTCTCAGCAAACATCCATATATTAACTTTTTTCTTCTTAGCTCTGCTTCTCCAAAGTGAGAAGCTCTTCTCTTCAAAGTGAGAAGCCATCAGAGCCACAGGCCTGTGCACATTTAATGAGCAACGCGTGAATGACAGAGAAGAGAAACTAGCATTAAGCCAAGCAAAATGTAGGTTTGGGACTGGAAGGGAAATAGAAACGTTCAGAGCTCTGCATTAATCTCATGAGGCCATTCCTATTCTGAAACAGATGTAAGCATGAGCACAAGCACAACTCTGAACCTATGTTATCTGTTTTTAATAGAGGCTAGAGTCAGCATTTCCAACAAAATTCTCTGTTCACAGTTAAGAATATAAAATATATATCCATGCTTTCCTGCAATTGCAAGCCTTTTCTGTTGTGGTTTTTTTTTTTTTTATTTCAGAATCACTTTTCCATTTTAAATCCAACTTTGCCTTTAGGACAATTATTTTGCTATATTTCACGTAGTCCTGTTGTGCTTGCTTCAAATACATCAATCATCTTTAACACTGCACAAAGTTATTTCGTAGCATTATGAATGCATGAAAATACATTCACAATCTAATAGTCTATGCTTTCCATTTGCAATCATCTTTCTGCCTTCTGCTCATAAAGAAGATGGCCAATTTCCAGTCATAGGCACTCTTGTGATCTCCTAGGATCTCAGAGCCATCGTATGCCACAACTTGGGCATTGCTAGTGCTCTGTTTCCTCCTAGACCAAGCTTCCCATCATCCAAAATACCTAGAGTGTCTTTACACCGGTGGTAAATTTGAGGATGCAAACGCAGAATTGTCTTCCATAATGCACACAACCAACCCATGGGCTGATTAACTTCAAAAGATGGTTTAATAACTGGAGAGAAATACAAGTTTCAAATTGTGGACCATCTTTTGATAGTACTAGAATAGTAGTATTAAAATATTGAGCGTTACTGAAATAAAGTCCAATTTTAACTCTGTTTGCAAAATTTAAACGCATGCAATTATAATTCCAAGAAACTAAAATCATTGAAGGACATTAGAAAAATATTTACTCCTTTAGAGAAAATTTTCCAATTAAAAGGGCTCATAGCTTCAGGATGCTGCCTGAACACACTGAGCACCTTACCACCAGCAGTGCCAAATCCCTGCACCTCTCAAAGCACTCCTGAAAAACAGGCTTTGTCTTATTCCTCTCAGATATTATTTGGGGTGAGACTCACAGGAATAGCTGCCACTGTACCAAATTCGTGCTTAAGTAATTAGTTCAAGATCATAAAGCAAAACATCTGCAGAATGTAGAGTAGACATAGATAACTGTGTGGTGCAGTCGTCACGCTGGAGGGCAGGGATGTGCCATCCAGAGGGACCTGGACAGGCTGGAGAGGTGGGCCCATGTGAACCTTATGAAGTTCAACAAGGCCAAGTGCAAGGTCCTGCACATGGGTCGAGGCAATTGCAGGCACAAATACAGGCTGGGTGATGAGTGGATTGAGAGCAGCCCTGCGGAGAAGGACTTGGGGGTATTAGTGGATGGAAAACTGACTGTGAGCCAGCAATGTGCACTCGCAGCCCAGAAAGCCAACCATGTCCTGGGCTGCATCAAGAGAAGTGTGGCCAGCAGGTCAAGGGAGGGGATTCTCCCCCTCTACTCTGCTCTCGTGAGACCCCACCTGCAGTGCTGTGTCCAGCTCTGGGGCCCCCAACATAAGAAGGACATGGACCTGCTCAAGCTGGTCCAGAGGAGGCCATGAAGATGATCAGGGGACTGGAGCACCTCCCCTGTGAGGACAGGCTGAGAGAGTTGGGGGTGTTCAGCCTGGAGAAGAGAAGGCTCTGGGGAGACCTTATAGCAGCCTTCCAGTACTTAAAGGGGGCTACAGGAAAGATGGGGAGGGACTCTTTATCAGGGAGTGTAGTGATGGGATGAGGGGTAACAGTTTTAAAGTGCAAGAGGGTAGATTTAGATTAGATATAAGGAAGAAATTACTTACTGTGAGGGTGGTGAGGCACTGGCACAGGTTGCCCAGAGAGGCTGTGGCTGCCCCCTCCCTGGAAGTGTTCAAGGCCAGGTTGGACGGGGCTTTGGGCAACCTGGGCTAGTGGAAGGTGTCCCTGCCCATGGCAGAGGGATTGGAACTGGATGATCTTTAAGGTCCCTTCCAACCCAAACCATTCTATGATTCTATGATACTCTGGCCTCAAGTATTGTTTTTAAACTGACCATACAGAAGAAATTACAGAATTATACAGATCATAATTATTAAACAGAGTTGGTTACAAGTGACACCTGAGTTACTCAAATAATGACTTTTTTTACCGATTAGAAATAGGCTTTTATACTTGGATCCTGATTTATCTTTACTTAAATACCACTTAAATCCATGTTAAATCATTTGTGTTCTCATCAACAGATTTTAGAATGAGTCAGCTCTACACTTTCTACAAAGGACTGTTTACACTCTTAAAACAAATACTATTTTATATGACTGTTGGACACACAGCTGTGCAAGTGAGTTTAATCAGGCGTAACTCGCTTCTTAAGAGTCACCAAACAAGCTTGAACAAATGGTACCCAATGTTTGGCAGAAAAGTATTTCCACCAGTTTCCCCAACACAGAGTTCAATCACATCTGGAAAACCAGCAAAAAAACATTTCCCCTCTCAGGCATGAGTAAACAAGCAGTCAGTTTAAGCTCTACTTCCAAAAGTTAAATGTGATGGTGATACAACATCAATCACCTGAGGAGGGGAAAAGTGAGGACTGTAGCACTTACCCCATTCTGGCTAGGCAGGAAGTTTCAGAAATGCTGAAATTTCTCAGTACTATACACCAACCAGTAGAGCAGAAGAGCAGAGAGAGGTAAACGATCACCTGTGCTGCAATCTGTGTTAACAAAAGCTCAGGGAAAGGAGCTTTGGGCTCTTTGTCTTTTGTTGCTCAGTTAAAGACAACTATGAACAAACATGAAAAAAGCTGCAGCTGAAAATGTAGCTGTAGCACTACATGCTGAATATCAAAATAAACACAATATCAATTTCATTTTGAAATTTAAAGGGGGGAAAAAATCCAACCCATTCAAATTCTCTGTGGGTCAAGAGAAAGTTTGTTTTTTGGTTTTGTTTGAAATGATATTTTTCCAGCAGACATCCAACTTCAATAAATGCTCCTTTTCATATGGAAAATAACTCAGCACAGCCTCTCCTATGAAAATATTTTTCTCTTGGCACAACCAGGTTTCATTCCTAACCTCAGATGGTCTGACTACCTTGTGAACAATCAGCCACTTCTACTGATTAAACAAACATGAAAAGAAATTCATTCTCTTTAAAAAGCAGTTTTCTACAGCTTTCGTAACAGAGAAAATGAAATAAAAAAATAGGGTCATTTTGTGCTACTTCCTTTCTTTAGTTTTATTGAGTGTCAGTCTAAATAATTAATACAAATACAAAGTTACTTCATTTTATGAATATTAAGAGACTTTACAGTATAAAATTCCCTGAGATAAAATATGTAACTGAAAGGATCACATAATTCTCTATTCCATTTACACCATAATCAAAAAGTAATATTATTTCTTACCCTTATAAAAAACAGAAGATAACGATCTTCCCTCCTCTCCCTCCACCCCAATATTTTAAGGCATGGAATAAAACACTTTTACAAAATATATTCAAATAGACTTTTCTACTTAAAATAGAAAATAACTTTGCTTAATTTTTACAGATGGATTATACAAAACACCTGCAATATCTTGTGGAGTCTAGTACCTGATCTACAATCCAATTTGCTCAAATATTTTATTCATCTTTAGACTTGAGCCCTACAAAGCAAATTACAAAAGCCAGTCCTTAGCTTACACTGGTACACTAAATATTAGCCGGTAGAGTGGATGAGACGAAACTAAAGCAGATTTATAGAGATGCTGCATTACTGACTTCAGCAGCTGTAGACCAGGGCTGAATTTCCTCCTAAATCTAAAGGGAAAAGTGTGCAACACTCACTCAAGAACAACAAAACTAGAAAAGGCTTCTTTTCTCTCAAGACAAGTGCTCTGCAATAATTATTGCGAGACTACAGTTTTCATTATACAATTCCTGACAACACTCAATGCGTAACTTAGGAATACAGCACAAATGTGACCACCTTATTCAAACATGATGATTTAATTATTGCATAGCTCTTTTCTAAATTTTATAAAACTCTAGTTCATCAAAGATTTCAACTGCTTTTCTTAGAGAGGCTGAGAAAAAAGTATGGGTTGTGATCTTTGGAAATTCCCATGCTCCTGTAGTCTGATCTTCTGCCTGTGGCATTCCTGATTACACAGAAGAACTCTGTGCCTGGAAAATTTCAGAAAATGCTAAAAAAATTTAGGAGGACTGAAAAAAAAAGCACTTGTTTCAGCAGGCCAATAAAAAGTAATGCAATCTTAAATATTAGTTCACCAATTTTCAGACTGGGTTTTTGTATACATTTACATGAACTGTGATAAAAACTGAACATAAAAAAAGGATAATTCAAAGTGAGACAGATTCTATCATCCTGACTTAGCTATGACTGTTAATGCTATACTTAAATTAGATTTTTAAAATTATCAAAATCAATTTTATGGGAGTAGCAACCACTGGTACAGAAACAGATGAGCATGCCATGAAGAACATGCTTTTGCTTCAAGCAATCGCTTAAGACCTGTTCAAGTGAAAACACAGCATTAGGGACCATCACTACTACACTCCACGCTGCGTTGACTGTATTCTGTCCTTTCCCAATAAAATTTCTACAGCAACACTGGCATTACCAACAGAAAGATTCATGAAGCCATCCTTCCTTGCACAAAAGCAGAAGGGAATAAACATCGGACCCAGCAAGATCTGATCTGGTAAATCTGTGCCAATTATTATTGAACTTCATTGTTATTAGATTTTTTTCAATAATCCTTGGTTCCATGCTTACTTAATCATGGGGAACTTCTAATTTAAAAAAAATTACAGTAGGCTGCCAGCTCATAAATCTTAAAAGCACCTACCCAACATCTCTTACTGCTCAAGTCAAATCTAATTCTTTTCTAACCTAAGCATGACTCACAAATGACAGTAAACTCACCCGTTCTGATGCCCATCTTTTATTTGCAACTTTCTTCTTTCCCTACCTGTTCTGTACCCATGATTTTATTCTGAGTGAAGTCTCTGGGTAACTCCTTAAATAGGAGCTGGACAAATCCCTTAGTCATTTGTGCAGGACTCTTGTGGCTTACCATTTTTTGCCACCAAACCTTATAGTTAAGGGCAGGGAGGACTCAACTTCCTGAAGATGTGTAACTGCAATTGAAGTTTCTTTCCGAATTTCACCAAGGAACATTACATGTAACCAAAATGTAACCATACACTCACTACTAGGAAGACTCCAGCAAAACGGCAGAGTCTGAAAGGCAGTAACTACCATAAATGCTCCCAGTAGGCACTGAGAGAAGGAAATTTTATCTTAGGAACCTATTTATTGATTAAAAAACTGAGCTGGAAAAACTCCTCAAAACCAAAGGGAAAAAAAAGTAAATCTTTCCCTTTTCATATGCTTTCCTCACACAAACTGTATTTTACCAACAGCCTAGATCTTATTCTCTACAGTAATTTTCTTTTTGAAAGGCAGTGATTTGGGACTTGAGTTTGGGGGGGGGTGGTAATTGTTAATTTACGAACAGCAAAGCGGCATTCTGAGTAGTCTGTCACCCAGCAGAATTTTTAAAAACGCATGCCATAAACCAAATCAATTGCTACACAACAGGACTGTCTAATGATACTAGAGAAGTGTTAAGCCTTTCTGTATACATATTCAATATAGTAATAAAACCCCTGCAGTTACAAGCCTTTCCCTGCTTTTTCCTATATGGCAGTAATTCTACAGAGAAAAACATTCAGATTCCTGTAAACATTTTCTAATTCCTGAATAAAGGGAGGGTGGAAATGTTCCAACTTTTTTTCTACAGTTTGTCTTTTCCTGTACTTAAAGTTCTTCTCCACTTTTATACAGGATAAACGTGCCTATGGTTTTGGTAGGCATTGGAAGAAATACTCTACACTGAGCTGTATGTTCCACTCGGATCCAGTCCCCTCCATACATTTTTTCCTAAATGGAATTATTATTTGGCTCAAAACATTATTAGTTGGCTGATGCAATTTCAAACATTGCTAAAAAGTGCTACTGTATCGTTACATTCTCACGTTCAACACTTGCGGCTCAGAATCTGTCTGCAAATAGCTTGCATGCACATAATAATCACTGTTAAAAATAGTCACTTTTGTCTTTGGAGTACAGAAAGCCAGCGCTGATCATGTATCCCCCGTAAGCAGAAGAATGTTTCATGGTCCAGGAAGCTGTCATAACCGACAAAATTGGTTTCAGCTGTACGGCTGAAGAACTTGGCATCGGTGTTTATGTCGAGCCATGCACAACTGTAAAGGCTTCAGATCTGTATGATGTCTGGAAATTTAACTTTGCTCTTTAAGAATCATCTCGCCTGATGTTTCTTTGTACTTTCATAATTTTGCACTTCAATAAAAACCTTCCTTCAGCAGGGTTTTCACAGCTTGTTTACCTGTACCTGTATGCTTCTCTCACTGATGACAGCCTTCCGCATGTTACCTCGGCTAATGATCTCTGTGAGACCCATCCTGCCCTACGCCTTGACGTGGCCCACGGCTGGCACTGGCTGGCCAGGCAAGCCTCACCCGCCAGGAACATCAGCTTTCAAACCAGCTGGCCAGATTTCGTACAGTCTTGATTTGATTTCCGGCTGCCCTCACAGCCTCGCAAACCTTGCAGAAATGCTCGTCCCAGAACGAGGTGACGTGGACCTCGTACTTCTTCCTCCAGGCAAAATACCTCCTGTAGTTGGGTTTGTTTTTATCGAGGAATTTCAGGTAGGTGGCCAGCAGCCGGGGGCTGGGGAAATCGTCGACGTGAATGAAGGAGTCGGGGGGGATGAAGCGCTCGTAGTTGGCCCTGCGGGGTCCGAGGACGACGGGCACGGCGCTGGCGGCGAAGGCGTTTCTCCAGAGTTTCTCAGTGATGTAGTCGGTGTGCTGGGAGTTCTCGAAGGCCAGGTAGAACTTGTAGGCCGAGACGGTCTCCACCACGCCGCCCTCGGCCAGCGCCAGCCCCCGCGCCCCGTACACGTCGATGGCCAGGTGCTCCTTCAGCTGGCGGTAGTAGCGCACCCGGGCGTGCTCCTCGTTCCAGTTGCTGATGACCCAGGCCACCAGCCGCGTCTTGCGGGGCAGGATGAAGGGCCGGGGCGCCGGCGGGGCGTAGAGGTACCCGTAGGGCACGAAGACATCCGAGTCCCGCCGGTAGGACATGGTCCAGTTGAAGAGGCCAGCCAGCCCCCGCAGGCCGGGCGAGTGCGAGGGCGACTCGAAGTTCATCCACACCCAGAGCTGCCGCGGGGGCCGTGGCGGGGGCCCCCGGGGCAGCCCCCCGGCGCCGTGCAGCGCCAGGTCGCGGTGGTGGAAGAGCACCGCCTGCGCCTCGGCATAACGGCTCCGGTCGGCGCTGAGGCGGCAGCCTGTGATGTTGTAGCGGCGGCGGCAGTCGGCCATGCGCCGCGGGCGGCCGAAGGGCTCCCACCACAGCAGCACGTTCACCTCGCCGCCCCGCCGGCCTCCCCCCGCGGCCCGCGGCGCCGCCGCCGGCTCCGGCAGGCAGGCGTAGAGGGCGAGGGCGGCGGCGGCGCCCAGCAGCCCGGCCGCCAGCGCCCACCGCCGCCCCTGCAGCCGCCGGCGCCACCGCCGCGGGCAGCCGGGCCGCCCGGCGGGGCGGCGGCGCGGGGCCGGCTCCATCCAGGCCGCCCGCTGCCGCCGCTCTGCCCTTCGCGGCCGCCGCGGGGCAGCCGCGGGGCCGGGGCCGGGGCCGGCCAGCGCATGCTGCGGCTGGGGCTGGGGCTCGGGCTGCTGCCGCCGCCGCCTCTCAGCCCCCACCCCCTGCCCCGGGGAGGTGCCGCTGCCGCCGCCCCTCCCGGCCATGCCGGACCGTCCTCCCCGGGCGGACAGCGGCCCCGCGGCCGCCCGCCCGCCGCCGCGGTCCGCCCCCGGGTGCCGCCCTGCCCCGCCCGCGCTGGGCCGCGCCGCCTCGGCCCGGGGGAGCGCGGTGCTCGGGCTGCCGGCAGGGCTGCGGGGCCTCATCCCCTCCCCCGTGCGGCAGGTGCAGGCAGTGGCAGCCCCCGGGCTCGCCGAGGCGGCTGCAGGCAGCGTGTGGGCAATGGCAGCCCAGGGGGTTGCTGAGGTGGCCGCAGGCAGATGCAGGCAATGGCAGCCTTTGCTCCCCAGCCCACACAGTTGCTCATCCCCAACTCAGGGCTCCAGAGGGAATTTGTGTCTCCGCACTCAGGAAGGGCGTCCCTGGCCACAGCCCAGACCCCAGCAGGCACAGGAGGGGTTGTGGGGACGGCTCCCAGGGGGCTTCGTGGCACCCGCACCCCGTGAGCACAGGTAGGAGCGTGGGGCAGAGGACCATGGGCAGAGGACATCCCTGCCAGGCACACCACACAGGCCGACACAGTCTCCCTGCCCTCTTGCCCAGGAGACAGCAGGACTGCTCCGCTGCTTCCCACGCGCCGCCTTGCTTCTTGTTTCTTCCGCCCATGCCTGAACTGGAGTCAGAGGTTTTAAACTCCAGCAAAATGGTGTTTTCACACCAGCTGCGCCATGGGTCCCATGCTGTATTCTGTGGCCTTGCAGGGAAGTACCCTGGGGGATTTTATTTTAAAACAGTTGCAATTTAGAGAGTGAAGTTGAGAGTGAATAAATCACTTATTTAGCAAAAAAAAAAAAGACTGACAACAGCTACGGTAGCTTTGAACTCCTGTCAAATTCAAATAGTTTCAAGCACCTCTAAAAGGATTAACAATTTGGAAAACTAAAACAAAAGAAACTAAGAGGAGGATTTTTTTGGTCCTTTTATAACTTTCTTGGAACTACGTATGTTTACATTAACATTTTTCAATCTCACATATTTAAAAACAACAGTCATAGAATCATAGAATGGTTTGGGCTGGAAGGGACCTTAAAGATCATCCAGTTCCAACCCCCCTGCCATGGGCAGGGACACCTTCCACTAGACCAGGTTGCTCAAAGCCCCGTCCAACCTGGCCTTGAACACTGCCAGGGTAAAAAACCTTATGGTTACCAGAAAATTACTTTTTCCAGCTCTGTTTCACAGAGCTGGTATGAAAAAGTGTACATCAGATAGGCTCAAATCTCTTTTCCCCCAAGTCATTTGCTTCAGTGAATTAAGAGATCATTGATTCACGCAGTTCAGGGACTGTTCAGAACTGGAGAGTCTCCAGCTCTGACACTACGTGTTTTCATACCCATCAGCTATAGATCCAAAGTCCTCTCATATAGATCTGCTGAAGGAAGCAGAGTTACATCAGGTGTAAATTCTCACTGACCATTTGGATTGCAGCATAGCTTTTACATAACACATAGGTCAAGGCCCTGTGACTTGTCTCTATAACAGTAAAAAAAGTGATTCAAGCCTGTTTACCACCAAAAATAAAGAAAAGTTGTGGGTGAGGTTGGTGTTAGGTTAGTAACTAGGTTGTAACTTTAGTTGTATATAAAAGCGCTTGCAGACTTCCGTTGTCCACGCTGTAAGCACTCATAAAATGTAAGAAACATCAACAGCTGTGGTTATGGTCAGTATCTTATTGCCTCTGCTCCAACATAGAGCATTGGTTGGAAGGGATCTCTGGGGGTCACTAATCCACCCTCCCACTCAGAGGAGCACCACTGCCAGCACTAGCCAAGTTGTTCACCTAGATGCTGACTAGACTAGCACCAAGGTGTTGAAAATATTCAAGGATAGAGATTCCACACCATCTCTGGCAGCCTGTCCCAGTGCTGTGCCACCCTTTCAGTGAAGAATTTTTTCCTAAATTCCAGGCCTGAACCTCCCAACCTGTAATTTGTGGCTGTTGTCCCTTGTGATATCCAAAGATAGTCTGGCTCCATCATCTTCAAAACTTACCTTGAGGTAGTTGCTGGCTCTCATTAAATCATCCCAACATCTCCGCTTTACATGACTAAACAAGATCACCTCCCTCAAACTCTCCTCATAGCTTGTGTGCTGTAGGGTGTCTCATCATCCTGGTAGCCTTCCACTGGACAATGTCTTCAACACCCTTCTTGAACTGTGAGACTGGAAACTGGAGACAGTATTCCAGGTGCTGCTTCACTAGTGGGGGATAATTACTTTCCCCAGCCTGCTGGACGTACTTCTGATGTCGCCCAGCACGCAGCTTGCTTTATGTTCAAGGAGAGCTCACATTCAGCTTGATGTTCACATAGCTCCCAGGTCCTTTCCAGCATTGTTATCAGCCAGCCAGTTCCCAGCCTGTACCAGTGCAGAACTTGCCCTTTCTCCTTGCTGATCTTCCCAAGGTTTCTGTTGGCTCACTCCATTCAAGGCCTCTCTGAATTGAAGTTGCACAAGATGAGATGTCAACCCTGCATTCTAATTTAGTATTGTCTGCAAAATAGTGTGCTAGCCAATAGTAGCAAAAAAAATCTCTTAGTGCAACAAAGATAGGACCTATCTTGACAAATATCACTGATTTTAATCACAGAATGGGAATCTGGGAAAATTATTTTACTGCAGTAGAAAACTGCAGACAAAAATATAGAAATACAATGCTAAGGGGGAGTCAAATCCACTGAGAGCACGAGCTACACCTAGAATCAATCTAGAACCCATCCAATACAATGAATACTACCTAAAACAAGCACAGTCCCTAGTCTGCCTTAATTAAGGATTCAAAGTGGTCCAAAAACTCTACTGTTAGTAATTTTACCCATTTCTACAGAAAATGTGAGAAATTTGGGACCCAAGAAAGTCAGTGGGAGAGCTCAACTGACTTCTGTGGAATTCTGATTTACTCAGCTGCAATGACAGTTCTTATTCTTCTTCAGGAACTTAAATTTTGGCATTGATATATGACTTTGGAGGAGTCTGTGTCTAGTCAAGTTTTCATTTCCATTGCTTGAAGGTTTGATGCTAAGCCATTCCAATTCCAAAGCCTAGCCAATTACATTGATGATGCCAGGCCTGATCCTGCAAATGGTAAAGTCAACAAAAATGTTGGCATTAATTCAGAGTTTATGAAATGTTTCAGGACAACTCAACATGGAAGTCCTTATAAGCCAAGTAGTGACAAATTTGAAAAAAAAAAAAAAAAAGCTTTTGTTGTGAAGATTAGTAGCAAGAGTTGGCTAGTTACTTTTGACTTTTTGCAGTGAAAAACAGTGAAACTTCAGCATGACATTCAGCTGCACTGCAATGGCATCCATTTTAAGACTATTGTCGTACAGGAACAAATCTGTTGAATTATTTAGCATGAGATCAAAACAAGGCTTTCTAGATTCGTCAACTCACTGAGAGCTAAAGCTCTACACTGCATATTGAAGAAAGCTATTACTGAAATCCACAGTAAGTTCTGATTGTATATACAGCATAGAAATACAGTATTATAACATTTCCTATTTGTCTTATTATGGAAAATAAGAATTAGATCAATTCAGATGCGAGGGTGGTAGCCTAAAATGTTTCCATGAGTAATACCGTCACCGTAAGTTCCTTTCCATGTTACACCTGCCTCTGTGGAGATTAAACACATGCTTACATTTACACATTGTGAGGAGTCCACTAGTTCAAAAGTCTTTATAGAATTTGTATCTACAGCACAAGGAAACCTATTTTCAAGGCATATTTTAGAATTTTTACAAATTACAGATCCAATTGTTTTGCTATCACTATGCGTTCTGCAAACTCCTCACAGCAGGGAGATAGCACAGAAATATATTTTAGTCAGATTTTCATCATAGTCACTACTGAAAGTAATGATAGTTGTGCCTTCATCTAAGAGTCTAGCAGCCTCCTGGAAATTTTGGTGTAGTAAAATTACAAGCAAGACATAATGTGCTGCTGTAGAGTGAGGGATACAGGGAGTGACCTCACTGTCAGCACCAAAGTTAGAGGTCAGGTATCCTCAGATCTGTGTGTAGGTGAGGAGTTTCTCCCTCCTTTCTAATGTCTCATTTCTCTTCTAGAGAAGTAATACCAACCTGGCAGTAACCCACATCAGCTCCAGTCTGTCTTATTTCTGCCGTAAGACACAGCAAGTCAGTGGCATAATCATGATTAGCCACTCTGCGTTGGCTGGGTTTTGTCAAGCAGTTTTGTTCACTCTGACTTGGGAAAAACTCCACAAACATCACTGGGAAGTACAACATGATGAAGGTTAAATAGCGTTACCAGATGCCTGCAGACCTTCCAGAGGAAACACACCTGGTTTCACCTGCTTTGGAGGTAAACCATCGCAGGAGAGAGCTCCATGGACTGAGGACCACACAGACTTTTTGGTACTGGATACACAAATAGGGGAACTGTAGTTTAACTGCTCTGTGAAAACCAGAGCAAGCTCCACTGTTGCTGATAGTCAGGAATTTAAAATAAAATGCTGGCCGTTATTAATGAAGTTGTTGCAAAATGAAAAATATTTTGCTTATTTGAAGGTTAAATGTTTGCCGTTTCTAACAGCAGTAAATGTTTTCGCCTAGAGCTTTCCAGCTGGCTTCCTCTTCTACTCTGACTCACTCTGTTTTGTCACACTTGAGAAGTATTTAAGCCTAGAAAAGTCTTTGAAGTTATTTGTCAACTGTCTTGCAAACACAGTTTAAAAGGTACTGCAAGATGTGGTTGTATTTTCAGCCACAGCTATCAAGCCAGACATTCTGTCAACCAGGGAAACCCTGTGGAGTTTTTTATCCTAAGGAAACGTGATCAGCTTCAAAGTGTAGCAGGATGCTATATGGTACCAAAATGACACTAAGAATGACTTTGAAATCTCTTCTTCATAAATAGTCCCCATGGTTTTAATGCAAGAATGCAGGTTTTTGCCAAGTAAGAACCAAAATCCTGTATGAAAAAGAGTCATAAAAGTTCTGTTCTGTATAAATTGCACACTGTATTTTAGTGGAAAGTTTAAATGCCTGTCATTTGATTACCTAGTGTTTCATAATCAGGATTATGATCTTTCTGCTTGGAAGTTTAAAATTCTGAAATATGACCAGAGATTAAAGATTCATTTAAAAGTTGATGATTACCTCACTGGATGAACAGCTTCTGGACAGACAAGCCCATGTTATTGCACACGCAGCAAATATGATGGTAAAATATTCTGCCCGGCTTGTGACTGTGAGCAGGGTTGGATTAAAACTATGTGAAGTTGATGTTTCCAGGTCAAGGCACAGGCACAAACAAATGTGCTGTGTACACCGTGGATGGAGGATCTTGCCCCAGAACGCCTTCGACTTCCCATTGCAGCACACATCCTTGTTGTTCACCAGTATAGACCAGAGCGAAAATCAGAGCAGAAGACTTTCCTACCAAAACCACATGATCCTCAGACACTTTGACATGCAAGCATGTACCAGCAAGCCAGAATTTGGCTCTCTGGATATTTATTAGCAGTTATCCTGAATTTCAATCTTCCTTGGTTTTTTTGAGCACTGGACTGCATCTTAGGCAGCACCAGCAGCAGGGCCAGTGATGTGCAGCCAGCTCTGACGCTCTTGTTTTACCCAGTGAGCATCCCCCAGGCCAGAGAGCAAGGATTTGTGGTAGGGCTTCTCTTCAAACATCTCTGAAGCTCAAGCACCGAGGTGGCATTTCAGTCCAGGAGACAAGACTAGCTCTAGTTTGAAGTAAATTTCCTAAACCACATCTAGTTTAGTTATGGGGCTCTCAATATGAGTTGCTTTAATAACTTGACCCCCTTCTACTGTGCTTCATCACTTGATAATGTAGACATAGCCTTTGAAAGATGTCCGTGTTTGAACATGGTTATCAATACATGGCAGCAACGATAACATCTGCCTTCCAAAACAGTAATGTTTAGTTTGGAAATTAAGTAATTTAAAAAAACTAAGAGAAAAGGGTAGCTCAACAGTTAGACAGTAAAAAGTCACTATGATAAAATGTAAGCACAGTTAATTTAAATTACCTGACACCTCATTTAATGAAATATTATAAATATACTATAAATATATTAATATTAATAACATTACTATAATATTATGCAATGTTATTATATTTAAACAAATTGCTTTGTTTTATTCAAATGAAAGATGAGACACATCATGAACATGAATATATCAGCCTCGCCCCCCTCCTCCTCCGCCTTTCTCCCACTGACCTCGATGTTTGCAGAGGTGTCTCACAACTCCTCCTCCCCACTCTTCCTCCCAGGTTCCCCTTCTTAAATACATTATCACAGAGGTGCAGCCACCATCGCTAATTGGCTCAGCCTTGGCCAGAGGCGGGTCAAATTTGGAGCCAGGGGAGCCTCAAGAAGCTTCTCACAGGGGGCCACAACTGTAGCCCCCTCCCCCACTACCAAACCCCCTGTCACACACACACAAACCCAACACACATGACCACAGCCAGCCGTGTCCCTTTTCTCCTCTACAGCTGGTAAGGATTGAAGTTTACTAGTGAAAGCACAGATGCCCTGAGTACCAGTACAGCTCTTCTGTCCATCTGATAACCCTGCCCTGTACCCTCAGCCCTCTGGCTCACTCATACCAGCTGGTCCAGCTTCCTGCGCACACGCACACACTGACACATTTACCCAACGGGCGCTCCACACCCCCAGATCTCCCCAGATACCAGCGTGAGCCTATGCCTGATACCCTGCCTGGACCTAGGGCCTCCTGCTCACCAGCCACCCCCCCTTGAAGTTTATTAAAATGTGACATCCCCACCTCCAACACTTCTCCCTGGTGCCTGTAGGAGATGCAATCACTTTGGCTCCCCAGAGGCAGCACCAGGCACACGGGCTGTGACCTGCAGTCCTGCTTCGCGTGCTGGTGCCACAACTTGCTCGCTTTACTCATCCCAGTTCCTCCAGTAGCTGCACCCGGGGCGCACCTACTGGTCCTGTCCCAGCAGCTGGACCCTCACTGTCACCTGTGCCCTTTGCTGGCACCCAGACCCTAACCCACGCCCATCGCTGGTATGATAGAAGGGATCTGATCCAGAACCGTCCTAACTCGGTCAACTTCCTAACTGCTGTGTGCATGTGTTGGCTCTTAGGCGAGGTGGGATCCACTTGGAGAGTCCATCTCTGGAACTCCCTGAATCACCAGAATGGGAAGATGGAAGGTGCCCCAGGCTCTTCACATGGGGATTTTCATTTATGAGCTGAAAAGAAGCAGTTCTGGAAGTTAAATGGCTGTTTCCGAGCCCTCATTTTCTACACAGCTGGGAAGAACGGAAGTCCTGTGGCTCCTCTCCCACAGCCTGCACAGGCCAGCAGCACCTCATCCCACCCACTGACCTCCTGAAGCCGGGAAAAAGCCTTCCACTGGAGAGGCCTGGCTCTGCTTCCTGGGCTGCTGGGTGCCCTGGGGTCGCTTGGTCCGTGGCAGGGGTTTTCCCCACAG
This sequence comes from Strix aluco, assembly GCF_031877795.1. NCBI lineage: Eukaryota > Metazoa > Chordata > Aves > Strigiformes > Strigidae > Strix > Strix aluco. Next base: position 126,110,438 of record NC_133932.1, read on the forward strand.
GCAGCTTTGTAGGAGGGAGAGCACAGAGGGGCCTTGGTCTCACATTCTCCTGAGGAGCAGCTGCAGCTCCCAGTGGTGGCCAGACATAAAATGCATATAAACCTAAAGACAGTACTTAGGACTACAAGTAGCTCCCAAGTCACCATAGACCAAGAAGCAAAAGCTACAAATTTTGTGGTGAAAGAGGAAAAAATATTTATGCATGGTACGAGACACAGACAGATAAGGGTAAGAGAGAGGCCCAGGAAAGCAGAAGACAGCACTGAGCCCAAAGGAAGGTGACGTGTCAGAGTACCCTGTCTGAGGACACTACCAGTGCTTTGTGACTGGAAACACTCAACAGACTTAGGATGGGTTTGTCTGAGTTGTGGTGCTGCCAAAAATCCTGTAGCAATTTGGACAGACAAGTTTCAGTTCCCTCTCTGCAAATACAGGCTGGGAGTTTCTTGCTGCATTGCCACTTCAGGTCTCCTCTACTGTTTGCTGCAGACATCTGCCATCACTCAGCCCGTGCTGCGACCACTTCAAACGATTCTGCAGAAAGGAACCCACGTATCTGAGCAGAAGTCAATGCCATGGGACCATGACTCACCATCAGGAGCTTGATAAAGCTCTGCAACACATGAATGTGAGCAACTACAGCAAAGCAGCAGCATCCCGAACCTTTGCAGAAGCTAGACGGCAGTGTTGGCACATGCTCTAAGGCACAGGCAAGCTACTGCTCATATTTCACACAGTGGGCTCTAACTGCAGATCCTCTATTGACAGGAATCAGTTTTGGACCTCCTTTTTCATGATCTGAAGAAAAAATGGTTTAGCACCTCTGAAACTTCAGCCTCAAAGCAGGTACTCAGAGTTCATGGGGGAGAGCAAGAGCCAAAAAGACTCAGAGTTCCCAAAGCAGAAAGACCATATCCTTGTCTTTAATAGTAAAAAGGTGTTTTTCCCCCGCTAAGTCATGTTTCTGCATGTCAGTAGATTGTCCGATTTCACAGTGACACACCACCAAAGGAGCTTGTCACTAAAAGGAAGTTGTAGTTTTTGAAATGGCTATTTACATGTAAATGAGATAAAAAGAGAGGTGGAGGGCTCTGCCACAGATACTGGAAGAGACGAATGGTTAAAATGATAAAGACCTTCAAAGACCATATGTTGCCCCAAGCAGCCTTTAATGAATTTTATTGTGGTTCAGTGAACCTGGTTTGCTTTTAACAGTTCATTTGGCAAGTTGTTGCTGCAGCAATTCCTAATAATAATGTCACAAGAATCTTTTAACCGGGTACAGCTTTGTGACTATACAGGACTGCTCTGAAAGTGAATTTTGGACTTGGTAAGATGGAAAAACATCTGCAGTAAGTTCCTTTAGTTCCTTCCTCCGTGGTGCACATCACACAGAGAAACAGGAGGACAACAGTCACTCCGAGGAAAAGCAGAAGGAATTCTCTTCCATTCACATGAGGATTATTTTGAAATTATAACAGCAGCTGAGAGCACAACATTGCCAGCAGACAGGGACAGCATTTACTTCCTTCACACTTTGGGTGTTACTGATCATAGTCAATACAACAATATATTTCTTCCCAACATACTAGTGTTTTGGTAGAGTTGTTTTCCCAGTCCTCTATTCCAAATGATATTTTGACTCTATCTTTATGCTGTGCTGATTCAAGTAGAAAAGTAACCAAAATTACTAAAATAATGCAGTGATGAACTGTAATTAAGACTATATATATATATATATTATTTTTCATCATGAACCAAAAACTCCATGACAGCAATAAAGCCCAAAAGGAAAAAAAGATTTAAACCCAAACTACTGAGACAATTTGCTAGCTATGCATCTTGATATCCATACCTTATCTTTTTTCATCAGCTGCAGTCATCCTGCTGCTGTCACTCCACCTTCCTATAGAGGCTCTCAAGCACAGGAAAACACACACTGTCTTCTGTATTGTCATTTTTCAGATGTAACTGTGGGTGGACAAGACATTTCACAGCAGGCAGGAATGCCTAATGCAAGGAGAAGAAATTTGTAGTGCAGGAAAAGGGAAAGGAATTGAAAAGAAGACTTCCCCTAGGAGATTAAATCCCAGGTCCATACAAACAATTCACCATGACTTGGGGCAAATATTCCTATCAAAGTCAATAAAAGCATGCCATTTAAAAAAATCATACTCTGCATAATCTGCAGTAGGCTTCAGATCAGTGGCAGACATGAAGCTTGCTACAACTCTGATAGTTTTTTCCAGTGATTTCAATGGGACTACTCACATACAAAAACACATGCTGAACTGCCAGAATCTGGACGCAAAGCCAGTTAATTCCATCTAGGTACAAACAAGCTCCAGACTAAAATCCTTGCAGGGCTGCTATTTATTAATCAGTATTTGTGTATCTCTTTGTGGTACCTTCTAATTGTGTATCTTAAACCCCATACCATATACGCTGTTTGCAGGATCAGGCCGTAGGGCTGAGCTTTCCCCGAGCACTGTATCTCTGCAGGAAGGGCTGGCACTAACCTACCACACTGCACGCAGCAGCGGGCCCTGAGCTCCTGACAGCCAGCAGAGTGCAGCTGGGCTCTGACTGCAGCAAACCCACTGCAAGCTGGATTTTTACAGTATTTGTATTCCAAAGTCTTGTGGACACATATTGTATGAAATTTACAACTGAATGCATTTGTCCATTATCATCCCATCACTGATTAAAAGAAGAAAGTCCATGACTTCAAATCAACAACCTCTGCCTTGGTAATGCTGAGCTCTCCTCTCCACAGAGAGAAGCCGTTTGGGTATTTCACCTCAACAGAACTAAACTAAGCAGTTAACATTTCAGTCCTTGTTTCCATTTCTGCACAGACAGATGGCACCTATTAGGAGTTATACGCCAATCTAAAAGGTGGTCAATTAAACTATTATGCTTTGCTTCAGACATGCAGCATCCAGCCACAGCCTACAGATTTTACCAACTGCAACCAGGAGCGTTTTGCCTCAGTAGAGAACTGAGAGATTTGGTCTAGTGATGAAAGTGTCAGTTTAGTAATAAACCCCTCCACAACTGCAGTTCATTACGCCTTGATCCAAAGCATGGAGCAGGTAATGACTTCCAGGAGGTCTGTCAGCACTGTTGTGTTGGGGGCACATGTCATCCCAACATTCAGATTGCTGACGCGGCAGTCCCGGACACAATTTATACGACCAAGGTGATCAAGTTGATGCCACTTTATTAAAGGCTACACAGCAATTTATACACTATCACAAAGCACACACGCTGCTATCTTATTGCTAATAGGCTAAAGCTACTTGTCCACGCGCCCCTTTGCCCTCTATGATTGGTCCCGGTGTGATGTCCATGCGCTGCTCTCCTACTAGGTAGGCATCCTGTTTTCAACAGTCCAACTTCTTTATCTTTTGGCTATGCACGCAGTTTCTTAATCTTCCTTGACCTTGCAAGTGTCCTTCAACACAGCTGCAGCCTGTTACAGTGAGGCCCCTCGGTCTGGATCGCTTATAATATGTCCGTCGTTTTCCAGCCATTCCACAAATCCCCCTTTTTGTTTTTGAGCAATCCAGACCTCTCCTTTCTTAAACATTTGCTCAATTAAACCATTCAACATCCGTTGCAAACACTGAAACAGACAGGGAAGAAGCAACATCAAAATCAATAAAACCATTAGCACTATCAATTCTCCTTTAACCAATGTCTGCAACCAACCCCCATCCCAATCGGGGAGCCAATCGGAAAAGGGATCATGTCCTTCAGTCATATGTTTCATATTCTCACGCAGTTTTGCTAATTGCTGGTGTATGTTTTGCGAATGGCCAGACAAATTAAAGCAACACATCCCTTCAAAGTCTTCACATCCATGCCCGTGTGCTAATAATAAAAAATCTATGGCAGCTCAATTTTGTAAAGTAGCATGTCTAACACTATCAACATCAGTGAGTAACACGCTTATCATCTGCGAAGTCAAATTAAATTGTTTTTCACCCCAACAAGCTAATCTGTGTATATTTTTTGCATTTATGGCAGCCATTCCTCCTGGAAGGAAAAAGGATGTGGCTATAACAGTGGCTAACGATGGCAGCTGTACTTCATCGTTGCATGTTTCATCAAAGTTTCGAACAGATCTGCGTGATCTTCGCCCCGACTCTTACTGGGATTTAGCAATTCTCTCATGTGGGCAGCAAACAATGTTAGTCGCCCAAGGTAGCAAGGACCACCGACAGGTCGTATAGGAATACCAGGCCATGCTCTAACCCCACAAATCAGAAACACTCCGGGTGGAAGTTTTAAAACCCCCTGTGGTTTTTACGGAGAACCCTCCTGTTTTCAAATCACTCCAAGAAGAATGCCCTGTTACATTTTGGTAACCTACAAACAAGTCTTGGCGTCCATTCTGCACCAACCAAATATGCCATGGGTCACCAAACCAAACCACTCCTGTGCCATTCACTGGCTGTAGCTGTGGAACCGCATTATCACAGTTCTGCATCCTGGTAACATTAACATACTCAACAGGTGTAACACCAGCCAACAAATCCAATTCTTGCAAGGGTAAAGAAGCTAACAGATTTAGATTCTCAATGACTGTCTTTTGCCAAGCTGCGTTACGCATAGAAGGCCAATTTGAAATGAAACAACCATCATCATTTTGACTGCTAATCAGGTTCACTCTCTGTTGTTTCCAATATCCATCAAAATCAGTTCCATTTTCCCACAATGGAATGCCAATTAAACAGGTTTGAAAAGGATCATCTGCTTGTTGCAGACTCAAACAAAAATCCTTTATCCCAGATGTGTTTCCCAGGTTACCCAAATGTTTGCTCTGGGTACGATGTCGAAAATCCCTTCACTACCTAATATGAGCATCCTCTGGATGTAAGGGGATTGTAAAGAAGCAGTCTTTTAAATCGGTAACCACCAGGTCCCAACCTTCCGGCAACATTACCGGGGAAGGTAAGCCGGGTTGTAAGGTGCCCATGTCACACATAACGGCATTAATTGCTCGTAAATCATGTAACAGATGCCACTTCCCAGATTTTTTCTGAATTGTAAAAATCAGAGTGTTCCATGGGCTAGTTGAAGGCAGGATATGTCTGGCATCTAGCTGTTCCTGTACCAAATCATTAATAATTTGCAGCCGATCCAGTTTCAGCGGCCACTGGTCGATCCATATGGGATCATCAGTTTTCCAAGTTAATTTTAGGATTGGCTGCTCTACCATGGCCGCGCCTAAAAAGGCGAAGTAATCAATCGAGCTCGCACCTGACTGAGCAGATCTCTGCCCACCAGCGCCACAGGTAAGTGCATTACATAGGGACGCGTGGTTACTACCTTGCCATCAGAAAACATAAATGCTATTATATCTCTACTGACGGATGTGACTTGAGTTCCTCCAACCCCTAGAATTCCTGTAGCCGCTGGCATTAAAGGCCACTGTCTAGGCCACTGATAAAAGGGTACGATCGTGACGTCTGCTCCAGTATCAATGATCATTCGTAATCTACTTGTCTGTCCATTAGGGTGTCTCATCTCCATCTGCTCCTCTGGCTTCCCCCGACTAATGTCCATGGCTAACAAAACATCTGGTTGTCCAGTGGACCCAAAGCCTTTTCCCCCCCTCCTCCTTTGTTCTACATTGGGCACTTTTGATTCAAATGGGATTAGCTGAGTAATTTTCGATCCCTCCATGATAGTCAAGGGGAGAGTAAGTGTATATACCATGATTTTAGTTTTTCCCTCAAAGTCGGCATCAATAAGTCCTGGGACAACAAAAATACCTTTTGTAGATGCCGAAGAACGTCCAATTAATAAGGCACTTAAACCATGTCCCAGAGGCCCCACCAGATTAGATTCAACCAGTTGTACCGCAGTATCAGTAACGGCTACTGCTGTTGCCAAGCCCACCCCTGCCCTTCCGGAGGTGGCGGCGGAGCAGCGGTCCAAGCACCCTGGATTTGTGTCGTCGCGCGAGGGCGGGGCGCGCTCCGCGTCCCGTTTCCCTTCTTTCGACACACACGAGCGTTATGGCTATCTGTTTGACACTGCTCACACCATTTTCGTCGACATTCTGCTTTAAGATGGCCCAGTTTTCCACAATTAAAACACTTCTTATCTCGCTTCCTTTTATTGTGTTTCCCTTGCACAACTGGTGTCACTGCAGCTCCCACCGCAGCAGCCACAGAGGCAGCTTTCTTCTGGTCAAACACTCGCTCAGCTGCCTCCAACAGCTGGCCAGCCGTAGATCCTCGCGGTAAGAGGCTTAAGGCTTTCTTAGTTTTTGCATTAGCATTATCGTAAGCAAGCATATCAAGAAATTTAACTTTCATGTCATCATTTAAGTCAGGGTTACCATTAATAGCGGCATGTAATCTGTCAATAAATTTTGGATAGGGCTCCGTGGGCCCCTGTCTTACTCCTGTAAATGGTGGCGCCGCTTTGTCATCGTGTACGGCTAGAACAGCTTTTAGGGCTAATTCTTGGGTTAACCGTAACACTTCGGGTTGAAATCCTGCTTGCCAGTCTGGGTTGGCAAAAGGGCCTGTGCCCATCAGCATTTGAGCTTGCACCCCATATAGAGGATCTCCTTGCTGACGGGGCGCGGCTGCCGCAGCCTCGCAGGCCACTTGCCAACGTTGGAAAAATTGCAATTGTTGGGAAGCCGTTAGTAAGATTTGTATAATCATGCGCACGTCATACGGCGTTAATAAATATGCTGTAAAAATATACTGAATTACTGAATTTGTATATGGTGATTTCAACCCATATTGTGTTACGGCTAATTTTGCCTCCTTAATCATTTTCCAGTCTAAGGCCTCCCACTCGTTGCCTTGTGGGGTTCCTATTAGCGGAGCCGTCATTGGTCCCAGCTCGTTAAACCGCCCCTCTATTACCGCATCCCGAATAACCCCCCGCCATCGGTGTGCTGGATTACCATTACCACCCGCGCCTCCCAGTGCCCCCCCCTCCAGTTGAGCCGACGATGGCGGCGGCCCGATGGCCGCTGTTTGCCCCTGACCGCCCCCCCCCGCAGTGTCGCGGCGGAAGGGGTTAATCGGGAGAGGGGGTGGCGGCGGTGCCGTAGGAACAGGCCGAGCCGCTTCCTTCACTCGGATCTCAAGTTGCTCTAGTTTTCTCGTTAGCTCTCGCAAGTGCGGATCTTGTAAACCATCACGAGATTGTTCCTGCACCGGTCGGGGTGACGGGGGCGAGGACGGGGGCAGCGCTGGGTCGGGGCCGCCCTCTGACGAGGCGGCGGCGCGCGCGGGGTCGGGCGGGGGGCGGCGGGAGCGGGGCGGGGCGGGGCGCTCCGGGGATGGTTCCTTTGAGCTTGAGCGGGGGGACTCAAGCGGCGGGGAATCTGTTGATTTTTGCTCTTGACTTCCCCGCCGCACGGGCGCTGCGCGTGAGGCGTCCCCGTCCCTCCTTTTCGGAGCCGCCTTGGGGAACAGGGATCCCGCGAACGTCCCAGCAGTGGCGGAATCCTGAGCGCCAGCGCGTTCGGCCTCTGCTGACCAGGCAGCGAAAGCGGAGGCGGGGGTCTGCCGTTCCGCTTTCAGTTCTGTCAGCGTCTCCAGGATCAATCTCCACCCGGTGGAGAGTTTCCCGCCGTCTTTAGAGCCTGAGCTAATGTCGTCCCACAGTGCCGCGCCGGTGTTTTCCCAAGTAGCTACTTCAAAGGCTGCGGTCACTGAGGGGATTAATCCGTGCTGCCGAGCCCACAACAGCAACTTCCTCAGGTTCCCCTCATCATCAGATAATCCTGTCTTAGAGAGTGTGTGTTGGAGGAGCTTAACCACTGCCGCTTCTTCTTTGCTTAGCGCGGACCCCATCTCCTCCCCAGCCGCTCACCTGATCGGGGCGAGAGTCCCGACGATTGCGCGCGCGTCTTCCCAGGCGCCGGGGCCGCGCCTGCTACGGCCGCTTCTGCCCTCGGAGCCGTCTTCTCTGGCTCGGGAGAGCTCCGACGAGAGGGTCCCTACTCCCAGGGTACAAGCCCCACGTATTTTGGATAAGGCTCTGCGGGTCCCTGCGGATGTCCCGGACACAACTTATACGACCAAGGGGATCAAGTTGATGCCACTTTATTAAAGGCTACACAGCAATTTATACACTATCACAAAGCCCAGGCGCTGCTATATCTTATTGCTAATAGGCTAAAGCTACTTGTCCACGCGCCCCTTTGCCCTCTATGATTGGTCCCGGTGTGGTGTCCACGCGCTGCTCTCCTACTAGGTAGGCATCCTGTTTTCAACAGTCCAACTTCTTTATCTTTTGGCTACGCACACAGTTTCTTAATCTTCCTTGACCTTGCAAGTGTCCTTCAACACAGCTGCAGCCTGTTGTTACAGTGAGGCCCCTCGGTCTGGACCGCTCATAGTATGTACGTTGTTTTCCAGCCATTCCACACTCAGATAGCCAAGCTTTTGTGAGGGTGTAAAAGACAGCATGCATCCCATGGAGTTTACAGTCTTATGTAGAACTGCTGCAAATACAACAAGTGAAGGGAAATAAAGTCATGACTATTTCCCTGAGCAGCAGCTGAGGAGAGAAAAACTGGCTGAGCTCATAAGCAAGCTGAGAGATAGCAATTGCCTGCAGTCCTCCTGAGGGCCCCATGCCAGAGCATCTTTCCAGGCTAGATGGGGTTTCAAAGAGCCTTTAAAAAAACACCTAGTATATACTTTTTACTAAAGCCTTCTGAAACTCTACTAAAACAGCCACAGCCATTATGGGAATAGTGGTTCACAAATGGATGGCAGTGGAGGAATGTAGAGATTAACAAAAAAACCCCTGTAGTGTCACAGTGGACTGCTCCAGATTGAAAGATGATGAGTCTGATGTTTAAAAACTTGAGGCAATAGTTATCTGATGGCTACCACTGCAATAAACTGGAAGAGCAAAGAAATAAATTTGTTCCCTTGAAATCTACAGTCATCTGCCTCTATCTGCAGAAGAGCTCATTGCATGACATGTGTCCAGGACACAAATGCTCATGATCACACCATCCAGCTCTCGCAGGAGTGGGCCCAGCAGAGGTGGAGCAGGATAAGCTTATCACAGCTTATGTAGGTTTTGCTCCTGAACCAGCAGTCTGTAGCAGGAGAGTCATCCTGCTGTCCCAAGACCAGTATAACCATTTTCTCAAAACCACTCAGACATTTTTCCTTTTTCTCAAGAACTTCTGCGATTTTTTTACAACTGTCAGCTCACCTGCACTTCACGGAGAAAGGGGCAAACTTCGTCTTTTGCACATACTTTTTCTGCACTCCTGTTAAGCAGTCTGTGAATCCTGGGTGGTTATTACAGCCACTGACATTCCTGTCAGTCCCTGGTCTCTCCAGGTGCTCTCTCTGCCCCCAGTGAGTCTTCTCCTCTAACATTTTCCTTGCCTTTCATTTTGAGCCTGGAGTACACTGGAGAGCAAGACAAACAGAGGGACAGTACTAGTCTGAGGGGTAGGATAGGAGGGGAGACAACTCCCCCCGGCAGGCAATGGCAAACTGCCTTCCTCAGGATGAAGCAGCCCAGCAGAGAGGGGTATTCTTCCATCCCCTGTAGGCTGCACAGCACAAGTGACTGCGTGGGGACATCAGCCATGTCTCACAGATGACTGATTTGCATCTTTCCTCGCAGAGATTGTTTCCTTCTGAAAGGTCCATTAATTCTTCCTTCCAGAAAAAAAAGAAAAAAAAAGGAAAAAAAATAGTATTGCACAGGAAATTTTGTTTCTGGATAAAAAGAAGGGGTTTACAACACATGTTAGCACAGAGTTGACAATTCAGAAACAACTATTTCATTACTTTTCCAGATACTACAGGGCATATTAATACATATTAGCACAAAGTCTGTGTACAACTACGTAATTTAATATGCTTTATAAAACAGTTGTATCTCAGATCACTAACTCTTCATTTGAATGGATAATAAATATAATTTTCAATTTTCTCAAAATGGTAAAAGCTCAGAAAAAACACAATTTCTTAACACAGATCTCAGTAGACTTTCATATAAACTCCTGGTTGTGTTTTCTGTGCAAGATTCACCCACAGTTAGTCTGATTGCTCTGTCAATTTTTCTTCAGATAAATTCAGGTTAGGAAATCTTAATCCAAGTGGAAGAAAGATACATAACTACATTTCAAAACTACTTTGCTCATACTGCAACCTGTCACTGGCCAACATATCTCTCAGCCACATTAATGTTGATAATAAATACTAACTGGCTCCTTCTGGGAAAAGAGTACCCAACACTTATTGGAAGAATGCATACTTCTAGTCTGGGAAACAATTTTAGAAAGAGCTTAGTAGGATTCCTCTATTACTGCTTAATAAGCATATGTTCTTTTATTGCTTCTTTTGAGTTAAACATAGCTCACCTATGTCATCTTTTGCTGTTGAAGTCAGATAATGAAACGGTAAGCGATGCTTTAGAAACCTGTATAAAACTTCAGTGCTGAATTAAATGGACAATGTCAAGTGCTAAATAAAAATGAGTTACAATTAGTTTTAGAGGAGAGCAAGCTATACCTGCAGCCTGCTGATAATTTACGTTTTCACAAACACATTTTTCACTGAAAGTAATGCTTCTTTCCCTGATAGTGCTGTGTAAAAGGCCCAGATGAAAAAAGAGTGAGACTGATGGTATGTGTAGGAATGTAGAGAACTGTCAGCATTAGATCAGGCACCTCTCCCCATCCCTGCCAGGGGACAAGAGACTTCTGAAACCTCTTACCTCTGAGAAAATGAGGCCACCTCCACCAGCTGAAGTTTGACTCCCTTTCCTGACATGATCAACTCAGCACACACAGTCATGCCTTTGAAAAGAATTAGAAAAAACCTGTTCCTTACTTTGCTGCATTTATAACAAGTTTAAGCACATCTTGCCGCAAACTTAAATTTAAAAACTCAAATTGAAGTCAGGTTTTTGCTAAGTTCACACAATGTTCCTTTGAAAATAGTGAAGTGAAAGTTTTGAAGTGCAAGTAACAAGGACAGAGGCCACAAGCTCTTACTCTACAGTGTAGCAGGCATCGTATTTAGTCTCACTCTTATCAGAGGTGATGTCTTTTGTAACTATTAAAAGCCTTCAATGAAGCATTCAAGCAGCACACAGAACTAACAGGGCAATTAAAAGCCACAAGAGAGCACCTATTTTATACTCCATGTTTACAAATCTCTACCTATTTAAAAGGCCTCATTCTCCTCTCACACCTGCACAGACAAACTGAATTACTCTGGTATGAAACTGATTAGGCCAACACATAAGAACCCACACAGGCCTTGTGTCTCCTAACATGAGCCATCCAAGATTTAGGTATCTAGCCTAAATTAGTCAACTGGGTTTCCTACCACATCCCAGGCCATCCAATTTTTACTGGATGATCTGGTGCCTTGGTTTTCACCTATGGGCCAGCCTCAGCTGGCTTATGGCAGGCAGCTCAACGAATTATTGCTTGCTTCTCTAATTTCTTGGGAGTGCCTTAAAAATGTGAATCAGGCATTAGGGCAAGAGCTCTAACGGGATCCTGCTACACCAGTGCAACGCTAACTCCAAAACCTATCAGTGATTTCAGTGTAAGCAGTGCTGGGAAAATGTGTGTTAATCACTGAGTTTGGGACATCTCTACTTTTTCTTCCTGAAACTGTCCAGCATTGCAAGTACAGAAGCTGCAAGGCAAGAGGGTTATATTGTAACAGGCAAAGAGAATAGACTACTTCTTGCACAGGCTCAGTGCAGAGGTTTTATGTCTTCTGAGACAAAAGCTTTTACTAAAAAAGTGATCTGAATTAATGAATTTTTCAGAAGGAACATAAGGCAGAGAAATGCCATTGGTATGGGGCAACCTCAAAGTCAGATATAGAAAGTGAGTTTCTCCTGAACATCTCATCTGTTTGCTGCTCTTCATCTTTCCATGGCTTCCAAGATGTCTGAAACTAATTTAATCAACTTTAAACAATGTCCTTTATTAAACAGAACATGTGAAGAGGAAGAATTTAACCTGTGCATGGTGTGAGAGTACAGACATTTGTCCTGTTCATGTCTAATGCCTTTTGTTTTTGAGAAGAATATTTGATACATGAAGTATAATAGCAACTTAGCTCTCCAGTTTGCCTTCTTGACTTGATTCTGGTGCCTCACCCTGAGTTACACATCAATCAATGTGTTTCATATCCTCCTACTGGCCTTGAAAAAAGGCAACTAGCCACAAAGCTGTCTAAATGCTGCAAAATTATCAGGTGAGCCTCACTGTTCAAAGACAAACTCATCAATTACTTTCTAATGAGAACAAAGGTAACAGAATCAAGAAGGTACTTTTAGCGCTAACCAAGCCCAATATATTCCAACGTGCTTAAGTACCTACACAGGCATATTTTATAAAATATGTTCAGCTTCCTGAACAGAGTCTGAACTGACAGTGCAAAAGTCAACCCCCTTGCTTTTTTTACCCTTTCATCAGGGTCTGCTGATGTTATAGTAGGACTGTAAGTTGACTAAAAAGGCATGTCCTCAGCTTCTTGGTCTCATCCAACACCTCTCGTTCCCAACACTGACTGCGGATCCCTCCTCTCCCAAACCCTCCTGTGCATATGAGAGGTGCCATGTTTGGCCTTTCCTGTGTGAGGACAGAGCTAGCACAAGAAGGAAATATCAGGAGTGCTTATCTGGGGTGAGTTGCATTTGCCACTAACCATTCACAAGGGACAGCTGGCATGTGAATTGTGTATCTCTACATAAAACTTGTGAGAACACAGTAGTAAAGAGATGGGCAAACTCCATGTGAGGTGGGCTCTTCTGCTCTGTTTTTTCACCCAGAGGAGACCAACACTGTAACAAACTCTCATTTTGTTCGTCTCTGAAGATTGGGCAGCATCCCCATACCACCCTCACAAATTAGAGAAAGAATGGATTAGTATTTAAGTAGCAGGTAGAACCACAACTCCGCCTAAGAAAAGACTTTCCAGTGGCTTAGCCTTGCTTGCTGAGCTGATCTACCAGGCTGCACCGTCTGCCAGAGCAGGCAACGTGACTTCTAACAATGAGATCCAGTCATGCAGTGAAGAGATTAATTCACATCAGTTATAATACCTATAGAACAACTCATTAAATCAGCCAGGTTGTGCCATCCAGCACACCTGATGGTCTTAATCTAATGTCTCACCCTGGCCCTGGGGTCATCAGTGGACAGCTGTAACTATAAGTGATTGAAAAGACATTTTCCCAGGAGAGTGTCTGTTTCCTGGAACTCAGGCATCACTGATTATTTTCCCTGTGTTGCCCATTCCAATCTTTCCTTTCCAATCTTCTTATCCCGTAGAGGGCCTATGCAGCTTTTTAGTGACTTGAAATCAAGGTATGAGATCAGTAATATTCTGATTACAGGCAAGTTCTGGAGGTAACATGTGGGCTTATAACAACACCACATTAGCACTGTATCGATCTATGGATCTGCTATTGTCACAGAATCATCTAGGTTGGAAAGGACCTTGAAGATCATCTAGTCCAACTGTTAACCTAACACTGACAGATCCCAACTACACCATATCCCTCAGCACTATGGTGACCCTACTCTTAAATACCTCCAGGGATGGGGACTCCACCACCTCCCTGGGCAGCCCATTCCAACGCCCAACAACCCATTCTGTAAAGAAATGCTTCCTAATATCTAGTCTAAACCTTCCCTGGCGCAACTTGAGGCCATTACCTCTTGTCCTATCACTAATTACTTGGTTAAAGAGGCTCATCCCCAGCTCTCTGCAACCTCCTTTCAGGTAGTTGTAGAGGGCGATGAGGTCTCCCCTCAGCCTCCTCTTCTCCAGACTAAACAACCCCAGTTCCCTCAGCCGCTCCTCGTACGACATGTGCTCCAGACCCTTCACCAGCTTCGTTGCCCTTCTCTGGACACGCTCGAGTCATTCAATGTCCTTTTTGTAGTGAGGGGCCCAAAACTGAACACAGTAATCGAGGTGCGGCCTCACTAGTGCTGAGTACAGGGGTAAAATCACTTCCCTGTCCCTGCTGGCCATGCTATTGCTGATACAAGCCAGGATGCCATTGGCCTTCTTGGCCACCTGGGCGCACTGCTGGCTCATGTTCAGCTGGCTGTCAATCAACACCCCCGGGTCCCTCTCTGACTGGCAGCTCTCCAGCCACTCCTCCCCAAGCCTGTAGTGCTGCTGGGGGTTGTTGTGGTCTCTGCAAAGGTAGGAGCTGATTCATCTAAGAGGTCATATTTTGTTTCCTTATTCCTGCAAAGCCTTGAAGTGTGTTACACTTGGAAGACGTAAGGACTTTCAGGAATGCCAAAGCAATAGTACGTGGTTTTGCAGAAATTACAGACTTCTTTAAACATGAGTCTTTTCAAAGAAAATTGACCCACCAGGTACACATCTCTCAGCTAACAGAAAGCACGCGGCGTCCACCACATTTTAAGATTCCCATTTGGCTAGTTGGGTCCTTCATGCTGAGAAGCACCTTGGAGCATGAGTCACACCCTGACCTGCAAAGCACTGGTGAGTTTACTCACCGCGATAAGGAGCCTTTCCAGGCAGAGCACGCCACATGTGCATCTCCCATCTCCGTTCTTAGCACTCAGCCAAGGGTGCCCACAGGGTCCCAACCTGCAGGACAGATTAGAGGGGCATATTTTCTTTTTGCTTCCCTCCGGTTTCCCTTCAGCCTCGAGGACTGGACTTGTACCACCATCTCATTTTGATGAGAGCTGCAGGCAGCTGTCAGATGGCAACATTGTTCACTAATACGTGAATGGGAATTGAGACAGCAACTTGGGAAGGTTTAGCTTCTGTAACTGTTCCTTTAAACCACCCAGTCCCTAGAACCTAGTGAGCTAAATTACCTTTAAAAATAATCATGTTCTGGGGGGAGAAAGGATAAAATTAAAAGGGTTTAAAACCAGAATTATTCTTTAACTTTAAAAATTATTATTCTCTAAGCAAAACCACACAGATTCAGTCTCCTGGACGTGAAAGGACATATACAGTCTAAACCAGCATCATAATCAAAAAGACAAGGTGTGTACAGCATGCAGTCACTTACAGAAGGGATCGAATGTTTGCAAAATTACATGCTGGCCTTAAGGAGTTCTCTGGGTGGAAGGGAAGATATACAGATGAACACCTTTCAGCATGATAGTATCTGCAGTTTTATTTCTGGACATGGAGTAATATTTAATATTCCCTGGCACAGGGTCTCCTGTGCAAATCCTTCAGGCTCTTTGAGATCAGACGCCTTCTACCAGCGAGCTGTACATCCCCCCGTTATTCCTGCCACTGCTGCAGGGATGCACGTGCTCTGGCTGAGCAGAGCCCCCATTAGCAACCTGCTGCCTTAAACGTATCCAACACCTGCCCTTTGGCTGGCTGATTGCAAAGAAGCAAGAGGAACTTGGAAGGTCCAGGGGAAATCACTGAACAGAGCGAGCCATACAGCACACACCACGTAAAGCAGGCAATGAGTTCTCAAGCCCTGGAAAAATTGGGTCAAAAGGGTCTGAAACAGAAGCTGTTAAGCAAAGTGAGAAACCAAGATTGTTATTTCAAAGCTGCTCCAATGAGGCAATATTGCTCTGTGGCCATGATATGCTTTGCTTTGGGTTGAGCTCAGCTCAAGACCGAAGGCAGTTTTGAATTGCAAGACAGCAGGGATTGTATAAAGCAGACACAAGCCACACTGGGAGCAGCAGCCATATGCAAAAGCAGGAGGGCAAGGAGGAAAAAGCAAGAGCAACTATGCTGGTAAGGGGAAGAAGTTAAATCACATGCTTTCAAAGATAGGCAAGGACAGCAGTGAAAACCTTCCACACAAAGTAATAGGTAAAACCACGCATATAGAACTTTTCACTTTCCAAGAATTTCATGCAGATTGCCCTTTTAGGTCACAACATCTCAGCTTTCAGCCTACCCACACAATGACTATGCCTCATGCCTCAAAAGTAGAGGAAAAAAACCAGTGATGACTCCATCCTCCTCAGAGAGGGATGCTACAGGACAGTACTTACAAGGCTCCTTGCAGTGCTTGTTGGGAGGGCATTTCAAAACTTACAAAGCATCGCTGTGTGTGATCCTAGGTAGCGTCAGGTGCTTGAATGCAACATGTTCAGAGTGCACAGCCCTAAGTACAGAAACACAGGGCCTTCTAATAGGAGCTTCATGGCAGGAGTGAACACTGCTGAGACACCCAAGCTTTCCCTGCTGTGCTTAAGTCAGAAAAAGCATCCCACCCTTGGGACTGCAGGAACTGGAGTCAGATCCTGAGGCAAGAGCAGAAATCTGCACAGAAGCATTTACCTGGAAATTTGTACAGAAATACAAAGGGGACAATGATTTTACCAGAAGCTTTAGCCAGAGTCATCCTACAATTATCTACCCTTATGTCTTGTTTATCTCATGGTGAAAAAAAACAACCAACAACTGTGAAATAACACCTGTGAAGAGGGATTGAAGTGACACCCTCCTGTAATAGCAGCTCCTTATAAAGAGGATGCACCAGGTCCAGCAGACCACAGTGGAGAGAATAACAAAGGTGCAGGAGACAGCCCTTCAAATGCTCTGACACAAACATCCCAGGGAAGACGGCAGGCAGCTGAGCAGAGGAGCCAGCTGGCAGCATGGTGGGTCCCTTCTAGCATCCTGCAGTCAACAAAACACCCGCTCGGAATGGAGAGTAGGGGCAGCAAACCCAAGAGGTTTGAGGATGGAGTCAGTGCTGGTGGCAACTCCCCAGAGCCAGCTTTCACAGAAAGGTGAGGGAAACTTTTCCAGGCCAATTGTACACACCCCTTTGAGTGTGGAAGTTCCCTCAGATGACACAGAGGTGTACGAGCCCTCAGGGGCTCTGTGGGCAGGGGCTGCCTGAGCCAAACAGATCGTCCCCTTTCCCAAGGGGGATACTGCTTGAAGAATACTAGCAGCATTTCCTCTGAACAAGAGATCCCCCACAGAAAGGCGAGTTGTCCCTTGGCACATGCTGCACAAGGATTATCAAACTGTGCAAGGCATCTTTTGGCTCTCCTGCTGCAAGGACGCGGGTGCAGTGCAGACCTGGCTGATCCAGGGATCCTGAGCTGTGGTGGTTTAGCCCCTGCCGGGGTCTGAGACCACGCGGCCGCTGCCCCTCCCCCACAAAGGGAGTGAAATACAAAGCCCCAAGACTGAAATAGGGAAAGGTTTAATACAACAGTGCAATAGCAACACAACAAACAACAACAATAACAATAACAGTAATAGTGATAGCAGTGAACAGAGCAAAATAGCTACTAAATACAGCAGTGAGAAACACAATGTACAAAACCACGAGTGCACCGCGCTCCCGCGCCAGGAAAAATGTGACCTGCCAGGATGTGACTTCTGCATGGTATCTGAATAACCCGGCTAGAGCTCCCCCCCTCTGCTGGGGAAACTTAACCCTATCCTGGTTAAACCAGGACATGAGCATTAATGATCCAACACGGAGAGCTTCCAGACCCTGCCCAGCACCCGCTCTTCAGGGGCCTCTTCAGCCAAAGGCAGCTGTAGAGAAGAGCCAATGCTCTACCAGTGACTTCAATCTTGTTGCAAAAGGGGTTACATGGCACTGAGCACTGCCAGTTCTTTCCCACGTACATTCAAGGCAATTACTGATCTTGCCCTTAAACTCTGAGTGCTACATAGCCAGACCAGGGAGCAGGTAGTCACTGGACCTCAAGACTGGCTTTGAATCCCAGTCTCTGGGGACAAAAGAGGGATCCATGATGTTGCTTGGCCAAATTCAACTCAGCGGGTCTCACGCAGAGGGTTTTTTTCCTCCAACACAAGTTTCAGACACAGCTGGAAACAGGAAGGCCACATTCAGAGACGAAGCTTTAGTCAGGGGTGAAGAGAGCCCTGGAAGACAGCGAGAAGCACAACCCCAGCAAGAGAGGGACACGTCTGATGCAGCATGAACTCTGCAGCCAGATGCAGAGAGATGTGAGCCCCAACACTCAACACGGTACAGGACTGCAAGAAGCCACACCAGCTACCCACAGGCAGCTCTGATGCTTCAGACCAGCTCCCTTCTTGCATGGAGAACTCACCACGCACAGCTCCACTTCTAACCCAATAAATCGATCCTGAGCAACCAGCCTCTGCCAGGACTCAGTGTCACCAATGCCGCTCAAGGAATAAGGCACAGAAGACACTCAAAGGGAACCTGCTCAGACCTGACCCAAGAGGCTCCTGACCTCCCAGGAAAGGGAATTCCCTTCAGCTGGCAGCAGGGCCACATTTTGTGCCTTCTCCTTCAGGCCGTGAGGAGCAACAGCACTTCCGAAGGATCAATCCTGACCACACCGGCTGCCAGAGTGGAAACCGAGGTGGCTTTCCTCTTCGCAACGCCCTCGGAAGAGGCAGGTCAGTACTAGGTTCTAAAGCCTCAGCTAGATAACGGAAGCCTGCTGCTGACTTCAACAAGCTTTGGATCAGACCTTAAAAATATTTGTTCAACAAAATGTCTCTGTCACTAATATAGTCTTACAAATTCCTTTTTCCTTCTATGTACAGTGAAAACTAAGAGCCCCTGGGATTATGGCATCCCAGCATTAACAGCAAGCCCAAAACTCAGCTAGAGCTGGAGAAAGAATAAAAACACTATGGGTGGAAATTACTTGATCTCCAGCTAAAAGCAACTGGCTGACAAGAAAGCCAAAAGCAGCAGGGAGAAGTCAATTTGCTTTCTGAAACTCTCAGCTTGAGAAACACACCTGTATTAGCAGCAGGTGACATGAACCTTTATCTAAAGAGTTTAGTTTACATTCTCAGCAGGGTCTCTTTATACTTCACTCACTCCTTCTAGAGCAAGAACTAGGTCCAAGGCAGGCTTTGAGAGCAAGACCCTCCCCCCTCCAACTCTGTATATCAGAGCTTAGCCTAAAATCCCTCAGCACCTAAAAGACACCGTTCTCCTCCAAACTGTGAGGATGTTAAATACATTCAAATGCAAATCCACCCTTAGCACTTCAACTTCCATGGAGCTCAGCAAGGTTATGAAACTGAACTCAATTCAACCAGGCAGCACAGATACAGTAAGAGGTCAAGAGGCATCTTCAGCTGGCGCTGAAGGAAGAACACACACATCATCCCCTCCATCAAGGCAAACCTGTCTGATGCCAGCGCTTCACACCATTTCAAACACTGTGGTCAAGAGGCAGCACCGTGCTTCAAACAGCAAAAGTGACTTACCAACATACTCAGAGAGGAACACAACAAAGAATGGAGTGACCAGGTCATTGATTCCCTGCACACAGCCGCTGGCTGGGTGTCGAATGGCCCAGATAAACAGGATTCTGTCAAAGATCTAGGGAAGAATGAGGGAAAGCAGGTACCTGCATTAGCTGTGCACAAAGGAAAGGCAGAAAAGCATAACTGCTAAGCTCAGGGAGCGGAGATCATGCACTGACAGGCTTTTCTGCAGCAATACTGGTGAGATAAGAAGCATGCAAGTCCTGGGAGAGACTCGGGTATGATCCACAGAACCCCCACACAGGCCAGCCCACACTTCACAGAACAAAGCAGCCCAGGCTCCTCAAAGCCTCTGTTTGAAGAAGTGCAGACCCAACTTTTCAAGATCCAGGTGGCTTAAGACCCTTCCACCCATAGGGCAGGGCTGCCCATTAGCAGAGCAGCACACCTTGCTGAGCATCACGTGGAAAGCCAAGGCTGCTATCTGTTATCAGCACAGTTCGTCTGGCAAAACATCACGGGTCGGGATAGTTCCCAAGAGAGCAGCCTCCCCCCAACAACCAGTGCATTATTGCCAGACTGCCCAGCCCCAGGGCACCGTGCTCTGACATATACACACACGCTGAGCTCATTTCTAAAGAGCACAGATGCTCCTCACACCTCCTGGCCACCTCTCAAACCCTTCCCTGCCCGCGTTTCCCACATTCTGCTTCACACAGAAGAGGTTTCATAGCAAAATACAACTGATCTCCTCTGGTTCAATCACCTTGAATTTGTCTCAAAACATAAGCTTCAGGTCTTTTACCAATTCTTGGCTACATCTCACTACAAAAGAGCTGATCTCATCACTCCTGAGCACCAAGTATGATTTCAGAAACATGGGACAAAGTTTCAGCAGGTATTCACATCAGGAGCTGTCAGCCAGGGAAGTTTCCCTGCAAAACCCCCTCACTCATGGCAGTGCTGGTCTAAGCCCACACACACCCCACAGCAAATGTAGGGCAGGAGCTTCGCTCCCCCTCTTACCTCCTGGATGAGCGGCTGCTGGAAGACGGGGATGGGAGGGTTGGTCCTTGGAATGTCGATGTGGATCTGGAAGAGAGAGTGGGTTACACAGACCAGCTGTGCTTTCCAGGGGCACAGTAACTCCTCACAGGCTAACAGAGGGGAATCCACCCCTCAGTGTCCCCTCAGGCAAGAGCTGCACATGCTGACAAGCGCAGTGAGGGCTGCAGATGACAGCTGCACTGAGAAAATCATCTACAGTTTAATCTCCAGTCTCCTCTGCTCAGGCGTGGGCAGGTGCCCTGAGCTGGGAAAGAGCTGGGGTCTGAATTCTAGTTATTAGGTCGATTTAGGGAAGGCTTAAACTACTACCTGTAAGAAGACAGACAGAAACATGGTGTCCTGTCCCCAAGGAGAAGACTCCTGATAGCTACAGCTAGAGGGAGCAAAGGGACATAACCAAGGCAGAAAGCCAGGCAACGGGCAGAGGGCTTGTACCTGTCAGTAGGTGTCTTGATGGTGCTCCTTGTCCTGGGAATCGTAATACTGCTGGATGAAGCCGAAGCACTCCTCCCACTTGTGCTGCAAGGTCAGCTTTCGCCACTCCATGTTTGCAGGGAGATAACCCTGTGGCAGGAAAAGCTGTGTCAGGGCAGACCCTCTTCCCTCACCACAAACCACCCCCTGAAATCCTGCTGGTCAGCTGTGCACTTGGAAGCATCAGGCACAGAGACTCAGGAGCTGGGGAAAGAGCTTTCATGGAATTTGGCTTTCCCAGCCCCTGATGCCTTCACTGATCTTGGAGCAACCCACCTTCACGGGATTCAGTTTCCCAAACAAGAGGGAACCACACGTTCCCAGCAACAGTCTGGGCTTTGTGCTCCAAGAGGATGTAGCAATTACACTCCCCAACCAAAAAAAACCCTACAGCTCACCCGTAGGCTGGGCACAGATACAAATGAGCAAACCTGGTTACAGGACACAACGAAGGTCTAGCAGCACATGTCCCTGGCTTGGCACAGTCCCCCAAGACTCCTGCGTCACAGCTCCGAGTACTCACTGAGAGGAGACGCCACATCACAGGTCGGACCTCTCTGGGCACACCAGGCCAGCTGCATTTCCTCAGCTCATCTGCAAACGGACAGTGGTGGCAGTGGGTTAGATCCTAGGCACGTCCAGGCACCACTACACCCGGAAGGAGAGGAAAGCCCAGTCTGCTCCTGCAGGCTCTGGAGACACTTGAGTCTCCAGGAAGGCTCCACATTAGCAATGACAGGGGATGTGGGTCTGCAGCAAGGGGACTAGAGACGTTCTCAGCTCAGTCTGGGTACAGGACTGGTGGCTGCAGGGGCTCCAATCCTCCAGATCCTCAGTTCTCATGCAGAGCCCAACAGCCCCCAGTGATCACAACCATCATTTGTGAGATGGAGAAAGACTGGAAACAGACAGGCTGATGGGGGACATAACCATCTGCCAACAGAGCAGTTTGTGCAACTATTCCGCTTGGAGCAACTGCAGGTAGTCATTTCATCCACACCAGAGCAGACCTGATTGCAACCTGAAGCAGGTAGCAGGGCCCCTCCACCTTTCCCTTCCCACCCGCAGGCACCCCCGTTTTGCCACACTCACCCAGGTCCGTGCTGTGGCTGAAAAGGAGCTGCTGAAACTTCTCTGGGCAGGTTTTCTCCCTCAGTGTCATGGGGGGAGCATCAGAAGCGTTTTGGTCAGAGATTCAGGCGATGAGCGGAATGACGGGCCGAAGGGGAAGAGACTGCTGCTTCTGAAGGGGGGTCCACACACAGGCCTCCTCTGCAAGGAGCAGATGCTGCAGTGAGGTGGGGACGGAGTCTGCACCTCTCCAACCCTACTTCTGGCCACTGCAGATTTCACCCCTCTCTTCCCCAGTTCCAGCAAACAGAGCACCGCTGACCCACTCTGATGGATCAGCTGGTTCACAGGCATCTGTTGTGGCTCTTCCATCATTTCCCCCCCATTTCTCCCTCCCTTCCTTCCTCCTGCATCAGACACCTGGCTGCCAGAGGATCAGAATTCCCTCTTCCCATGGGAAGCCATGGGCAGAAGGGCACAGGAGATGAGGCAGAAGGACCTGTGGGAATCCCACAGGAACCAACTTTCAGATCCGTTCTGCTCACTGCTGATCTAAAGAGTGATCAAGCTAATTGCTAGTGCAGAGAGGAGGCGATGGGCTGCCAATGCCACCTGCTGGCAGCAGGGACCTGCTGGGTGACTTCCACAGCACAGGCAGCCGGCTACCTGCGACGAGCAGGGGCTGATGCTGCTCAGTTCTCTGCCCAAACTGCCCCGACCTGGGGTCAACAGGACCTCATCCAGACCTTTACTAAGAGCAGCACACTGGGCCACAAAGGAAGCAGACAGTGAGCAACCCCAAGCAAGGGCTTAACAGATCTCCACAATCCCTTAGCACCCAGAACACAGGATCGTCTGGGCCTATACGCAGGATACTGAACATCAGAGGAGACTGAGGCATTAAGGCCAAGCCTCCAGAAACGGCTCCTTGGAGTACAGGATACTACAAGGAGGCGAAAGCCTGTGTTGAGCTTACAGGCTTTGCCAGAGCTTCTCGCCCGTAAGATGCGAGTAGCAGCAAGGGGCTGAGTTCAGCAGTCAGTCAGGGGAGTGCCAGAGCACAAGGCTGCTCCTGAGGGTGGTTCTTACCAGCTGTCCCAGAGAGCTGGGCCTCGCTGCTGGACTTGATGACCTTGCAGTTGGTGGGCACATCGCTGAGAGCAGACTGGGCCCACTCAGGTTTCGCCCACAGCTTACTGTGGTTCTCCAGAACCCGGGCTGCCGTGGCCTTGGCCACTTTAGAATTCAGGGTTTGTAAAGAAGAAGAGGAGGAAGAGAAGTCCTCATCTTCATCATCACCAATGTCCCAGGCATCACTAGTGTTGCGGGAAAACTCGTGAAAGCTGGAGGCCTTCTTGCTTTTCATAGGCAGCGTCTTGGAGCGGTCCTTGATGAAGCTGGGAGCCAGAGAGAAACAGTATCAGAGCCATGCTGTCAGACCACTCCATTTTCTTTCCTGCCCTACATCCTCACTCCAACCAGCCAGTCCCTTCTTCCAATTTCCCCATTCCTCCTCCCAAGCCCATGGAACATGTTAAGTCTCTCTGGGCTGCCCGCTGGCGGGAGGCAGAGCCCGAGCTGGTACGATGGCAGGGCACGGAGGCCACAGTGCCAGCACACAGCTGGAGAACTGCCAGGCTTCCCAGCTCAGAAGGGCAAAGGGGAGAGACGTATGACTCCTCCAGCTCTGCCTCCCCCCACCCTAGAAAAAACTGGTAGATTAACACCCAAAAAAAGTCCTGCGACCTGGGGAGAGGCATGTCAGGAGTTAGAGCCAGTCTGCACTCGTGGATGCTCCTGATACAGCTGCAATGGCTCCCAGCAGACAGGCCAGCCTGGTTCTTCACTCAGGCACAGGAGGAGCCTTTGCATTTACCCTTCAGCTACAAGAGTCAAAGTCCACTACCTGAAGCATCACAGAAAAGGGGGAACCTTCACCACTACACAGCACGAGATAGAGACAAGAAGGCAGTTCAGATCAGCTCTGCCTTTTCCTGCTGGGAAGGGTGCTGCGGTTCTCTAGCCTCGCAGCCGCCAGGCAGCTTTACCTCCCCTTCCCTTAATTCTTCCATCTCCGAAGGGGAGCAGAGGGCTCAGACACCACTGCTAAAAAATACGCCTGTCTCCTTTGATGTGGCTAGTACGATATGGATTTCTGGCCACAAGGGACCCCAGCAGATGAGCTTTCCCCGCAAGCTTTCGCAGAGCTCAAGGCAGCACCACACACCGCTGCTGCCATTCTCCTCTGGAACATCACAGTGCCAGAGGATGCTGGAGACCTCCACCCGCTGCAGGACTGAGAAAAAACCTGCAAAGCCTCGTGGCCTGCGTCTCCAGAAGATAAGCACTTACTTTTTGGTGAGCCGGGGATCCAGCAGAGGATGCTGTGCTCCACAGACAGGTTGAATGCTGCAGAAAAGGGAAAGAAAAAAGACAACACTGCAGAAAGCCACAGAGCACCCACAAATAATCTCCTCAACCTAGTCTGGGGTTGCACTTCTCGCCTGTTGTCAGGAGCTGAATACAGACCAAAAGCAGCTTCAACACTCTTCTGTCTTCAAAGCCTTAGATCCAAAGTGCCACATTCAGCTGAAGATTTGTTCTTTGCAGCAGCAAAGAGAAGCCTTGTTTAAATTCTTAGGCTCTCTCCAGCCTGAGCTGGGTTTTGAGATCTGCTCTTTTCTGCACCACTGATTCACTCTGAGTGACCACATGTCTCAGTCCCCCTGCCTCACGCACTGATGTTCATTCTTTTTTCCTTCAAGGGGATTTCCAGGTTTGGGAATTCACATTTCTGAGCCCTGCAGGACAGGGAAGGACTCCAGCCAGTGACACTGGAGCTCTTCTGCAACACACCTGAAGGATTGAACCTCACACTGGCTCTCAGGCTTGCAGCCAATGCTACGGTACACGGTTTGACTTGGGTCCAAATCCCAGCTTAATCAACTACCTCCTATGGCCTGAAAGGAGTCATGTCTCCATCCCTCAGCTCCCCTCCCGGTGGAAAGGGACCCATGGGACAGGGAGCCCGAGGGCTGCAGGCACTACATGGGGAGCAACACCTCAGAGAAGAGCTCCTATACAAGTGCTCATCACTGGTTGTAGAGCCTCTGGATGCAAGACAGGAATCCTGAGCTATTACCTCCATTTGGTTAACTATTCACAGCCACCCCACCCTGAAAAACCATCTCTGGAAAACAATTCCTCCTTACCCCTTGGTACACAGCACAGTCCCGCATCCCACGGCAGAGACAAGGGCCCGTTCAGAGCTGGCACACAAGGGACAGGCTCCTCATGGGTCAACAGAGCTGGCCTGGTTTCCAGGAGCTGCAGATGGTGCCCAGCAGTAAAACGAGCAGAGCCCAACCATGTAGGAGGAGGACAGCAGCCTGGTGCGGCTGGAAAGCATGCTGGGAACCCGTTGATGCAGGGGAGGTGGCAGCAACAGGCCCAGCTGGCAGGGAGAGATGCAGAGATCCAGGGCAGAGGCTGGAAACAACACAGCACAGAGAGATCCTGGTTGCAAAGCCCAGCGAGGGGTGGGCTTGCCGCCGCAGCAGCCGTCCCTCGTAGCTGGAAGCACTGAAAAGGTTTGCTGTGTTTACCCACCAGCAATCAAGCCTAGGAAAGAGTTTGCTGACTAATTAACAGATAGGAGTCAGGACAGCTATTAAGCAGAGGCACCCCCGTGGGTGGGCACAGCAAGCAGATTGTCAGGAGTAAGAAAAACAAACCCTTCAGATCCACGCTGCTTCCCAGTG
Organism: Strix aluco; assembly: GCF_031877795.1. Taxonomy (NCBI): domain Eukaryota; kingdom Metazoa; phylum Chordata; class Aves; order Strigiformes; family Strigidae; genus Strix; species Strix aluco. Next base: position 126,136,032 of record NC_133932.1, read on the forward strand.
ACTCATGGCAGCTCCTGGCCGCAGAGGAGGCAGCAGAGCCTCTCCGATACCCAGCACCAAGCTCATGCTGTCTCATGACAGCAGTCACAATGCTGCTCCTCTCTGCGCGGGGGGTCCCTGCGCTGCTGAGGGGCGACCGCTTTGATTCACGTGCAAAGGCCTGAACTTCACAAGCCAAATGAACGATGTGTGTTCAAGATAGGGGAGGGGATGTGGCAGCCAGCTCTGGGTGAGGAAACCCTTTCCTGGGTCTCCGAAGCAATCGGCGGATGCCTTCACTGGCTAATGGCCGATACAGTGGCAGAGGGTCCCACCTCCCAAGCAGCTCTTTTTAAAGAATTTGTACTCAGGCTCCCCCAACAAAGCATCCTGAGCTGATCTAAGTGCACAGCCCATCAGGCCGTGCTCCCACACAAGCAGCTCAAGATGATGGTCTCACATCCAGCAGGCTACAGAGGCAGGGCTGAACACCACTATCCTGCATCGGTGAGCTCAAACCGCTTCATGAAGCGGGTTCTGCCCGTGTTTGTCCCATCTTTGCCCATTCTCTGCCCTATCCATCCGTGCAGGCTGGACAGGAGGTGTGCAAATGCTCTGAGGGGTGCAACAGGTGACTTCTAAGATACACGAGCACTTGCACAACTGCCAGACAGCAAGTTTCTGCCATAGTATCTGTAGTACCCTCGATGTCTGATCCTGCTCCTTTAGCTCACATCCTTGTACCCAACTCCCAGCACATCCTACAGCTCCACACAAAGGTGTGTTACCACATCCTACCTTTACAGCTAAGAAAATTGAGCGATCCCACCAAGTGATGCTCAGTAACTTTATTTACCCACTCTTGTCTGGTTTTCCCTGATGCAGCTCGGCTAGATGAATCTGCTCTCTCCCAGCTTAACTCCCTGTCTGAAGCTGTCTTCGCCAGACTTCTGCATGGACAGAAAGCTCAGGACAGGCACTACCTCTCAGCAAACACACCACTCCTTGGTCAGGAGCCGAGACCTAGGCTGACTCTGTGCTCCCAAATCGACTGGATGAGTCCCCTGTCCTGTCTCAGTTTAAGCTTTTTAAGACAGGCATTTTTTGTTACCCGTATGTTCAGTGTCTGGTACAACAGCTGCGGTATCTGCGTTACAATGCTCATGAGGAGATCATCACAGGGTGTAGGTTACTGACACTGCACATCCATGAAACCTCAGTGCCACTTTGGACACAGAACATATTTATTCCTAGCAGATTCTGTTTCTCCCCTTTTAAAACAGCATTTAAATACCCCCACTGGAGCCTGGCTGCCCATCTCTCTAAAGAACAGGAAATAAACAACCCATTGCACAGAGGGTAAGACACTAGACCAATCTGTCAATGCATCCCCAGAAAATTACTGGGCTGAGAATTCCCAATGCAAAAACCACAGGCAGTATTGGAAACGTGAAACAACATTTACTGGTTCTGCCACCTTAAATCCCCCCAGCCGAGCCCCGGTGCCAAAATGGCCACTCATAACGACAAACGGGGGGAAGGAGGAGCCGCCATTATGGGGCAAGCCATGAAGCACAAGCAGTCACTTCCTGAATAAACGGGGATAAACTGGGAAAAAAACAGATGTCAGAAAAACCAACAGACTTCCCAGGTGACATGGGACTGGGACCCTGCCAGCCCGCAGGCACTGCCATCCCTCTCACGCCCTGAGGGGAAACCTTATCACAGGGGTGGCCGGCAGCCACTGGGCCTTAATGGCACCTGGTGTGGGCAGAGAGGGACAGGGTCTGCTGTCACCAGTGTCCCCAGGCTGTGGGGACATGGGGACATCCAGTTCCTGAGGGAAATGTGCGACGGGCCCTGCTGAATTAGCAGCCGCCTCACACAGTCAGGCCGCCGGCATGGCCTTGCCCCACAGGAGTCAGTTCCTGACGAGACGCCTCAGATTCCCCTGTTTGCAAAGGGCAGGGCAATGGCAGGAGGGGAGCTGGCTGTCACTCAGGGTGTCTCAGGTGTTGAGGGTCATCGGAAAAGGGATAATTACCACCCCCAGCTCAGCCTCTGGGCCAGGGTGGCTCTTGCCATCCCCCCAGGGTCAGGTCCCGGCTTGGCAAGATCATGGCTCCTGCCAAGCATTCAGTGAGAGGCTTGGAGAGCCTTTCAGGACACACGAGGATCGGAAGCACTCAAAAAAGGGACGAAAAATTACAAAGCAGGTGCATTTCTGCAAAACCAGCCTATTTTGGGCGGACAGGGCTGACAGCAGAGGGCGGCACAGGCTCCTCGCTGGCGCCTCACCACAGGGCCTGGCCTGGCACCTGGGTGCTTTGCCCTGACCCAACCTGTTCTTGCTCCTTCCCTTGCCATCAGCTGCTCTCGGGGTACAGGAAGATATTTTGGGGGGCAGAGTGAGCCCAAGATCATGGCAACGAGCCCAGGATCTCTGACAGCTTTCAATTTTGAATGAGAATGAAAACCGAGAGAGAAGAGTCAGTTCCTTTTCCCATCTCAAAGCTGAAGTGGAGAAGAGAAACTTAAGAACTGACAAAAAATAGAGCATTTCGAGGTACCCAGCTGCAGGGAGATCACTGCCCTCCTGGTCAGGGGGTGCAGTGTTGGACTAGCAAAGTTTCCAGAAAGTGCTGGTTCATCCAGGGTGAAAACGCTGTTCCTTCCACCCAGAGTTAAAAACCTGTGGGCTACAAGGTGTGACAAACAGGGTTATTCAAATCGCTTCATCCCGTAACACAACTGCAAACTTTGAGAGATAGAAACCATCCTGCATCAGACCGGGAGCCCTCAGTGTCAGTGGGAGGCTGAGCACGCCAGAGAGTCTGTCCATCTGTCCTAGAGTCACGGCCAGTCACACTCCATCTTCTCGTGCTTCGTTTATTGACTTTATCAAAGACTTTGTTTGGAAAGACCCTGCTAGAGCAGCAGGAGAGTGACTCCTCCACCTTGGCAAGGGAAGGTGGCTCATTGTCTCCACGCTGCCCACATCCTGCTCCTCTCCCCACAAGTAGAGAAAACCCACCCAGAGGATGGGGGAAAAGGACTGAAATCCAAGTCCTCGACATCCTCAGCTGTGCTTCGATTGCCATCAGGTCTCAGCTGGTGACGGCAGGAGCCAACCTGGGCCAAACTGAGCCATGTGTTTTGGGGGGGATCTACACGCACCCATGCACACACATAGGGATGTTACAGCGAGTGATTTACTACGAGTAGTAGCCCGGCACCGAGATTACGGCTGTCGTGGCACATCCATGCCACGCGGGTGGCAGCACAGGGGCGGTTTCTGTTGGGGTCAGTGCTGATGGCTTACGAGGCCACACGCGTGTGCCGGGTGCCCGGCCCTGCCTGCCCATTGCGGGGAGCTGGGGGAGGATGAAGACTTTTGGCAGGGGTTGACCTGAAATGACATTTTGCTGCTTCTGTTTTTCTCACAGCTTTTGCAGTGGGGCAAGATCTCCGTCCCTGCAACCTTTCAAATGCACACGCGTGCCTGTGTGTCATTTCAGGTTAACTGAAGCGGCTGCTTCAATTTGAAACAGGAGCTGTTGTTCCATTTTTTGGCTTGCTTAACCCCCCTCCTAACTCTAATAAACACAGTGATTAAGGACACAGAAATATTACCCTGGAGAAAGGGGACCAAAAGCTTGGAAAAGGATGAAAGAAACACACCGGTTACCCCTTTAAAAAATATATTTCCTTAGCTGAAGCTGCTAAATTTGACTCAACTTTACACACTGGAAAGGTTTTGCAGTTGTTGGTTGGGGTTTTTTTTACAGTGAATAAAGTGTTTAAAGCCTGGGGTGAGCCAGAGAGAGGGACTGCTGCCTGGGCACAGGGGTTTTAAACAAGAAAGCCCTGGGGCAAGAAAAGAAAAGGATGGTCCTGTTGTCTGACATCTGGGGGATCTGCAAAGTATCCTGCAGAAGGGGAAACGTGCCTCTTCCTTGGGGCAGACACACAGACCTGTGTGCGCAGCGCAACAGGTGCGCCATGAGGTCAAGGAGGAACAGGGCTTCAAAATTCAGCACGTTAATTTAAAAAAAAAATCCCAAGCAAAAACAAAAACCTAAAACAACGCCCCCAAAGCCGAAGCACTGCAGAGCTGGGAAGTGGGGTTTGACAGTTTGGAGGGTAAAAGCTCAAGCGAAGTGTTACCACTGCTGACTGATAGCGACCGACTTCTTGTAATCCCAAGATCAACTTCCTCTGGCTCCGCGTTCACCGCAGCTGAGCTGGAGGTGGGGAGAGCCCGCCGGCGGCTTTCTTCACCTCCCGGCACCCGGCACCCAACACCCACTCCACACCAACAGACCCGGAGCAACAGGATCTGCCTGACTACTAAAGTTTAATTTGGCTGACAATATCTGGCTTTTCACAAGGTCGCTTTGATGTTTGTTTCCTTGCCATCCCCAGCACACGCTCCACAGCCCTTCGATCCCTCCCAGACCTGCCAGGAGCAGTCGGCCCTGGAAACACCCCGCAGAGGGATGGGCCCAGCCTTCCCCGTGGTGCTGTTGGCTGGCTGGTCCTGGCTGACGTGGCTCAGCGAGCCTTTGGGCGAGACCTTCGGAGTTAGTCTCAGCTGGAGACAAATGGGCGGTCCTCGCAGTAGCCACGCCACGGTGTGGCCACCGGTACCCGGCACACTCGCAGCATCCTTCATCCCGCCCCACAGTAAAGGGATGTCTCCGTCACGTCAAGTGGTTTGATTTTATTTAAAACCGCATGAAAAAAAATATAAGATTTCTGAATTCCCCTGTACAATATGAACTATTAAGAAAAAACCTGCCGGCTAAAACATATAAAGACTTGACAGCGCAGACAGCCCGGACCAGCCCCCCCCTCCCCAGCCCCAAACAAGACACCTGCGGGGAAAAACAAAACACATGGCAAGGAAACAACAGCAACCAGAACTATGTACAGAGAGAGCTGGGGAGCAGGCAGCCGCTCCGCACCCCCGCCAGACAGAAACACTCCGGGTGGGGATGGACACGGGGTTCAGCAGCTGTGGAAGCAAGGCGTGGGTTGGAAACCCACACGAATTATAAATAAATAAAGAAGTTATCCTACCGGCCAGAACTCTCTCTTTAAAAAACAAATCCATGAAAATAAATTAAAAACAAAAACTGGAAAAAAGAAAAAAAGGTAAAACATTATCTCTATTAACAACTGCACATCAAACTTCGCTCCCATATAACTCTGAACATATTTACAGCTCTGTTGGTTTGCATTGTTTGTGCATTCGTGAGGGCACAGGGAAGCAAAGTGTTATAAATGCAGACGCAGAGCCAAAAATAACTTTTATAAATTTATTGCAATAAGAACAAGTAAAACAAAAAGCTCGGTACGCCGGGGAGCTGGGGGGGGGGTTCTGGTCCACACCCACAGACACCAAGGTGGAGCTGTGCCACCCCCCTTATAGTCTACCCTCATGCATATTCACAAAATGGGCGTAATTCTCCCCAAAAAGTTTCCCCCTCCTGGCTGCGCAACCGCAATAGAGTTTTTCGAACCTTCCCCATCCGCACATGTGCAGTAGTATCTCTCGAACTTTCCCGGGTCTCTCTGGTGTTGCTGGGGGCTTCTGACAGGGGTCCCTCCAGTACTTTTCCACTTGCGCAACAACAGTCCATAGGAGTCTGTGTTTACAGAAAAAGAACTCTGAACCATTTTAACAACAAAACCACCGTAAATCCCCTTTAACTTATATACATTGCAAAGTACCTGCAGCATACCTGCTCTTCACATTAAAGTCACTATATTTTACAATGAATCACCACCATATTCTTTACACAAAGAAACCCAGAAAATCCACGCGACGTGGAGGCACAGGAGGTGAGGGATCGCCTGCTTGTCTCCCAGGTGTCTTCTGACCTGTTTTCTTTTTGAAAGTGGAAAAGGAAGTATATACCCAGGCAAGTCTTGGAAAAGCAGCAGTGTAGGAAAATTCAAGTATTTCCTCCAGCACAGCCCAGATCTCAGCTGAAAGCACTCAAGCATGGTGACAGCGGAGGAGGCAGCCATTTGGCCACAGTACCTGCCCTCCTCCCCAAGTTTTTCCCCCATTGAAGCTTCTCTTGCAATAAGGTCTCCGATCCTCTCGCCATCCTGAATTCAGGTGGTCAGGAAGATGTTTGGGAGCCACCAAAACCAGATGGTTTGCAATAAAGTCTCCTCTCTCCACCAATAACAGAACCAAAACAAACAAACAAAAAATAAGAATTACTGGCAAGCAAGACCAGCAAACGAGACAGGGTCATTCAGATGGAGCCCAGGACAGCTGGGTTGGATGGTGGCCACCAGCACTTGGCAGACCAGGTCTCCAGCCCAGCTTCGGGACAGGATGTGCGTGTTCCCATCTGATGATCCCTGCTCAGTGCTACGGTGGTGAGGAAGCCTGGTTTTCTTTGCTTCTTATGGCCAGGAGATGCCTGGAGCTGTTCTTTGCCAGGGTGCCGGGCCAAACCGAGCAGGTGGGGTCTCTGCCATCTCCGAGGGCAGGTGAATGCCTCGCAGCCAAGAGTGGTTGAAAATGTCCTCCAGAGATGGTCTGTCTGAAGGGTGCGAGGACAAACACCACCTGATCAGATGTTGGCATTCTGGGCAGAGAAACCACAAAACACTGGTCAGAGGAGGCTCCTGTCCACCTTCCACCACTGCCTGCAGTGCCCAGGCCATGCTGGGTGTGCTCAGGGCTACGTCCAAACCTCCCGATCCAGGAGCTGTATTGGAGGAAAGCAGGATGGCAGGACACATGCCACCTCCCCCAGCTAACCATGGGAGATCAACATCCTCACGTGTCTCCTCCCCCAGCTAACCACGGGAGATCAACCTCCTCACGTCCTGCCTCCCCCAGCTAACCGCAGGAGATCAACCTCCTCATGTGCCACCTCCCCCAGCTAACCACAGGAGATCAACCTCCTCATGTGCCACCTCCCCCAGCTAACCACAGGAGATCAACCTCCTCATGTGCCACCTCCCCCAGCTAACCACAGGAGATCAACCTCCTCATGTGCCACCTCCCCCAGCTAACCACGGGAGATCAACCTCCCCATGTGCCTCCTCCTCCAGCTAACCACATAGTCTTCTACGCCCATCTCCGTGTCTAACAACAGATCGGAAGGTAGTTGTCAGAACAGCAGCTTCAAAAGAATGGCTCTGTGAGGTCCCCACACAAGCCACAGCTACCGATTGTGGCCGAATCGCACTGTCCCTTCCCACCCCACTGAATTTCTGGCTCCGTTTGCCCTCCCGGTTCCCAGCACACTGGCGGGACGGGCCCCAGGCTAACTCACACCACGTGGGGACAAGCCACAGAGAGCAGAGCGTGGCTCCCGCAGGCTGCGGCCGCCGCCAGCCGGGCAGTGCCCGAGGCCCCGTGCCCGCCGCCCCACGCCCCTTCTCTGGTCTGGGCGTTGGTGATCCGCAGGTCGCAGTTGGCCGCCTTCAGGTTCTGGCGGCCCCTGATCTGGCGCTTGAGGTCACCGAGGGAGATGTGGAGGCTGCTGAAGGTGACCATGTCATAGCACAGCTGGGAGGAGAACTTGTAATGCACACACAGCATGGCTGGGCCTGGCGACGCCTGCTCCTGACAGCGTCTGCCGCGGCAGGTGGTATCTGCCAGCCCCTGGTCCTGGCCCCCGCCCCTGCAACGCCTCCAGCCCGGGGCCCTCAGCGATCGAGCTGGGCTGCGGTGGCAGCGCCCACCCAGCTCCTCCTTGCAACCCCGGGCCAGCAGATGTGTGATGGGGAGAGGCCCCACGGCCCCGGCTCAGCCTCTGCTCCCTCTCTCACGGGCAACGCTCCCAGGCCCCACCGCTCACTGTGGCGACTCGGGTGCTGGTGCCTCAGCACTCCACCGAGGGGCTTCCTGGCCACCAGCAGCACAGACTGTGACTGCCACCACCACTGCCACTGCAGCGTGTCACCGCAGACTGCCACGGCACTGCTGCGCCCACCCCACGTTCATTATGACCCAGCGCATGGTGACAAAAGGTCTATCTCCTGTCACCCCCCAGGGCTGTCCCTGCCCGGTGTTCCTCCTGCCACCCCCTGGGCCTGTGGTGTCCCTCCTGACACTGTCCGGGCCTTCACCACACAGCAACATCTCCTGCCAGCCCCTGAGCCATGCTGGCTCTCCCAACAGCCCTGAGCCCATCACCGCCTGAAGTCCTGTCACCCCCCAGGCCTGCCACTGCCTGGCGTCCCTCCTGTCCCTCCCAGGCTGTCACCACCCGGTGTCCCCTCCTGCCAGCAGCCAGCCAGGGCAAGGCAGCCTGGGGGAGAGGCAGCGGGCTTTGCCATGCAACACACCTAATTAAAGACACACCAAGCCAGGTTTCTTTCTATCGATGTTGTTTTTTGTTTGAAATCATGTCTTAATATTTTTATTAAATTTAAAAAAAAAGTGATGTATTACTAAAAATAAAGTCAGTATAAACTCAGTTGAGTTAGAACTCAACAGCACTATCAAAGTACTAATTAGAGAAAATCCCTGAGTCACAACTAACAAGTAGTGTTGGACTACAACCAAACCACTACATTAATACATAATCAGCGCTTATGAATTCCCAAGTAAGAAATCTAGAGAGAAAGCTGCCCATTTAATGACACATTCCCATCAAGATTCTGGTCTCAGCACAGTAAGCTTATCTGAACACCTCATGTTAGCCCAGCTGAGTTACTTGGAAGTCACTTTTGCAGTCATTGGTGCTTCTACTTACCGGGACTGTTATGGGACAGATCTCTTCTTGTGATTTCTCTTGCTCTCCTCACAAAAAATAAGTTTTACAGCATAACGTTGCTCTGGAAAGGTCAGCGACTATAGCTAAACACTGAGAAAAGCAAATTGATACCATGTGCTTTTTTCCAAAATAAAGACCATGCAGAGTTCAAAAATGTTTCACAAGAGATAATATGAAGATGAATTAAGAACAAAAACGGATTACTTTTTCCATTCCATTCGAGCAGATTGTCACGATTGGTGACCACCTTCTCTTGGGAAGCTTTAGCTGGTGTTATTATAGTCTTTCTTAGGAGGAACAGCTGTGGGAGTGTCAGCTCTGTGCAGCTGTGGGAGATTCAATTGTTAAGAGTCAAATCATGTGTTACTGGTAAATGATTAAGAGGCAAGTCGGCATTGGCCTGTCAGCCCTGCACAGCTGTGGGAGATTTAATACTTAAAAGCCAAATCGATAGTGGTGGGTCAGCTTAGCCAGAGAGCTCTGTTTGGGGAGCTTAGTGAAGGTGGAGTGCTCTGCTCAGAAGAACTCTGCTTGGTGAGCCAGGCAGGAGCTCTACTCTGTGCTGGCTTGGAGAAGCAGCAGGGTTTGGAGGAGAAACAGGCCTTCAAAGAGAGATACCAGGCTGTGCTAGTGTGGTGAAGAAAATGGCAGCACCGAGACTGCCTGTGTGGTATGGAACTGTTTGTGGGGTAAGAGCGTTGATGACTGTTTAGCTGCTGACTTGCTTATTGTGAAGTAAGAGCTAAGGCAGCGAGAGCATAAGTATGTACCATTTTAATAATAAAGGATTTTCCTTCTGCACTTCAATGGAGAGTCTGTGCCTCAGTTGCCACAAACAGCCACTTCTATTTTCTGCTTTGTTACTCCAATTTTTGTTTCTGGCTGATCCTTCTCTTTTTTCTCCTTTTCAGGCACCAGTTTGAAAGCAATAAAATCTGTTTCCACAGGCTCACCTCTCACAGGGGTGGTGTCACCTCTGCTGCAGAGCATGAACAGAGTCCATTTTAACGTCTGCTGCTGTAACTGGCTCTCTTGGTTTGTCTCACACCTAGCAACTCAGGATTGGGAAATCCTTCATTCTCATCCCCTTTTCTTCTCTTGTGGAGTTTTTATGTTTATTTCCTTTGCCATCTCCCTGTGGCTTTTCCACCTCCTTCTCTTTGGATTTTGTAGGATCTTTGATGCCATGGCTCTTCTTCCAGAATGTTTTTCAGGGTAGTTTTCAGCTCTATTACAATTTTGGTAGCTCTGCCCACCTGGATAATCATCCCTACATCCCCGAGCATATGGCAAATCCTCTTGTCTGGTCCCAGATGGACCAAACCTATCTAGACGGAAGTTCTCTCTGTTTACCAGAGGTCGAGGCTGAGTGCCAGCAGCACAGCCCTTTTCATACCATTCTCTCTAGTTCCTTTCCCATTCTCTCTCTCTTTCATTTTCAAATGCATCACAAAAGCCAAGAGACTTGCCGCAGTAAGCTTTCTATGGTGGCACTTCTGTGTATCTTAAGATACTGCCCTTCTCCTTCCTCGTTTAGTGGGCGGCTGGCTGTTAAGTACTGGAGATCCTGACTGTCAATGGTTTAGTGGTGGACTTGGCAGTGTTGGGTTAACGGTTGGACTCAATGATCTTAAAGGTTTTTTTTCCAACCTCAGTGACTCTACCATTCTCTAAAGGAGGTGCTTCTGTCATTGGGATGGCATGTGAATGAGCCATTGGAACTGCTGCTGGTCCTCAAGCTGATGACGTGTCTGCAGGAGCTGGGGGATATCCTGGAGGAGGGAGAGTGTACCTAGCAGATGGAGGCTGCCCAGGTGGAAATTGAGGAGGAAACGGTTGTGGAGGTACCCCCGGGGGAAGAGGATGTGCGGGGGGTGGTGGAGGATATAAGTGAGGTGGAGGCATAGGCATAGAGAGTGGTATTGATGCAGGTAGTGTTGGGGCCTGAGTCCTCTGGGTACGTTCACTGTGCGGGCGTCCTCGAGTTTGAGCTTCTAAAGAAACCCCAAAACACAATGTATTTTTACAAGTTACATTTTGCAATGCATATTCAGCATGTAAACAAGTAAAACAAAATACAGTTTGGGCTGCTGTTAGCCACACTTGTCATACAATTCCAGGCGGTCTGCTCAGACTACTGACCGTCAATGGTATCTTCTGTATGAGGGTGACCTTGACCTTGACTGGTGATAACCTTGACCCAGTATGGCAGTTATCCTCCCTTTGCCTGTTCTTGGGTACGGCGGTGATCGTGAGTAGGAAAGAGAATGGGAATGGCTGAATGATCAGGAGCAGGGGCGGGAAGAACGTGATCTTACTTTGCAGTAGGTGTACGAACTTCTAGATGAAGGGAAACTCCCAGATCCTCACCTGAGCGTCCCTGGGGACATGGGGGCTGCACTGCTGGTGGGGGGGACGATGCATGATGTGACCCACTGCCCCCTTGCCAACATAGGATTCTTGTTTACAAACTCTGGGTTCTAAAAAAAAAAAAAAAGGAGGGCAGCAGGGCCTGGGGAAGGCCCAACTGTTATGTGGAAAAAAAAAAAAAAGCAACCCCATGGGTGGGGGAAAACCATGCCTTTCCCCCCCGTGCCGCTGCCCCCTCCCCTGCTTTAGCCAAAAAAAAAAAAATATTTAAAAAAAGCCAAGGCAAACAAGGGGAGAGGCTGCCCAAGCCCTTCCACACCTGCTGTACTACATCTGGCTGAGCCGGAATTGGTTTTCCCCTGTAGCAGCCCTCATGGTGCTGTGTTTTATGTTGGGAGCTGGCAGGGTGTTGATAGCCACTGGTGTTGTGGCTACTGCTGAGTGGTGCTTACACAGCACCAAGGCTCTTTCTGACATTCCCCTCCCCCCCCCCCCCCCCCCCCCCCCCACAGTGGGATGGGGTGGGCCAGATCTTGGGAGGGGACACAACCAGGACAGCTGACCCGAACTGACCAAAGGGATATTCCATACCATATGACATCTGCTCAGTATAAAGCTGGGAGAAAGGAGGAAGGGGGCGGGGTCACCCTTGGTCCTCTGAGGCAACCACTACATGTATGGGAGCCCTGCTTCCTGAGAAGGGCCAACATCGCCTGTTCATGGGAAGTAGAGAATAAATCTGTTTTCTTTTTTTTGCTTCCACATGCAGACCTTTGCTTTGCTTATATTAAAACTGCTTTTGTTTTACCCACAAGGGTTGGTTGGGGTTTTTTTCTATGTTATTTTCTTTCCCCTCTTTGCCCTGTTGAGAAAAAAAAAAGGGGAAGGGGGGGGAAGTGATAGAGCGACTTGGTGGGTACCTGGCATTTAGCCAAGGTCAAATCACCACAGTCTTTTTTGGCGCCCAAAGTGGGGCAAGACAACGGCAGTTTTATATTAATTGTGCTATAGCAGTTATTAAGCGACAAGCTCTTGTGCTGGTCACAGGTTTGTTTATTGCTCTGCTTATCTTTATTTTGCTAAGTTTGGGAACATGCTGGAATAAATTGGGAACACCATGAGTGGTTTCTGCAGGCTCCCTAAGTACTTATTAATCCTTATGTTAGCTCTTTGATACTGTTCATTAATGCTATTCACCTCTTGTGGGCTGTGTGGAGCTCGGTAGGTTTTTGGTGTAAGAGAAGGCAAATTTTGGGTGAGAGAATACCAAAATGTGCCCTGAGGCAGCCTGTCCCTGGGTGGCAGGGGGAGTGGAAGGATTTGGGCAGATTCCTAGGACGGTTATCACCTCCTGTAGCCTGGGATCTTACCCCTGAACAGGCAAGCAACCCCACAAAACTGACACAACACCTGATAGAAGGGTGCCTTGTCTATCCCAATGAAAATCAGCAACTCCTAGCGCTGTACTGGGGCCTGGCCTGTGCTTATTGAGCTGCAGTTCAGTGCTCTCAAAGGACTGTGGTGGAGATGGGGACTCAAACAAAAACACAGCAGCAGAGATTGCCCCAGTAGTAAAAAAGAAACAGTGGACAAGGAGAACAACAGGTCCATACCCTCGATTAATAAGGGAGGTGAAAGAAGAGGAAGAAGTGGGTCCTTCAGCAAAGGGGTCAGAAGAGGGAATAACAGAACTCAAACAGGAGGCAGAAACTACCTGGTCCCTGACATCATCAGAACTGCGAGATCTGCGGAAAGACTATAGCTGCCAGCCGGGTGAGCGGATTGCTGCCTGGCTGCTTCGATGCTGGGATAATGAGGCTGATGCTCAACAGCTGGAAGGTAAGGAAGCCCAACAGCTGGGTTCCCTTGCTAGAGATCGAGGAATTGAAAGGGGAATTGCAAGATATCCTTTCAAGGAAGATCTTACGGACAACTCCCCAGGGAAGTGGACTTCTGCAGATGAAGGTGTCCAGTACCTGAGAGAATTAGCAGTGCTGGAAGTCATCTATGGTGATCCGGATAATGATGAAGCCCCTAAAAATCCAGAGGATGTCCTGTGCACACAGGCCATGTGGAGGAAGGTGATTAAAGGTGCACCATCCTCGTATTCTGCGGGCTTGGCTGCGATGTACTATCCAGAAATGGATGTGGGAGAAGGACTAAGATGTGCACCAACTGTGGAGGCAGTCTCTTCCTGGCTTCAGAACTTTGAAGAGAGTCTTGGTACCTCCTCATCTCTACGGGCAAGTGCCTTAGATGTCAGGAGCACCCCAAGAAATCAGTTCTCTTCCACCCCAGTCAGAGGGAAAGGGAAACCTAGGCGCATGACACGTGACGAACTTTGGTTCTTCCTGCATGACCAGGGGGAGGACATGAGGAAGTGGGATGGTCAACCCACCTTCAAGTTGGAAGCTCGTGTACATGAATTGCGAGGAAAGACCTCTGCCAAGAAGAAGACATCCAAGCAGGTTGTTAATGTAGCTGGTGTGAAACTGCAAGAAAGTAATCAGCAATCTCCCAGATACAGGAAGACTGAGATCACCTCCCTTGGCCCTGATGAAGGAGTTTTTGGCCTGGCATGGCAAGGGTCAGACAGTGAGTACTCTGACCAAGAAGAGGAATAGAGGGCCCCTGCCTCCAGCCAGGAGGACGAAAGGGATGATCGGGTGTATTGGGCAGTGTGGATTCGATGGCCTGGCACATCAAATCCACAGAAGTACCAGGCTTTAATCGACACCAGGGCACAGTGTACATTAATGCCATCAAGTTATAGAGGGGCAGAACTTATCTGAATCTCAGGAGTGACAGGCAGATGTCAAGAACTGTCAGTACTGGAGGACGAGGTTAGCTTGACCGGGACAAGTGGGAAAAACATCCTATTGTAACTGGCCCAGAAGCCCCTTGTATCTTGGGCATTGACTACCTCAAGAGGGGGTATTTCAAAGACCCAAAAGGATACCGATGGGCTTTTGGTGTGGCCAGTGTGAACACAGAGAATGTCAAACAGTTGTCTAATCTGCCTGGCCTCTCGGAAGATCCTTTTGTTGTAGGACTGTTGTGAGTTGAAGAACAACAGGTGCCAATTGCTATGAGGACCGTGCACTGACAGCAGTATCGTACAAACTGAGACTCTCTGGCTCCCATCCAAGAACTGATCCATCAACTGGAGACCCAAGGTGTCATCAGTAAGACACATTCGCCTTTTAATAGCCCAATATGGCCAGTGTGAAAGTCTGATGGAGGGTGGAGGTTGACAGTAGACTATTGTGGCCTGAACGAAGTGACGCCACCACTGAGTGCTGCTGTACCAGATATGTTAGAGCTCCAATATGAACTGGAGTCAAAGGCAGCCAAGTGGTACACCACAATCGACATTGACAATGCATTCTTTTCAATTCCTTTGGCAGAAGAGTGCAGGCCACAGTTTGCTTTCATGTGGAGGGGTGTCCAATATACCTGGAATCGACTGCCCCAGGGGTGGGAGCACAGCCCCACTATTTGTCATGGACTAATTCAAACTGCAGTGGAAAAGGGTGATGCCCCTGAACATCTACAGTACATTGATGACATCATTGTGTGGGGCAACAAGGCAGAAGAAGTGTTCAAGAAAGGACAAAAAGTAATTGAGATGCTTCTGAAAGCTGGGTTTACCATAAAGAAAAGCAAGGTCAAGGGACCAGCACAGGAGATTCAGTTCTTGGGAATAAAATGGCAAGATGGATGCTGTCATGTGCCTATGGATGGTGTCAACAAGATAGCAACTATGCCTCCACCGACCAACAAGAAGGAAACACAAGCTTTCTTAGGACTTGTGGGATTTTGGAGGATGCATATTCCAGGTTACAGTCAGCTGGTGAGCCCTCTCTATCAAGTAACCCAAAAGAAGAACAATTTTGAGTGGGGTCTTGAGCAACAACAAGCCTTCGAGTACATCAAACAGGAGATAGCTCGGGTGGTAGCTCATGGGCCTGTTCAGACAGGACCAGCTGTGCAAAATGTACTTTACACGTCAACTGGGGAGCATGGCCTCACATGGAGCCTCTGGCAGAAGATACCAGGTGAAACTCGGGGTCGACCATTAGGATTTTGGAGCCGGGGATATCGAGGATCAGAAGCCCATGACACTCCAACTGAAAAGGAGATACTAGCAGCATATGAGGGGATTCGAGCTGCTTCAGAAGTTGTTGGTACAGAAGCACAGCTCCTCTTGGCACCGCGATTGCCTGTATTACATGATGTTCAAAGGAAACATCCCTTCTATGCACCATGCAACCAGTGCTACCTGGAGTAAATGGGTAGTGTTAATGATGCAACGAGCTTGACTGGGAAAACCCAACTGTCCAGGGATTCTGGAACAGATCACAGACTGGCCAGAAGGTAGAGATTTTGGAGCACTGCCTGAGGAGGTGGCTCGTGCCCAAGAGGCACCGCCATATAATGAGTTACCAGAAGATGAAAGGCGTTATGCTCTGTTTACTGATGGATCCTGTCGTGTGGTAGGAAACCATCGAAAGTAGAAAGCTGCTGTGTGGAGTCCCACAAGACAAGTCATTGAGGCCACTGAAGGAGAGGGCGAGTCAAGTCAGTTTGCAGAAGTAAAAGCGATCCAACTAGCCCCAAAGATTGCTGAATGAGAAAAGTGGCCAGTACTGTATCTCTACACTGACTCCTGGATGGTGGCTAACGCCCTGTGGGGGTGGCTACAGGAGTGGAAGAAGACCAATTGGCAGCGCAGAGGTAAACCCATCTGGGCTGCTGCATTGTGGCAGGACATCGCTGCCTGAGTGGAAAATGTGGCTCTAAAGGTACGTCATGTAGATGCTCACGTGCCCAAAAGCCGTGCCGCCGAAGAACATCAAAACAATGAGCAAGTAGACAAGGCTGCTAAAACTGAAGTAGCTCGGCTGGACCTGGACTGGGAGCGCAAGGGTGAGCTATTTGTAGCTCGATGGGCCCATGAAACATCTGGGCATCTCGGGAGAGATGCAATGTACAGATGGGCTCGTGATCGAGGGGTGGACCTGACCATGGAGGCCATCTCACAGGTCACTCATGAATGCGAAACATGTGCTGCAATCAAGCGAGCCACACGAGTAAAGTCTCCCTGGAACAGAGGGCGATGGCTGAGTTTTCAATATGGTGAGGCCTGGCAAATTGACTATATTGGACCATTGCCATGAACACGCCAAGGCAAGCGCTACATACTCACCATGGTGGAAGCAACTACAGGTTGGCTTGAAACATACCCTGTAAATCATGCCACTGCCCAAAATACCATCTTAAGTCTTGAAAGGCAAATTTTATGGTGACATGGTACTCCTGAAAGAATCGAATCAGACAATGGGACCCATTTTCAAAATAATATTATAAACTCCTGGGCAAAGAAACATGGCATTGAGTGGGTGTATCACATCCCTTATTACCCACAAGCGTCTGGAAATATTGAAAGATACAATGGACTGCTGAAGACTATGTTGAGAGCATTGGACAATGGGGGATGGAAACACTGGGATATAAATTTAGCAGAAGCCACTTGGCTAATTAACACCAGAGGATCTGTTAACCGTCCTGGTCCTGCCCAAACAAAACCCCTTCATACTGTGGGAGGAGATAAGGTCCCTGTAGTACACACAGGGAAATGGCTGGGGAAGGCAGTATGGATTGCTCCTCCCTTGGGAAAAGGCAAGCCCACTCGTGGGATTGTTTTTGCTCAGGGACCTGGATGTACTTGGTGGGTAATGCGGGAGAATGGGGCTACTCAGTGTGTGCCTCAAGGAGATTTAACCTTGGGGGGAAAATAATCTGTGGGCTGAGTTGTATGTTGCAGGAAGTGATGGAGGAAGTAAGAACGATGCGATGATTACCCAAACCTAGCCAGTACTGGAGTCCAACAGTCAAACATACTGCTCCTGTCCTGAACACAGATGGGAGCCAAGTCACTGAACATCTGGAGGAGTGAAGAAAGTTTACGGAATGAATAAATGAGTGTTATGTGGGACCTGGGCATGACGTAAATGGTATGGAATAAGGGGGGGCGACTGTACTGCGTCTGGCTGAGCCAGAATCGGTTTTCCCCTGTAGCAGCCCTCATGGTGCTGTGTTTTATGCTGGGAGCTGGCAGGGTGTTGATAGCACACTGGTGTTGTGGCTACTGCTGAGTGGTGCTTACACAGCACCAAGGCTCTTTCTGACATTTCCCCCCCCCACAGTGGGACGGGGTGGGCCAGATCTTGGGAGGGGACACAACCAGGACAGCTGACCCGAACTGACCAAAGGGATATTCCATACCATATGACGTCTGCTCAAGTATAAAGCTGGGAGAAAGGAGGAAGGGGGTGGGGTCACCCTTGGTCCTCCAAGGCAACCACTACACGTATGGGAGCCCTGCTTCCTGAGAAGGCCCGACATCGCCTGTTCATGGGAAGTAGAGAATAAATCTGTTTTCTTTTTTTTGCTTCCGCGCGTGGACCTTTGCTTCGCTTTGCTTATATTAAAACTGCTTTTGTTTTACCCACAAGGGTTGGTTGGGTTGTTTTCCTATGTTATTTTCTTTCCACTCTTTGCCCTGTTGAGAAAAGGGGAAGGGGGGGGAAGTGATAGAGCGACTTGGTGGGTACCTGGAATTTAGCCAAGGTCAAACCACCACACCTGCAAACCAAACTGGCCAGCATATGGGTTTTTCACAACACACACACACACACACCCCCACCCCCCTGCCTCTGCTACCCCCATGGGTGTTTGTTTTTGTCAGGCTGGCTCCCCCCACCCCAGCCCCGGGCAGAGTGGGTGGCAACAGCTGGGAGCCAGCTCCCATTTCACAACATCTGCCCTGTGCCAAAAAGCAACTTGGCAGCTGCCTGAATAATTAATTCCCCCCCTCCAAAGGGGGAACTGGTGCCTGCTCAGGCTGGGCAGTGCAATGCCAGGAGCATCCCCCCAGGTGTGGGCTCACCGGCAAATTCGGTGTAGATCCTGGAGGAATGTGCCACAGCCAAAGTCGATGAGCTTGAGCTCACCAGTGACGAGGTCGATGATGATGTTTTCCTCCTTGATGTCACGGTGCAGGACACCGCAGGTGTTGCAGTGCCGCACGGCCTCCAGCACCTGCCAGAACAGCCCCTACACTACCTCCTCTGACAAGGATCCCCTCTTGACGGTGAAATCAAAGAGGTCCTGCGTGAGCTCCAGATGCTCCAGCACCAGCACGAAGCTGTCTGGCAGCTCGAACCAGTCAAGAAGGTGGATGATGCCGTGGAAGCCAGAGGAGCCCACCACGTTTGCAACATGATCTCCATCGGCGCTTGAGTGCCGCTGGGCTGCAGGGGGACCGTGATGCTATCAGAGGGACGGGGCAGGGGTCTGGTAGCCTCCACCTGGAATGCTCCAGTGGCCCCCTGCCTGATCCCACAGGTGCCCGGGCATCCCCCCTGCCAAGGGAATGCTCCAGTGCCCCCCCCCAGTGCTAGGGAACCGCTGCCAAGGGGATGCTCTGGTGCCCCCATACTCAGCCCCAACAGTTCTGTGCACACACCCCCCCCAGTCCGGGATGCTCCGCTGCCCCCTTGTTCGGCCCCACTGGTGCCCGGGGATCCCCCTGCCAAGGGGATGCTCCGGTGCCCGCCTGTCCCACCCCCCCAGTACTGGGCAGTCCCTCACCCAGGATGTTTCGTGTCCCCCAGTGACTCCATGCCCACCCCCCCCGCGGTGTCCTGGATTCCACCATCTCAGGCCTCGCCTTATCCCCCACCCCATGACGCCCCAGTTTCTCCCGGTAGCCCCGGTCACTCACCAGCTCACCCCACGCTGCGATGTGGTCCCAGGCCACATGTTTGATGGCCACCTGCAAGCCAAGGGGAGCGGCGGGCTGAGCCGCCTCCTCCTCCCCTCCGCCGCGCTATCAGAGAGGCGGATGCCCGAGTACACTGAGCCGTAGCTGCCGCTGCCCAGTAGCTGCCCCTCCTGGTACAGCTCCTCCAGTGGCCCCTTCTCCTTCCCTGCGGGCCAGACCGGGCCGTCACCGCTCCACCCTGGCCGCCCAACCGCCCCCCGCCAAACCAGGCTGAGCCAAACTGGCCCATCCTGCTCTTACCCAGTGGTGGTTTGACTGTGGCATCTTCATAACTGGCTGAAATATAGATCAGATTTGGCTACTACAGCATCTGATAAAAAAGAAGTACAAGGACATGACTAAAACAACAACAAAACAACAACAAAGTTTCATGGTCCAGGAAGCTGTCATAACCGACAAAATTGGTTTCAGCTGTACGGCTGAAGAACTTGGCATCAGTATTTATGTTGAGCCATGCACAACTGTAAATGTTTCAGATCTGTATGTATTTCATACAGTCTTGATTTGATTTCCGGCTGCCCTCACAGCCTCGCAAACCTTGCAGAAATGCTCGTCCCAGAACAAGGTGACGTGGACCTCGTACTTCTTCCTCCAGGCAAAATACCTCCTGTAGTTGGGTTTGTTTTTATCGAGGAATTTCAGGTAGGTGGCCAGCAGCCGGGGGCTGGGGAAGTCGTCGACGTGAATGAAGGAGTCGGGGGGGATGAAGCGCTCGTAGTTGGCCCTGCGGGGTCCGAGGACGACGGGCACGGCGCTGGCGGCGAAGGCGTTTCTCCAGAGTTTCTCAGTGATGTAGTCGGTGTGCTGGGAGTTCTCGAAGGCCAGGTAGAACTTGTAGGCCGAGACGGTCTCCACCACGCCGCCCTCGGCCAGCGCCAGCCCCCGCGCCCCGTACACGTCGATGGCCAGGTGCTCCTTCAGCTGGCGGTAGTAGCGCACCCGGGCGTGCTCCTCGTTCCAGTTGCTGATGACCCAGGCCACCAGCCGCGTCTTGCGGGGCAGGATGAAGGGCCGGGGCGCCGGCGGGGCGTAGAGGTACCCGTAGGGCACGAAGACATCCGAGTCCCGCCGGTAGGACATGGTCCAGTTGAAGAGGCCAGCCAGCCCCCGCAGGCCGGGCGAGTGCGAGGGCGACTCAAAGTTCATCCACACCCACAGCTGCCGCGGGGGCTGTGGCGGGGGCCCCCAGGGCAGCCCCCCGGTGCCGTGCAGCGCCAGGTCGCGGTGGTGGAAGAGCACCGCCTGCGCCTCGGCGTAACGGCTCCGGTCGGCGCTGAGGCGGCAGCCCGTGATGTTGTAGCGGCAGTGGCAGTCAGCCATGCGCCGCAGGCGGCCGAAGGGCTCCCACCACAGCAGCACGTTCACCTCGCTGCCCTGCCAGCCTCCCCCTGCGGCCTGCAGCCCAGGGGGTTGCTGAGGTGGCCGCAGGCAGATGCAGGCAATGGCAGCCTTTGCTCCCCAGCCCACACAGTTGCTCATCCCCAACTCAGGGCTCCAGAGGGAATTTGTGTCTCCGCACTCAGGAAGGGCGTCCCTGGCCACAGCCCAGACCCCAGCAGGCACAGGAGGGGTTGTGGGGACGGCTCCCAGGGGGCTTCGTGGCACCCGCACCCCGTGAGCACAGGTAGGAGCGTGGGGCAGAGGACCATGGGCAGAGGACATCCCTGCCAGGCACACCACACAGGCCGACACAGTCTCCCTGCCCTCTTGCCCAGGAGACAGCAGGACTGCTCCGCTGCTTCCCACGCGCCGCCTTGCTTCTTGTTTCTTCCGCCCATGCCTGAACTGGAGTCAGAGGTTTTAAACTCCAGCAAAATGGTGTTTTCACACCAGCTGCGCCATGGGTCCCATGCTGTATTCTGTGGCCTTGCAGGGAAGTACCCTGGGGGATTTTATTTTAAAACAGTTGCAATTTAGAGAGTGAAGTTGAGAGTGAATAAATCACTTATTTAGCAAAAAAAAAAAGACTGACAACAGCTACGGTAGCTTTGAACTCCTGTCAAATTCAAACAGTTTCAAGCATCTCTAAAAGGATTAACAATTTGGAAAACTAAAACAAAAGAAACTAAAGAGGAGGATTTTTTTGGTCCTTTTATAACTTTCTTGGAACTACATATGTTTACATTAACATTTTTCAATCTCACATATTTAAAAACAACAGTCATAGAATCATAGAATGGTTTGGGCTGGAAGGGACCTTAAAGATCATCCAGTTCCAACCCCCCTGCCATGGGCAGGGACACCTTCCACTAGACCAGGTTGCTCAAAGCCCCGTCCAACCTGGCCTTGAACACTTCCAGGGTAAAAAACCTTATGGTTACCAGAAAATTACTTTTTCCAGCTCTGTTTCACAGAGCTGGTATGAAAAAGTGTACATCAGATAGGCTCAAATCTTTTTTCCCCCAAGTCATTTGCTTCAGTGAATTAAGAGATCATTGATTCACGCAGTTCAGAACTGGAGAGTCTCCAGCTCTGACACTACATGTTTTCATACCCATCAGCTATAGATCCAAAGTCCTCTCATATAGATCTGCTGAAGGAAGCAGAGTTACATCAGGTGTAAATTCTCACTGACCATTTGGATTGCAGCATAGCTTTTACATAACACATAGGTCAAGGCCCTGTGACTTGTCTCTATATCAGTAAAAAAAGTGATTCAAGCCTGTTTACCACCAAAAATAAAGAAAAGTTGTGGGTGAGGTTGGTGTTAGGTTAGTAACTAGGTTGTAACTTTAGTTGTATATAAAAGCGCTTGCAGACTTCCGTTGTCCACGCTGTAAGCACTCATAAAATGTAAGAAACATCAACAGCTGTGGTTATGGTCAGTATCTTATTGCCTCATCCAAACCACCATAAACCACATCCAAAGCCTCCTGCTCCACTGACTGAGCCAACTCCGCCTCATTCCTCAGCCTTATAGACTGTCATGACAGATGGAACCCTATGTTATGGACCAAATGAACTCAGCAGACATTGTGGAAGGATGGCCCATAGACTAAGGGAATGACATCTGTGAGACCTGGGAAAAAAGAGTGGTGATTCCTTAGGATGTACTTGGAACCTGAGCATAACGTCAATGGTATGAATAAGGGCTGGAGACTGTCCTGGTTTCGACCAGGATGGAGTTAACTTTCACTGGAGTATTTCATACCATGTGATGCCATGCCCAGGGATTTAAGTGGGTGGGCTCTCTCGGGTGGGCACTCGCTCGGGCTTGGGCTCACGCCATTCGCTCTTCGGGTCGTGTTGTTGCTGGGGGGGGGGCGGTCGCCACACTCGGTAAGCCACTGCTGCATTTTACCCGTTTCTTTTTGGACTCACTATTGTTACTGTTGTTCTCTTGTTATATTTAGTAAATTCTTTATTCAACCTACGAATTCTCTTCTTTTTGTCCCTCCCCTATTTCACCGCGGAAGGGGGAAGGTGAACGGCCGGTCACGTGGCGTCTGGCTGCTGGCTGAGTTCAAACCTCAACAGTTAGATTGCTAAACATGAAAACAGGAAATATCATGCCTACCAACCTGGTCCACCACCTCCTCACTCGATCGTGGGTTGTCACCTCCCTCCCCTGTCACTCCTGCTTACAGTTCTCCTCCCCAGGTTGGCTAGGCAAATGATCACTACTATCTGTTTCTCATGTTATCACAGCACTTAGGAAACAATCATGGATCCTTCTAGTTATGGTACAAACATAGCTTTTGGTCTACTTTTGGAGTGAATCTCATCCCAGCAGTTCTTAGTACTCAAAGAGGGAATATCCCATAGTCATAAAAACCAACTCCCCATTTTCAACACCAGATGTGCAAACAATAGTTTACCCACAGGATCCATCCTTTCCTCCAGCCCTACACTGTCCCCAGGAGGATTGAGGAGAAATGACTTGGGCACCTATGTCTTTGACTCACCCTACACCAGTGTAGTCATGCTCGATACTCTCCACGTCTCCCCTGGCAGTATCGCTGCTGTCCACGTGGAAGAGCAGCAGGGAGTCAAAGTCTGAGGCCCAGATGAGACTCTGCACACTCTCCACATCATCCCAGATCTCAGCCCCCCAACAAACCTCCTCAGGCAGCATGTTGGGGCAGCAAATGAGAGCTTCCATCTCCCGCAGCAAGGTGTCTCCAACTACTATCACTCTTCACTTCCTCCTGCATGGTCCAGGCTCAGCCAGCTCAGATGCTTTACAGGAGAGTGCTTCCAGGCCCTCGGCTGCTGCCTGAAGCACTGAAGCTGCACTGAAGCTATTCTGTAGCTGCAAATGTCACTCCTGTCTCTGGTACCTCCTCCAACTATCCATGAGCTTTCAAAGCTATCTTTTGTTCTGGTTTTATGCAGTACATAGAATGATCCACATTTGTTTCCTAAGTGGTGTGATAATACCAAACAAACTAATGATCATTTTATACTACCTCACTGTAATAATGGTGAAGAGTAAGAGTTTAGTGACAGGTTATTTCAGGTTCCATGCTGCCTCTGTGGTTGTTCAACACTATGATAACTCTTACATATAGAGAGGCTTGTTTATGTTAAACTTTTATTAAATCAGGCTAGATACTGAGTCACAAACTCTTGTCTTATGAACTGCTCAGTTTAATGAATGGACAGCCTAAGGCATTTTAAGGCATCTCTTCAATTACATTACAATCTTCTGCTGGAACTTAGAATCACTTTGCAACAGAGAAGCCTATGAAAATATTGAGTTTTACAGTAGCACATTTTTGTCAGCAAGAACATTTTGTTATCTTTGGACTGTGGCATCTTCATCACTGGCTGAAATATGGATCAGATTTGGCTACTCAACATCTGATAAAAAAGAAGTACAAGGACATGACTAAAACAACAACAAAGGAAATAGCTCCCTATCCAAGCAGAGCTTTCTTCAAAATCTGAGAAATACCAATCTACATTTCTAAAGGCAGCTAGTCATTTTGATGTTTGACACATCACAACAGGCTCAGATCTTCACAGCACTGAAATTCAGCAATCTGTAAAAAAACGAGATCCGCTGTAAGAATGGATGAGACACCACATAGTGAACCCCCCAAGCCTCTAGTCACTTTTAGAGAAAGGCAGTAAATGGGAGAAGCAAAAATAAAATGCTTTAACTTCAGTAAATTCAGCAACATGGGTGTATATATTTTTTCTTTTTGTCTTTTCTACTTATATGTCCCACATATTAATTTCTTTCAGTTTGTATCCCTGTGTGGTTGAACTGTGTTCTACTCTCTCCCGTTCCCTTCAGGAATTCCCAACCTTTTGTTCTGTCTCCCCTTTTATTCCTCTTGTCTGTGCTTCTTCATTTTCCTTTCGGTGGTGCTTTTCCTTCTGGCACTAAACACAATAGGCTCAACTTCTCTCTTGAAACCCCTCTTCTTTTTTGTTCATTTCCATAGCCTATACCTATTCCACCTCAATTAGTATATTACCACCTCACTTCTTTAGATCCTTACACAGAAGAGGGTGTGTGAATGGAAATGGTTTGGTGAGTATAGGAGCTGAAGCCAGATTGCTTCCAGTTTTTCTCCTGTCTTGTATCTTTTCTGTCACCCCTTCTGTCATGATACCTGCTGCTAAACAGGCAGTACAGCTAGTGAGAAGAGCATCACTTGTCTCTAGCAGCAGTCCCTGGCAATGAAGGTACATCTAAATTCCCAAAGAAAGAGGAACAGGGCCCACAAATTTCAGAACCTAAATAAATTTTAATAAACAGCTTTGTTTTTAAGCAGTTCCCTCATGGATCTTAATGAGAAATGGATGACATCAGGATCTTTGAAAACTGCATGCTTTCACTAGAAGACACAGGTACATGAGTTTTAAAATTATGCCAACATCTCCAAACTCTGAGGCATTCTTTGGTTGTAATTTCTACAGTGTGGCTAAAATTTTTTTTGGTTTAAATACATACCAGAAGTGACTGCAGTTAACACCTAGCATAGATTAGGCCTGCTCTATAAACAAGATGTTCCTACAAGTACTCTCTCTAGAGCAAAAGCACCGTGGCAGAAGGCTATACTGGTTAAAAATTTCTTTTACTAGCAACAATGTAATTCATGCTGCTGTTGTAACTAAGATGCCACTATCTCCAGAGCTCACAAGATAGGAAGAAAGAGGTGCTAGTCATGCAGCTAGCTGTATTTTTTAGACTGCTAGCCCCAGAGAACATGGGAAGAAGCTTCATGTAATGGTAAAATATGCTGAGTTCATGTATTCTGCAAGCTCATGGCACTAACAATATTCCTCTTACAAAATGAATGAACTCTGTTTCCTTAGGGTTGGAAGCTTTCACCTTCCGCTACAAAGTTAATACATTTCACTGAAAAAGAGAAGGTGGGCACATCTAGAAGACTATGCTAAAATCCACCAGCTCATAAGGAACTGGTCTGTTCCACAAAAGCCACACTCCACTGACTGTAAAGAAAGAAACATCTGCCCCAGAGCAGCAGCTGAACATTGCAGGCAGATGTTAAAATGCCTGAAATGATACCTAGATCAACCTCTTTTCAGGAGGTGTGTTGGAAGGAGGGCTTTTCCAAACATCTGAACTGGTTAAGGTTGGGTGTTGGATGTTAAGAAAGGCAAGTACCAACACTCACCACTCATCAGTAGGAAACAAGTGATTATTCCACATGTTTACAAAAGGCTTCAGAATATGAAATAAGGTGACTCAACATAGCAGTCCTAAGCAGGTTTCTTCTGCAAAGATTTCAAGTCTGTTGCTGCTTACTAAAGGAGGAGGTGGGTTAGCTCTGCAAAAAGATGCCCAGTGGTCATTACTATAGGACTATATAGGTAATATGATGAAAAAAATTACACTGAACAAAACAGATCTGAAGTCCTGTGAGATGTCTATGAATTATAATATTTTAAAATGAGGTGTTATAGGGAAAGTTTCTTATTATTGACTCTTACTTTTCATTCCTGCATGCCTTGAGTAGAATTGAGGTTGTAAAAGTAAATTGTTTCTGCTCTGTGACACTGGTGTCGGGCTTCCAATGGAGAAATTCTTTTTCACACTCCAAATTCCTTCCAGAGCCACTGTTAATAATTTTTCAAAATAATACTGTTATAACTGATTACTTCAACTTGTTCTAAAATTAATGTACATTTTAAGATGGTCCCTTTGGTCTATATAGTAATTAGAAGTAGTTAAGCAGAACATTGTAATCTTCCTCCATAGTTAATTAAAAGAGATTGACATCTTCAGAGAGCAGTTCATATTGCTAAAGGTATACTACGCTCTCTACTGTCTGTAGAACAGTGTAGGACTGCTAGGCTCCTAACTAAAGCAGGATGCAGCTGATTGATAATGTATAAGAAACAGCAGTAATACCATCGATGCATCCAGCATGATTTATTGGTCATACTGGAATATCAAATGCCCTCATAAAAAGATAGCAGAACAAAAACCCACCAACCCTCTCCCAAAATAAAGCAGCCAAAAAGCCAAAACAAAACCACCACCACCAAAACAAAACAAAAAAGATAATTTATTTTGTGGAAAGGTTACAATTTACTAACCATCTAATTTATTTAAAACAATAAACTTACTAATCATCTGAACTGTGGAAATCAGTAACCATCCAACCTGACAATTGTTTCTCAGAGCCCAGACCACTTAGGAAGCATCTCTAATTCTCCAGATGTTTACAGATGAAAAAGAAACTAGGTACTTGCTGAATAAACTGTACACCAGTATCCATTTGACCTTCTTATACATAGCATTGTAATGCTATGCATATAACATATTATGCTACACATACTATTTATACATTGAGCTTGTTATACATCCTTATTATATATTCCTGTGACAAATATTTTTGCAGTGTTTCTATATTATCTTTAGTATTTTAAGCCTTTGTAACATGCATTTCATTGCGGGACTCCCCAGAAATCATGAGAACATACACGGTAGAATCCATTCATACAATCAAACTGAAATATTCTAGACAATTTTGATCCACTGGCAGATGGATGCAGTGAAATATAGTTGTGTTCAGCTCTTAGTAACATTAGACACATGAACAGCTTGAGCAGACCAATGTTTACATCTGCAATTCAGCTACTTGTCCAGAACCAGTCAATGGGAAAAGAACAGACACTTTTAGAGCATGACACATGCAACGGTAGGTATCTAGGACAAGGTAGAAGAACTGTGTTTTCAAATTGCCTTTTCCCCTCCATTTACATGAGCCTACAGAAGTCACTCATTTGCAGGTGTGTGCTGTAACTGCCTAAGGAGCCTAACCAGAGTAACAGAGCTGCAGGTTCAAATGGTCTTTACATCTGGCGGGATACTGATTACCTCACCTAACATGTACCTTTTTGTCTGTGAATCCAACTGCTTTAAATTCATTATGAGTGAGTTTAGACATGGGTCTCAATCCTACGTAAGAGAAACCAGACTTTTTTCAAATTTTTCCAAATTTGGAAACAAAGACAAAAACGCCCTTATTACATTTGTAGAGGATGTAATAATTAGGAGATATAATGGTGAGCTTCTTTCAACAAAATACAGCTTAATATAACCAAGGAATAGCTTTACTCAGCAGAAGAAAATGTAGGGCTACAGAATATGTATTGTGGAGCAAAAGCATCATGGATTTAGGAGTAACAGTCGACAAACAGTTCAAGGTCCTAGTGCTAATGTTAGCTCTAAAATAAGTAGATGATTTTCTCTCTCTTTTGAGGCTACTGGTGATACAAATACTGAAATGCCATGATCGCATTTGATATTCACATTTTAAAAGAGGAGGCAAAACATTTGGTGAGAGTACATAAAGAGACAAAACCAACTATATGTGTATATACCTTCTCTGGAAGGAAATCCCGGACACTGAAGAACATACTATTATATATCCAAGAAAAGCAAGGAGCTGAATCATACATATCCGAATTATTAATCAGGCTTTTTTTTTTTTAATACACCAACCACTAGAACAAACTACTGAAGGAAGCTGTGGAATAACCAGCTTTACTCAGTGGTCTCTACAGAGAGGTACATAATAAACTACAATGGCTTGGCTGATAAAGGCAATAAGACCTTGTAGTCAACCAGGTAAGATGACCTATCCTTAAACATTACAAACTTCAGAAAATTAATTTTCTACAATTAGAGTAACAGATCTTATGGCTGCAGGAGACAACCAGCATAATGTAAATTTTGTCTTATATGGGTCACATGGCTTCAGGCTCATTCCTGCACCAAGTCTAGCAAATAAGCTTGGACCAGCGCTAACAGTTTAAGTGCAAAATTATTTAACATGTATATTAAAAATGGTGAATTTAAGTGATCTTTGTTAAATTGTTTCATCATTAATTTATCTTTTGTTAAAAAATGTTAATTATTTCTACTCTGATCTTATCTCATTTTTACCTCCAGTTCTCAGAACTTTTAGTAGTTTAGCTAGATTGAACACCTTGTTCCCTCTTAGACTTCCATATTTGCCTACTGTAACCAGGTCTCTCCATAACCTTTAAGCTGCCTAATCAGACTGTTTTTCTAATTGCTTTCACTGTTTTCTGGTCTTTTATTTGCCTTTAACATTCTTACCTCAACTCTTTCTTTTCAACACCAACGTCAGTTTTGAACAGCAGAAGGGAACAAAGTATTCTAATAACTACAGCACTTCTTTCAAAGAAAAAGGTAACAAAACCTCCCTACTGCTTGGCATTCGTTTCTGTTTTATTAAACTGATAGATCATATGGAATTATACATGTTCTCTATGGTCCTGTAATTTCAGACACACACAAAAAAAGGTAATAAAGACTATAGGCAATTATTCTGTTTCTAAATGTTCTCCAGCCTATTACATAAATGTTCTGGGCTGTTTTTTTAAAATAATAATTTTGCCACAGTTCCTCAAAGTAATTTATATTTCATTTGCTCTGACAAACACTTGCCATTTGCTGATAATGAGGATTACCTGCAGCTGGATGTTTAACTTGGCATGCTTCTTTCCGAAAATAAAGCTCTTCTTCAAGTATTTCTTTAACTCTCCTAGATGGCTCAACACAAACAAATTTCTCCCCTGTGAGTAAAATATATTACAAAAGAACCAATTATTTTAAATCCCCTGAATGCTAATGTGCTCTGCCAAATATAACGTAGAATCATAGAATGGTTTGGGTTGGAAGGGACCTTAAAGATCATCTAGTTCCAAATGCCCTGCCATAGGCAGGGACACCTTCCACTAGACCAGGTTGCTCAAAGCCCCGTCCAACCTGGCCTTGAACACTTCCAGGGAGGGGGCAGACACAGCTTCCCTGGGCAACCTGTTCCAGTGTCTCACCACACTCATAGTGAATAATTTCTCCCTTATATCAAATCTAAATCTACCTTCTTTCAGTTTAAAGCCATTGCCCCTCATCCTATCACTCCACGCCCTTGTAAAAAGTCCTCCTCCATCTTTCTTGTAGGCTCCCTTTATGTCATTTCATGCTGCTCTGCTTCTGTCTTTCACACACTTTAAGACAAATCATTTACAAATATACGATATTGTTCAGCCAGGGCCTGCTCCCCAACATGGAGTGATTCCTCACAACAGGACTGTGCACAAATCTAAGAAGGGAGTGCTGGTGGGCTCAGGGTGGTGAGGCGGCTCTCCCATGCAGGAGCCAAGGCCAGCCCTGGGCACTGGAGGAGACATGGCCAGTGCCTCCCCACGGCCAACAACCCAAGGCAGGGTCGCACAGGGAGGAGGTCTCCAAGGAGATGTCCTTGCTGAAGGAGATCTCTAAGGAGTTGAAGAGGGATCAGGGCACCTCATGGCGGCAGGGGAGTCCCTGCCTGACAAAGTGCTACCTGCACCCCTACCGGGTTGGGGGCACGGTGCCAGGGGAGGCAAGGGGCCGCCAAGCAAGGTGGCCGCGGGGGATCAGTGGGGAGCTGCGGGGGGGAAAGGCTCAGCTCCCCCGAGAGGACACGCCTGGGGGTCAGGGCGGGGCAGGGGGAATGGAGGCCGCAAAAAGTGGGGGGCGGTGAGGCGGGCCCCGCCGGGGGACCGCCGCGCTCACAGGGCTGCCCGCCTCCCGCCGTCTCGCCGCGGACATCGCTGCCCGCCTGGTCGGCCGCCACCGCCGGCTGCTCCCTGCTCGCTGCCCTCATGGCCGCCGCCGCGCCCGGGCGGGTAGGAGCCGGGCGGGCCGGTTGCCACAGGAGCGGGGGCGGGCGGAGGCCGCCCGGCCCGCCCTCCGCCATGATGGGGCTGCGCCTCGGCCGGGGCGCGAGTGCCTGAGGGAGGGAGCTCACCTCCTCCCGCAGCCTCGTGCCGAGGGAGGCAGGTCGGGTCCGCCATTTCCAGTCACAGCGCGGGTGGTTTACCCCTTCCACAGGCCAGGGATAACAACGGGGCAACCTCCAAGGCAGGATGTGGCCTGTCACCATCCCTCATGCCTGCTTGGGGCTCAGGGTGGGTGACAGCGCTCGGTATCTAGGGGTTCTGCTCTAGGGGTGAACGGCTCCGCGTTTGCGTCCGTGTTACCACACTCGGCAGCAGGCACACACGTCACTAACGTTTTGTACTCCTGTGGGGTGTCACCACTGGCCTGCCTTATGAGAGGATGCCTTGTCCTCACCTGGGGCAATGGCGGACTGATGGAAAAAAAAGAAGAGTCCAGTTTAACTGGATGGATGATGTAGATCTACTAATACTCAAAAGAACTAGCTTGGTTTTAAAAATGCTTTTAATAAAATGAAGCATCTGGAGACACTGTTCATAGACTGAAGTAGACATGACTCTCCTTGTTTTGCCACTGTTAAAAGTTTTAAGAGGAGCAGCTGGCAATTACAGTAGTCAACAGATAATGCTGCCAGAGGGCACACAGGGAAGCTGTCCTGCTCGCCTTTGCCCCGTGGTAGGTTCCTTGAAATCAAGACTTTGCATACAGTAGTGAGAATTTATAAGATACCGACCAAGTCTAGTTACACAAATGCATGATATAATCCATTTCTGTATTTTTACTTGATGCATTTCAAGGTGTATTCATCTTCCACAGACGTCCTGGAACCAAACTTTCAAAATAATAAGCATTAAAAATCATCTTGTACCATTCATAGCTCAGAGGCAGTTCTCTCTAACAGAAATGCTGATCCTGGCTTCTAGAAGGGTGGGTGACGAAGATGCCCTCTGCAGTCCCTTGATCAGAGCACCAAACGTGGGCCAGCATACTCCAGTCCTGCTGCTGCTACAGATGTGCTTCAGCTCCGTTACTGGTGTCCGGAAGGAGCTTGGGATCACTCAGTAAGGCATCTGCACGGCTCAACAAAGTGTTTTGTTACAGCTCTCATACTGAGTGACAGTACTGCAGGTCTTACATTCAGTTTTCAGTTCAATTTGATTAACACAGAGAAGCAAGTTTCTCCACTCCTGAATTACAGGTGACAAAGCTGAAGCTCAAGATCATGCAGCATGCCATTACCATGGGAAAATCTTTCATGTACTAATTCCCATGCAATAGAGATCATCTGCTGGGTTGACAGCATTGCTGCAGTTCTGTCTTCTAATATTCTAAACCACCATTGATCAAAAAAGATCCAACTGCTCAGAGTAATTGTTTTGATGTGTACTGTACTGGTACTTGAAAACTGTCACTCATTAAATACTTGCATTTAGTAGTGATTTTTGTCTGAAACTTACACTTGAACCAAGGTGGGGGAACAAAAAGAAAAAAAAAAAAAAGATGAGAAGTACACATTACTGGAACTCTCAGATAGCTAAATAATCCAGATGTTGATTCTCCAAAAGAAGTTGAAAGATTGAGAGAAGCAGACTGATATGGCTGATGTGAACGGTAACACAGGTAAATTAAACTCTGAAATCAACTCTAAGTCAGTTTTTCACTTGCTAGCAGAAGGCTGAACTGACAAACAGAACCTGCAACGATGTCTTGTGAAGATTTATAGCATTAACATTTTTCTGCTAAGTTAAACCAAATGGTAGTCAGTGCTAAAACCTGCTAAGAGCCCCTCAGATGAAGGGTCCCAAGTCTTCATTGAAAATCAGTGAGATTATAGGTGGCATGAATGCAGAGAAGCTGCACTCAAGTGCGTGCTAAAGGCCTCAAAAAATCTTAAGAAACCAACCAACCCACCCACCCCCATGACCTTGAGTTTGGTTAAATGACAGCAGTCAAATCTCTCAGAACTTTTGGAAGTCCAAGTCAGATGTGAATGGCTAGGATTTGTAATACAAGCTCTCACATACTAAAAAGGCGCTAAATAAGAAAATAAATGAATGGTCTGGAAATTAAGGAATTTTAAGGAAAAATACCAGTAAAGTTTTTAAACTATGCTTAAATCCTAATATTTGAGTTGGAATGAGGAATTTCCTCCAGGGATTCAGAAGTGGAAGAGAAACACTGTTGAGTGTTTCCTGCACTAAATTACCTGTAGCTACATCAGACACAACAGCATGTTGGCTGTTTATCCTCATACAGTTGAGATTTACTTGTTCTAACTAACACCATACCCATGACATTAAAGTTTTATTTCTCAACTTAATTTACAAGGGAAAAGTAACAGGATCTTCATACAAAGTAATTTCCTTGAAAAGTACCAGGAAAAAAATAAACCGAAACTACTTATCCTTTTAAGAACAGGCAGTTGCATTGATAATTGAGCTTTCAATTAAAAACATTACAACAAAATACTTAGGATTAAATATTTTATTTTATAATAAGCCTTACACCGGGATCACTAAACATTTTGTGTATCACCCAAATAAGTTACATTCATTCTGAGCTTTCATGCAGTTTTAAAAAAGTTAAATTTCTCCAAAAATAGTTTTCAAGTGAGCTGTAATAAACTCTGCATAACCAAGCCAGAATTCTTTCACATCAATATTCCAGTTTTCCCTCCTGCTTTGACAGTACAGACCAACTAAAAAAGCCCCACTAAATCTGCTCTAATCACATGGCGACTTGCTAAAATTACTGAGACTTCCTGAATACTCTGCATAACAGTAGTAACGCTTCAAAAGTGTAAGCGAGACCACTGAGGTGAGTTGCAAGAAGTGACATTTTGCCTGAGGAGAATACTAAAAGAATCTTAAACAAAAACTTTGTTGCAAAGGGACAGACCACCACTGAGGAGCATGCAGGACACAAACAGGAGGCAACAAACCTCACATTCACAAGCTTAACCGCAACTTTTAAGGGGACACAGCATTTATGCAGTCTTCTACTATTTCAAAAAGGTAGTGATATATATCAGTCCTCCGAGCAATGTCAAGGGCCGTTTCATCCAAGTTGTTTTTCAGGTCTGGTTTCACATAGCGATTCATCAGCAAGAGTTCAAGGGTTTCTCTACTGTTTTTGTTTCCTGCTGCAATATGCAATGGTGTCAGCAAACCATTTGTCTGCGCATTGATGTCTGCACCCTGCTGAAGTAAGAACGCGGCCACCTTTGTATTGTTCCACTTGCAGGCGCTGTGCAGAGGCGTCCAGCCGTCCACCGTCTGCGCGTGAACGTCGGCCCCTTGGGCAACCAATTCATGTGCAATGTCCAAGTGCCCGCTGTAGGCAGCTCGATGGAGAGGAGTGTACTGATCTTCATCACGAGCGTTAACTGGAGCCAGCTTTTCGGAAAGGAGCCTCTTCACTGTACTCAGCTATTTAAAGAAAACAGGTAATTTAATATGAAACTCCGCAGACAAGATGTATGGCTTTTACTGTTCTGTAGTTTTATTCTGAATTTCTGTCAGTCTCAAAAGGGCTTAACTGCAACAAGAAATTTTAAAACGAAACCAGTTATTGTTACTGGGGCGGGGGGTTTTGGTGGGGTTTTTGATTGGTTTGGGTGGGGTTTTCTGTTTTGTTTTTAAAGAGATACAACATGAACATGAGTTGCAATGCCTTAGGAGTACCTTTACCTTACACCTTCTCCCCAGTCACTGTGAAGACGTAAGTACCTCCACAGAACTGTAGATGGAGCTGGTGTGTGTAAGAAAGGCAACTAATGAAAATAAACGTATGCAAGGGTGTAATAAACTACATAACAGGAATCTTGGTCATCTCTCCCTCACTTCCAAGAATAAAAAGCTTTTTCTCCATAAAAAGATAGGAAAACAGTCACCCATTATCTGCATATGGAGCTTTTGAGAAAATAAAATTTCAGATTCACCCTCTCCACCCACTCCACAAGTCTTACTTGTCATGAAGAAAGAGCCTGGCATGCTTTCGGTTTGTAGAAGTTTCAGAAGAGTGCTGTTACTTTAACTTTGAACAGTCAAAGCTTTTGTTCTGAAAGCTAATGGATCCAGAGATATTTTAGTGTGTGTGGGCTACAAAGGGAAATGTTTTTACATGCAGTGGCTTGCAAAACTGGATCAAAATAGTTCAGAGAGAAAAAGAAAAGTGTAAGCAAATTTTTGTTTGTGGGTGAAACTGTAGATATCTGCTCAAAGTAACATTCTTGTCAATCATATATGTGAACAGAATAAATGCCTTACCCGATTGTTTTCTGCTGCCCAGAGTAGCAATTTCTCTGGATTTTTTTCCATTTTTTTTTCTTGCATTTCATACCATTCCTCACTTCTTTCTTGTTCATCATCATCATCATCAGACTGTCCTGACCAACAGCTCTGAGTTCCTACAGGAATCAAATGCCTGTGCGTCTCCAGCAGTTCAAGTTGGTTAAAATTCTCTGTAAAGTCTTCGAACTGCTCACTGTCATCATCTTCTTCATCAATCTGTTTGTCTTTATTCATTTTCAGTTAGCATCTGTAAGTAGCAGATATACAACGATATTTATAATAACTTTCACAGTTTTCCTACACTAAAAAAAACATCTGATGGATGATGTGGACATCAGCAACACCACAAACAGCAAAACTCAAGAGCAAGCTCGATGTTCCTTCACTAAATCAGGCTTTCCCGGCTCTGCCAGAATCCCCGGTTAATACCGACGCAATAAAACCACTGTGCTACCCCCATCTAGAAACGGCACCACCTGCAGACACGCAGTGCGAGACTGAGCGGGTGTTCTGTAGAGCGCACTCGAAACACGCGTTTTATAAACAATTGGAGAAACGCCTAGACCTCCAAGCAGTGTTCCTGCCCCGCCCCACGGAGCCAGCCCCGCCCCGCGCTCCTCGCTGCCCTCCCTTTCCCCTCACGCCCCGAGCGAAGGCCGGGCGGGCCCAGCCAACCCAGGCCCGGCAGGGCAGCACCGGCCTCGGTCGCCTCCGCGGGGGCCACGCCACCCCGGGAAGGCCTCATCGCCCAGCAGGAGCCCGCCGCTTCCCCGCCCCGCCTGCAGGCTGCCGGGCTCCTACCCGCGCTCGCCACTCGCCCCACAAGCGAACGCACCTGCTGCCCCCACCGACGGAGCGCTCGGGGGGCGGGGAGGGGCGGGGCCACCCGCCGGGGCGGGGCCACCCGCCGAAGGGCGCCCGCCCGCCCAACCATGGGCTCCTTCCGGCCCGCGCCCGCAGCGGATGGGACGTTGCCGGGACCGGCCCCCGGCTGACCAATCGCCGCGGCTCCGCGACACAGGGGCGGAGCGAGCCCGCGCTCTCGGAGCGGGGCGGCTCTCGCGAGAGCGGTGCGTGGGCCGCGGCGGCGGAGCCCCGCCCTTCTGGGCGCCATGGAAACGGCGCGCGGCGGTGAGGGCCGCGCCGCGGTGAGGGCCCCCGGCCGAGGGTCGCGGCCTCCCCCGTCCCCTCCGTTCTGAGCAGGGCAGCCCCCGCCACGCTCCGTCTGCTGGTTGCTCCCCCGCACTCCTGAGGTGGGACGGGCCGGTTACCACCGCCACCGTGCGCCGATGCGGAACGCGATGGCGGTTGTGCTCGTCCCGGGGGTCCGGTGCCGCCGTGCCCACCCGCCGTGCCTCCTGCCCAGTCGCGTTTTGCGGCCGTTCCCGTGAAGTTGCCCGTCCCTTGCGTGCTTCCGGGTGGCTGTGCGGGGCAGGGAGGTGCCAGGAGCAGCGCTCCGTTCCCGGGCGGCCGGTGTGAGAGGGCTGGCGGGACAGCCTTGCGTCTTGTGCGGTAGTAAGCGGTTAAACCAAGCACGAATCTTCCCGAACTTGAGGTTCTTTTGCAAGCAATAATTACCAGTGAAAGTCTAGGTAATTGATAATTCAGCTCACTATGCCCTTCATTCTAATTCGTTTCTATTTTTGTCTCTTAGGTTTTACATAGCATCAGTGAAGATAAAAACTGACTTCCTGACCTGACTTACTAAGCTGTGTCCAGAGCCTTTTTGTGAGGAGTCTTGGCACGAAGATGAGTACCATCAACTCACAGTAAGCTCCTGTCATCTGCAGCTCTATCCAGTTCTGTCATATCAGATAGCAAGTCTTTTGTATGTTTGGAATGAGTTAAGAACTCAGATCATCATTTCTGTTTTCCCTCAGGTCCTTATGATCATCATACTTGCTTTCATGTATATGTAGATGACCAGTGCAAAGAGAAAAATCGAATGTTTGTTCACCAAATGTCTTTAAAGGCAGAAAACATACAAAGGATTCATTAGTTTTTCATTAAATACTTCAGAGAAATGGTTGCAGCCCTTTTATTAGGGTACGCTGATTGGGATAACCAAATCTTCAAGCTGGTTGGTTTGGTGAAGTGATATTTGCAATAAAAGTAGTGAGATGTTTTGAGAATACTGTAGGAGTGATACTT
This sequence comes from Strix aluco, assembly GCF_031877795.1. Classification (NCBI taxonomy): domain Eukaryota; kingdom Metazoa; phylum Chordata; class Aves; order Strigiformes; family Strigidae; genus Strix; species Strix aluco. The sequence goes on from NC_133932.1 coordinate 126,172,608, forward strand.
TGATAGAGTTTTATAACAAATCTCCTGTGTATTTACTGACTGGCCAGAACAGCTTACCTTAATAAAGTCTGTGTTGAAATTCTTAAGTATATTGCTCTCTGACACAGATTTTCCTGTCTCATTCAGGGATGATGAAGATGCCTTTAAAATACTTATTGCTACTGATATTCATCTTGGCTATTTGGAGAAAGATCCAGTGCGTGGAAATGATACATTTGTAACTTTTAATGAAATTCTGGACCATGCTCAAAAAAATGAAGTAAGTACTGCTTTTTGGAAACTGAAAGGGTGAGACTGTGAAAAACACATTCCAACCTGCCAGAAGCTATAAAGCTTAGTCCTGGTGCAGTCTTCAGTAATATCAAAGTAAATGACTAAACTAAACTATTGCAACCAGTTATGTTTCTGTTTTAGTAAAAGGAATGCTTATTCTTTTGTGAGAGCTATGACCCTGCTTGCATTAATGGCATTTTCAAATTGCCTGCACCAGTTCTAGTGGTATTTAGAGAGGGTTTGTCACTACAAGAGGGCAAATTAATTGGAAAGAGTGTGAGTAATGATACAAAGTCTTCAGACAACTCAAAAAGTAGAAAGAAAAGTTAGAAGCTTCTAAAGTGTTGTTAAAGTGTCGAGTCGCTGAGGCGAGCAGTTCTGGTGCTGACATGGTTGGCAGTGGAGCACTCCAGCGTGGTGCACAGCAGGTTTCCTGAGCCAACCCACCCGTCAGAAAGCCATGGCCTCTCTGAGCTCTGCACCCACCACAACTTACGCAGCTGCCCAGCCAGAGCTGCGGTGGGAACACGCTGCCACCCTGGTGCCAGGCTGCGGGGTGGCTCTGCTCTGACGCCAGTCCTGGACGGTGGCAGCCAGCAGAGCTGTGGGACGTTCATCCAGGGAGAGGAGCTCCTCTGCTCAGTGAGAGACTCGGGAGGGGATGAGTAGGCTGAGGAGTATCAGGGAGTGCGAGAGAGAGAGAGAGCCAGCCAGACAGACAGACTGCTGGAACAGCACCGTGCCTTCCCAGGACAGGCCCAACAGGCAACAGGACACATGATGCAGAGGATTCCCCATCCTCTCTCCACCTGGCTGAGCACAGGGACTTAAGGGACAGGGGGCAATGGTGATGAGTTCCTGCCCGGCGCAGTAGGCATGTCTCCTCCGTGACTGCCCCACCTCCCCTCGTGCCCTTGCATCATAGATATGAGGCTCTGCAGGTGGGACCGAACAGTAACAAGGACAAGGTTAAGTCACCCTATGGCTTGCAGCAAAACCACTTCCATAAAGAAATAAAAGCTGGGTCATTGATCTAGGAGACTCCCTTCCGGAAGGAACAGAAGGCCCGATGTGCCCCCTAGAGCCACTTCTTAGGACAGTCTTCTGTCTCCCTGGGGCCGAGGTTAAAGATATGAAGAGAAAGCTTCCTACCCTGATACAGTATTATTAGATTATTATCCATTATTGATTTTTCAGGTGGGCACCGATGAAGCTGCAACAAGAAATCTAGTGCAATCAAGAGACTCCAGGGCCGTGGGATGACTGGTTAAGGGATCAGGAGCACAAGCAGTGTTCCCTATCCTTCCAGTTGCAGGGAATGATGAGGAAAGAAATGGGAAGAGCCAGCAAATCAATACCTGGCTCCAAGCCTGGTGTCACTGGCAGAATTTTGGTTTTCTTGATAATGGGTCAGTTTACATGACACCAGGCCTGCTGGCAACAGATGGGGTACACCTGTCTCAAAGGGGGAAAAGGATCTTTTCACAGGAGTTAGCAGGGCTCATGGCAAGAGCTTTAAACTAGATTTGAAGGGGAAAAGAGATAAACCAGGCTCACTAGAGATGAACCTGGGGAGAGTACGCTGATGTTTGAGGGACAGTGTGCTAGCGAGGTCCTTCAGTCTGCTGTCTTGGTGGAGGCAGGGGATGGAGATCTATTGATGTGTTAGAAACCACGGAAGCGCCCGAGAATGGTCAGGACCTTAATGGTCCTTTCCAACCTAAATGAGTCTATGGTTCTATTTGATGATTATGTTTTTAAGGATTTAATGTTTCTTAGTCAAATTATTTGTAATTTTTTTACTAATGCTTTTTCAAAAGCTAAATATATGCAAGAGCCTGCAACTAGTACCTTCTCAAAGTACTGTGGCAATAGCTACTGATTTTTCCCCACTTGGTGCCACAGCAATGAAAAGATAATGTATCTTCATGCCTGTCAAAGAAAATGTTCAGGAGTCAGTCTGGAGACCATTCATAAAACACTTCACTGGTATATTTTTTTCAATAGTGTCAGTTGTTTTCTCCTATAGCTCTTCATAAATGGGTCTTTTGGGGTTTGGTTTTAATGAATAATTTCATTAATGTTTATTTCATGAGGAAATTAAATACCGTATCTGCAACTACCAACTCATTTTACCTAGAAGTGCAGACAGAGGAGATATGTGGAACTCCTTAGAAGAAATAATTTAAGCAATTTGCTTAGAAGTCTTTCAAGGTAATACAAAATGTTGTATTAAAGTAATAGAGCTTTTTGTTACATACAGGTGGACTTTATTTTATTAGGTGGGGACTTGTTTCATGACAACAAACCTTCCAGAAAAACAGTACATTCTTGTTTGGAGTCACTAAGAAAATACTGCATGGGTGATCGTCCTGTTCAGTTTGAAATTTTGAGTGATCAGGCAGTTAATTTTCATTATAGCAAGTAAGTATGTTCCTATAAATTATGGTGTGAGGATTGATTTGCACACTGGGTGAACATGTTGTGATTTTTTTTTTTTTATGATTTATATTCTCCGTGACTGGAACCTTGAAGTTTTAGCCCTGTTTGTGTGGGACAGTTTACAGGATGACTTCACCTGTCATCTTTTATAATCTTAAGTCTATAAAGGAATGCGCACAATTTTTTGAGAACTTTCTGAATGTGTTGTGACATTTGATACATTTGTGTAATGTGCAGTTTCTATCCTGCAAGTACAATGCCAGTAAACCAGTTTACATGAATTGCTGTGGTAAAATCAGCAGTTCTTTGTGTGAAGCACAGCCCAGTCCACTGCTCTTGCATGTACCACACGACATGTTGTACAATTCTTTTCATAGGCTTGCTCTAAAAAAATAGGATCATTTTGCTACCCTGTTCCCAGTGGGAAGTGCCATTCCAGTTCATGAGTAAGAATCTTCTTACATTGTGCAGCTTAAGCTTATTCATAGCCACTTAGTACTCATTTGCACTGCTGTCGTGATGTATTTGTGATGATGTTAATTTGAGGAGAAGACTGGGAATTATCCACAAATTTGCAGGTATAGTTTAACTTTTTTTTTCTTCTTCTTATTCAGGTTTCCGTGGGTGAATTATCAGGACAGAAATCTCAACATTGCTATTCCAATTTTTAGTATTCATGGCAATCATGATGATCCCACAGGGGTAATTATTGTCATAATTGTACTCTACTGTTATATTACAAAAATAATATTATAGAAATAGAGACTTGTATAGAAATACAGTTCTTGGAGAACAGGCTAGTTTTAGTCAGTTGCTCCACTCTTCACTTAAGTTATTTTGTGTATCTTTAGGAATTCAGTTAAGTAGTGACAACAAGTGTGACATGAAAAAAAGAGAATGGAAAGAAGTTAAGGGATCCATATGAACTATGTTTAAATTCTTAATTTATGTAGATTTCTGTCATTGATAACAGAATCACTTTTCATGCCAAGAAATGGCAGCCTTTCAGAAGGTTTCTAAAACGAATTTATCTTTAGAGACTGAAAGCTTTTTTCTTAAAGAAGGGGGAATTTTGATACTTTGACTTCTGCACGTGCGATTGATATGCATCTTACATTTTCAAGGAAGATAACCTTATAATGATGAAATACTAGTTTAAAAAAAATCAACAACTAAAAGCAGGAAAAGAACATTTAGAAAGCAGGAAAGCATGTATGTTGAATTAAAAATTTTGCATTTTATATCAAACAGCGGTGTATCATGGAGATGAGTGTTTTAACAACAGAAGTTTAACTTTGGACCTACTATGAAGCAGTAGTTAGCTTAACCAGATAATTTTCTGTAATAGTTTAGAGACTTCGGCTGTTTGTTTGGTTTGGTTTTATTTTTCTGAATGATTTAATGTTTAATTTCATGTTGTTCAAATGAAGCAAGACTTGTAAGGAAAAGGGATTTGATTCTATACCCACGAGTACTCAAAAAAAAGCTAATATATGTGGTGGGGTTTTTCAACTGCAGAAGTTACTTAAGGAAAGATATTCACCCTTCTTTTTGAGACTGTTTCACTTACACTTTAAAGACTAAATGTTCTGTTCAGAGTTTTGATACTTGTTTTTCAATATTTTCTACAGGCAGATGCACTGTGTGCATTGGATATTTTAAGCTGTGCAGGATTGTTGAATCACTTTGGACGTTCAACTTCTGTGGAGAAAATAGATATTAGTCCCATTTTATTGCGTAAGGGTAGAACAAAAATTGCTCTGTATGGTTTGGGTAAGTGTGCTAGACTGATCACGTATTACTGAAGCTCAAGAGGTCTAAATTAAGTTGAAATAAACATAGTGCTGCAACAAACATGAAGGTCTGAGGAATGCTAAATTAAAACTTATCAATTCTGTAACAGTGTCAGGTCTCTTCTCATGCCATGTTGTCACTGGCTGACAGGTTTTTTTCTTTGCTTTTTTTTAATTTTAAAAGAAATCCTTCAATAACTTTATTTCTGTACTTTTATTGGTCTTAAATGAATCCTGCTTAAGTTAGCCATAGATAGTGCCTGTGTATCAAGTCAGGGCAATCAGACTCTTAAATTCTCACTGTTGTGTATTAAGCTTACTTCCTCCTGTTCAGGTAAAACTTAAACATGGTATGTTCAGGTGCCATTTTTTTTATATTTAAAAACATAAACTGAGCAGAAACCTAATGTCTGACACGTCTGTGAAATGGTTCATAAGTGGCATCTGTCACAGGTAACCTCAGTTTCTTTAAAGAAACTTAAGAAGAGTTTCATATTTTAAAGGTGTTCTATGGTGGGTTTTCAACTTCAGTTTGTCCCTTTCTATTTTCTCTTCCACCTTCCCCTTTAACCTCACTTCTTACTTAGAATGGTTATGTTCGACTGCTTTCCATCTAGAGAAGTTAACTATTAAGATCTTACTTTTTCCTCCTTATTATATGTCCACTCATGAGTGCTTAAACACTTATTTCCAAGCAACTTTTTTAGCTATAAGTTAAGTCCTAGTTGGCCATGATTTCATGTGTTTAATGAGATACTTTAAAAGCTTGTTAGATGTTCTAAGGATTAGTGGTGAGGGTTCTAATACCACAATATAAAAGCTTTCAGAAAGCATCTGAATTTTTATTACCCAAAATCATTACTGGGAAATGCAACAACTTTCTAAAGTACAGGTGTTGCTGTATGAAAATCTTTGTGAGATGTTTCTTTGAGCTTGTGCCAGGATTATGTACCCTCTTGACTTTCTCTAATTTAGAGAGTACTTGTTCTTATACAAAGTATGTAAACTCCATATGTGATTTTATTGAAATGCATCATGAACCCTATGTATGGATGGTTTGGGTTTGTTTCCTTGTTAAAAACATGTGATTTAACCCCAGCCAGCAACTCAGCACCACACAGCTGCTCGCTCACTCCCCCGCAGTGGGATGGGGAGAGAATCAGAAAACGTGAGAAAACTCATGGGTTGAGATAAAGACAGTTTACTAGATAAAGCAAAAGCTGCACATGCAAGCAAAGCAAAACAAGGAATTCATTCACCACTTCCCATTGGCAGGCAGGTGTTCAGCCATCTCCAGGAAAGCAGGGCTCCATCGCACGTTAAAAATTACTTGAGAAGACAAACACCATTGCTCCAAACGCCCTTCACTTCCAACTTCTTCCCCCAGCTTTATGTGCTGGGCATGACAGAATATGGTGTGGGATATCCCTGTTGTCAGTTGGGGTCAGCTGTCCCAGCTATGTCCCCTCCCAACTTCTTGTGCCCCCCCAGCCTACTTGCTGGTGGGGTGGTGTGAGGAGCAGAAAAGGCCTTGACTCTGAGCAGTAGGCACTTCTCAGCAGTAACTAAAACATCCCTGAACTATCAACACTTTTCAGCACAAATTCAAAACATAGCCTCAGACTAGCTACTGTGAAGAATATTAACTCTATCCCAGCCAAAACCAGCACAAAACATCAAGGAAATAATCAGTGACAAACAGTTCAGACATACTGCAGACTTTTCCTTGCTTTGTGGGAAAGCACAGACTTTGCAGAACTTATGGTTTATTTCTTGTTTTGTAGGGAATTTCAAAGTATGCTTAAGAACTTCATCTCTACTCAGTATCTGTTTTTAGACTCCATCTTACAACAAAATATACTTCTTACTCTTGTCAACAAGAAAAAAACCACGTAATATTTTTAATTCTACCCATAGTTGTTTGGCACAGAAAACTAGCAAGAGGTTTCAAATCAGGTGCAGTTGATAAAAGTGCTTTTAGCAGTTGTTTAAAGGTAGATTTCATGTTAAAGTGTCTTATTTTCAGAAGTCTATCTAGTAAAATAGCCAATTTATACTTTGATCTGTTCAAATTTATAATCATGCCTCAGACTTCTTAGGTCATGAAAATGAAGATCTGATCTTGCCACAAAGTTGTGTTCTTCATGCTCTTTTTAATAGAGTTGCTAATAAAATTGCTATAAAGTAAAGAGTTGTTTTACCACACAAAAATGATTTAATGTTTTGTTTTGTCCACTCCAGGAGCTATTCCAGATGAGAGGTTGTATCGTATGTTTGTCAATAAACAAGTAACCATGCTGAGACCAAAGGAAGATGAAGATAGTTGGTTTAACTTGTTTGTGATTCATCAAAATAGGTAATAGTATTGAATGAATTATGGTGACTTTTTAACTTACTGTATTACTTCATTAAACTGCCTTGAAAAGAACAGGTGAGAAAGCCAGATGTGCTAGTTGGTGCTTCCTGTGAGTAGCTGGTTTCTTAAGATTTTCCCAAATGAAAGCATTGTTTTACAGTTCTTCTTGCAGAAGAATCATAAATAAAAGAATTGAAATAAATGAGTTAGGAATGTTGGGAAATCTCTTCCCAAACTCTTATGGCTAGGGGTAGTGAAGGGTTTGTAGTGTAATATGCATATAATTGTCTTGTCTGCTTGTTAAAGCTGAAAAAGCATTAAGCTTCATATATTTTTCTGTCCTTGAACCATAATTTGACAAGTACCATATCTTCCCTTGCAGTGCTATACTTTATAGTTTCTCCTGAGTAGGATAGGTAGCATGTGTTCTCTCTGCCTACACGCTTCTGCCAGCAGTGGTAGTAGGAACAGGCAGAATTCTTGTCCAAATACTTTTTTATAATTTTTCCTGAACAAGCGTGCAGTCCTCATGTGTGAGTAACGGTGACGCAGAGGTAAACAAATACAGCTTAGATAACCCTGTGTACTGATCTCTGTCTGGTAGGCTGAAGAAGCTCACTCCTCCTCCATCTCCCCTGCCTTCTGGAAAGGGTTGGGGGATGGTGTGTCCCATGTCTGTTTAATTCAGTGGGGTTTACCCCACCATTTAAAAAAAAAAAAAAAAAAAAAAAAAAAAAAGCCATGAGGTGCTATAAAAGCATTAATCAGGAAAAAAATCCTGAAGTCTTGCAAGTCAAGTAAGAAGAAAAGGGAGATCCAAATAAAAGGAGGGGAGCAGAAAAGAATGGGCTGTGTAAGTTGCCTTTTTGTTTGACCAAATGTTTTAAACAATTGTGTAAGGAATAAATGTGAAGAGTACCTGATATGAAATGTATGTCAGATACTTTTTTTTTTTCCTGGAGTTTCTGTATCACTTTAAATCACACTGATGTTTTCTCCTCCTTCACTCCCCCCTTGCCCACCCATGACTGTACACATTCAAATTATTTTTCTCTTTTCTTGAACAGGAGCAAACATGGAGCTACCAACTACATTCCAGAGCAGTTTTTAGATGACTTTATTCATCTTGTTGTGTGGGGTCATGAACATGAGTGCAAAATAGCCCCGTCCCAAAACGAACAGCAATGTTTCTTTGTTTCTCAGCCAGGAAGTTCAGTGGTGACATCTCTGTCCCCTGGAGAAGCTGTGAAGAAGTGTGTGATCTTTTCTTTTTGTTCTTGTTTATCCTGTGTCTTACGTCTCTTGTGTGTTGTGTTGAGAAAGGAAAAACACTTCTATTAAGTATGAAAGGACTTGTTATAGTGTGACATAACAAATGAAGTAGATGGAATCAGTGCTTTTGCTTTACTCGGGATTAAACCTAACATTTGAAGCAAATGGGACTTACCTATGAGGAGTTACACCTTGATAAATTGGAATACAAGGAACTGTGTACATGTGCTTGTGTATAGAACAAGCACAATCTAAATATAATAGAACTGAAGTTTGGCAGGGCCAATCCTGAAGTACAGATCCAAGAACTTCTTATAGCTTTTAAACTTTTGTCCCTGAAAAATAAACATGAATTTAAAACAAATCTTTACACCATAGTACTAAGTTTATCTTCTAGTAAGTTACCTTTCTCCTTCTAGACACATTGGTTTGCTGCATGTTAAAGGGAAAACAATGAAAATGCAGAAGATTGCTCTAGAGACAGTGCGAACTTTCTATATGGAGGATGTTGTTCTAGCTGATCATCGAGATCTTTTTAATCCTGACAATCCTAAAGTAACTCAGGCAATACAAGCATTCTGCATGGAAAAGGTAACTTGTAATGCTAACAGTATATGGATAACACTGTATGGGCTGGGAATGGGATCTGTAACTGGTTTTGAGACTGGAAGATGAGAAATCTTGTGTCTTGCCCCATAATACTTGAGACTGACTTAGTGTTTCCATAGGAAGTCAATTCCATGACATTCACTGCAGTCTTTGCTTCCAGATTCCTTGACTGGGATGACCTATTAAACTAGACTGGAACTGCTTTATGGGGGTCCATATCATCTTTGTACAAAAACTCCCGCCTGCAAGTGGGGCAGTGTTGGATTTGCACTTTGGAATCAGCATAACTACGTGTACCCAAACCCAAAGCTAGATTGTGCAGCGTGAGGTCACAGAAGTAGCTAAGCAGGTTTATTAATTGCTCTTGGTTCTTAGGTCTGTATAAGTCTATTTCTGCTTTTCCCTGGAACTAGAAATTTAACAAAGGATAATGGCTATAAAGTAAAATAGTATAAGTGATCAGTGATGTAGATACTGCTGGACTAAGATGTATCTAAAAGATAAGCCTTTCATTGCGACTTTTTTCTCATTCGTTCTTATGGCTTTTGGCTGGATATTGGTACATATGTGTGTTCAGGAATGAGAGCATATCCTGTAATTATTTTTATAGCTCCCCCTTGCAGCTGGATGTATTTTAAGTTATACTTGAAGGGTTCAGGCATCTGTAAGAGAACAAAGTGAAACTGCATTTCTAATTCTGCTTCACAGGTTGAATCGATGCTGGACAATGCAGAAAGAGAACGCTTGGGAAATCCACGCCAGCCAGAGAAGCCTCTCATAAGATTACGAGTAAGGAATTGTTTGGTTTGGATTGCTTTGTTTTGAAAGGTCACTGTGAAAAGTTTCAAAGCAAAGTCATACTTTTTGTATAAACACATAATATATAAGATTTCTTACTGTGTACAGGCAAATATAAATTGCCTTCATACTATGACTCTGTTTACCTGCTGTATAACTAGTATTCTGTGGTAAAGGATGAGATTGGTCATAAGTGCTCAGACCATCACTGCTGGTCTGAGTAAGGGCATCAAAAGTGGCTATTTACAAAGAGGTTTTTCTTAAGTCATGTTATCCTGTGTTTGTTCTTAACCGATTTATGGAAACGTTCCTGAAGACTAGTAAATGAAACAAGTTAGGAAGAAATTATTAATCTGGGCTGTTGTTAGCTATTCTGTTAATATTATTATTAGCTATTATTAGCTATTATTATCCATTAACTATGCTGCATAGTATGGTAAAGCATTCATTTTAGGTTGACTGATTTTTTACTTTAAGTTTTCCTTTGCAGGGTAACAAACTCATCTTGATATGTGTGGCTTCTCTATTTCTGTTTATTTAATATTTAAATTTTTCCTTTCCTCTCTTAGGTTGATTATGCAGGTGGCTTTGAACCATTCAGTGTCCATCGTTTTAGCCAGAAGTACATGGATAGGGTGGCTAACCCAAAAGACATCATATATTTTTTCAGGCATCGTGAACAAAAAGAGAAAAATGGTAATTATAAAGTTGGCTTGCCTTGGTTTTCATTCTTCTTCCTTTAGTTTCTTACCCAGCACTTACAAAGGCTTGGTGTCTGCCATCTGATGTGTTATAGGAAGAGTAAAGATGCATAGTCTCCTCTAAGTGTATATATCACACAAGTATTTCTGTTCTATTTCTGGGTTTGTCTAAAATTCTGATATTCAGCACAGCATCTTCTGGCAGTTATTAATAAATAATTCCTTTTTTTTTGCCTCAAACCTTACTGAGTTGCTTTAGTAATACCATAGTGTAGCCCCATACCAGACTGAGTTACCCCATGGTTCAATGATAACTACCATGAAAGGCATTAAATATCTCACTCCTGAGACTTCTCAGAATGAGGTGCTTGGTTTTGGGCACTCTGCAGAAAAAGAGATGGGTATTGTGCCTTTGTTTTTTAATTTTATTGCTGTAGTAATTCATTTGTTTATACCAAAAATAGTAATGGAGGGGATGGGCTTGAGAGATTTTTGTATATTTTTTTAAGAAAAAAAAAGGTCTGAATGTACGACAGCATTTTGTTTGCCCTAATTAATCATGTGTATGAGTGCTCTGGGCTAGTCTGTTCCAGGTATGTCTCTATTCAAGCGTTTGTGCAAAACAAATAATAGCTGTTACTATTGTAGCATTTCTCATTGTGCCTAGAATTTTTAATAAATGGTTAATAGATGTTGCCCAAATACTGGATTTGTAATAGTAACTAATGAAGATACAGCTTGCGCAAGAACATACTGTGCTAAAGAACTGTTAATATTTCACATTAGTGCATTGTAAGTACTCCAATTCCATTGACAGTTTTTACTTACAGTGTCAGTTTTATAAAGTTCAAAACATAATGTTTCATGAATAAAAACTGCTTTTAGAGAGGGTTTTTTTTTTTTAAATTATGCTGTATTGATCTTGTTTTATTGTTCCTTGTTGTTTTTTTAATAGTTGTGTAAGCTCATTGACATTTTTGGAATACAAGATAGCTACCACATCTGTCAACATGTTTCATCAATGCATTTTAATTTTCCTACTTAACATGCATCTTGTCTTCAGGAAGGGAATGTAAAAAGAATACCGTGGTTCTTTGCATTGCTTTATTAGATATCCTTTAATACAAGGGAGGTGGCTAATAAAGCAGTCAGCATTTTCAGCTCATGTGTACACAGTGCTGTGGTTCAGTACTGGTGATGTTAGGACTTCATGAGTACAGAAGTTGTTATTGTTTCTTTTGTCATAGCTGCTTATATAACAAGGCTAGCAAAACAATGTTTTGTGCTTGCATGTGGCAGATGTCTGGAAGCAGTCTGTAGTCACTTTACGTTACTTTGTGTGGTATGTGGTAACCTCAGCTGATTATCCCTTTCATTTTTCTGTCATTCCTACCTTGCTGCCTGAGAATGGGGGGCAGCCTTAATGAGCTATGAACATTTGCCACTGAAAATTAGTCAGCATGCTTTGGAGGAAAATTTCTTCTCTAGTAACAGAGTTACTTATAAAAAACCATTGTGCTTTGATGGGTCCTTTTTTTTTTTTTTTCCCATTTGTCATCTTCTAGAGTTCAATTATAATAACCTTCACAGGTCATAGTGTTCAATTTATAATTCCAGGCATTTGGTAGTTAGAAGAACACTTTGTATCTGCTAGAGCTAAAGCTGTCTTGTACAAGATTACATCCATTATGTTTACCTGTGTTTCCAGATGATAGACTCTACAGTTAGATCAAAAAACATTTACGTATAAAAAGGGACCACAATTCTTAAGAGGTCTATATTAACCTTTTTCCCAATTACTTTCAATGGAATGATAATAATTAAAAGCTGCAGATGTGGGTGACAGTGCCACTTTGGTTTTTTCTTCTAGACAATGATCTTAATTTTGGAAAGCTGGTTAGCAGACCTGCTTCTGAGGGGATGACACTGAGGGTGGAAGACCTTGTAAAGCAGTATTTTCAGACAGCGGAGAAGGTATCTTTCTACCTCTTATGATTTATTTTTTTTAATGGAATATAATCTTTTTATCTATTTTTGCTTTCTTAATGGAAGTAGTGTGCCCTGAAAAGACTCTGACATTCACCAAGAAGTGAATTTATTTCCTACAGAACTGTATGTGAATTCCTGTGTGAGGTATATGTCTTAGGTTAACAAGTAACTGTTGTATATAGGTTATATAGGTTATGTGAACACATGCTGGTTTGAGAACATTATGATAACTCTTCATGTGAACTTGCAGTGTCTGCCCTGTACCAAATGATGTGTCATGTTCTTAAAGGAGGAAAATATGAGGCAGCATGCTCTGAGGGAGAAGCTACCTTAATTTACTATAGGGTCAATGTGAGACTGTACCATTTACTATTACCAGCTGACTTGGAGTAGTAGCTTGTTACTTTGCAGTATATTCATGTCCTCAGACATAGTGCAATTCCACATTATATTTAAAGTAGAGCAGGGAGAAGAAAGAGAGCCCCCCAGTAGTTTGCTTTCTCTCCACCCTTTCATTAAACTTGATTTATTTCCCTTTCCCAACACTGGGGCGGTAGTCTCAGAGGTAAAAAATAATAATCAGTGAGTCAGATGTGCAAATGCTTGATCTAGATGATCAAGCCTAACATTCAGAAGCTACTTCAGAACGTGCTTTGTAGAAAGTCATTAGAGTGAGGATTCCTGAGGTAAAGATTATAAAAATTATATCATCTTGCCTAACCTTAGACACATGTTAGGTGTCGGTATTGGGATGGTATCAATCATGCCCTGGAAGGGCTATTTGCCTTCTGAATATGATAAGGAACCCAGGGTAACTAGTTCAGAAGTAGGTACTTCTTCAAATGTATGCTACCACTAAATGGGGAAGGGTAGCAGTGTCAAAGACAGGGCATTGCATTATTCTGTGAAAAATTTGCTTTTAATCTCTTTTCCTCCCTTATTCTGCAAAGTTGTCCCTGTTACACCATCTTCCCAACTTGTTTGTGTGTTCTTGTATAAACAGCTCAGTTACTGGTCCCTGCATTTGAGGCCGCCTTCAGCAGCTCTACATCTGTAAAGACCCGAAAGAATCCACTGCTGTTCTGGGAAGGCTTGCAGTGGGGGGATAATACATTTTAAGTTAACACTGGTAATGATGATGGGAATCATAAACATTGTGTTAAGCTAGCTTGTCCTTCAGGATTTGCTAGACACCTGATCTTGTCTGATAAGGGAAACAAAAGAGTCCTTGGACCCTGAGGTGGCACAGGGCTGTAGTTGAATGTTCAAAACATGTTAGACCAAAAATGTCTAACAAGTACCAGACTGTTCAGTTCCTGTGTCGCTGGTAAACTGACACCTGGGAATTAAAACCACTGCTGTTTGTCTCTCTAGCAAGCTTTTAATTTTTCTTCCTTTGGAAGAAAGCTTAATTGCCAAAAGTCAACATGAATGTTCTGCATCATTACAATCAGTCACTCTTTTGAGATGCTTATTTTTTTGTAAACTTCTTATTTTATAATAGCTGTAAAATTTATTCCTCTGCACAGCATTTTTTCAGGGAAGGTTTTATGCTTCCAATGCAACCCTCAAAACAGTTCCTAAAGGACATCTGGAAGGATCAAAAATCATTAATAAGCACATATAATGCTTAAACCTGTGCTGTAGTTTACAGACAAAAGAGGCTGCTATTTCAACATTACTCTTCATATGAGGATTTCATTCTCAGACTGTCGCTTGTTACTGTATTGGAAAGGAGAGTAGAGAAGAGAATGGCTGCAAAACACCGCCAGTAGCATCTACTACTTCTGTTAATTAGTGTCTGTAGTAATATCTTAATGTAGTATGTCTTGATGAACATGTGAGAACTATTATTAGGACTTACAAAATTGCATTTCAATAGAGTAGACTTCTGCTTAATAGCTCTTAATGCTTCATAATAATAATGATTTACCCTGCTCTGTAACTGCCATTTTTTAATGTTAGAATTTTACAGTAAAAGTAATTAATTTAGCATCTGTAATAATTCAGGGCTTGTTTTTAATAGCGTTCTTATGTTTCTGCAAGTTGATCTTTAGTTTAAAAAAGGGAGAGGAACTAAGAAAGAATACAGTTTACCTTCTCTCAGCAATACATTTCAGACAAATTATTCTAGGTATGACTAGCACTGTAGTTTCTTTACTGTTTATGAAACCTTTTTCTCTGACGAGTCTGGACATTACTCTGTTAAGTAGGTGTAACATGTTAGTAGCAAGAAGGTTGTAACTATATTATGACAAGTAACATGTATGTTTATTGCTAGGCTTTTCTCTGAAATCTTCAATGCACATTACTGGTTTTGGAACTAAATATTTATCTGAAACAGCAGAAATATTACTCGCTTTCTTTGATGGCAGATACTTCTTAACAAAATGTTTTCCCTAATTATAAAGAAAGTACAGCTTTCACTTCTAACCGAAAGAGGAATGGGAGAAGCAGTGCAGGAGTTTGTGGACAAAGAGGAGAAAGATGCCATAGAAGAGTTGGTGAAATTTCAACTAGAAAAAACACAGAGGTTTCTTAAGGAGCGTCGCACTGATGCAGAGGAAGAAAAAATAGACGAGGAGGTAATAGCCTGTTAATTTCTTGGGAGAGATCAAGAAAGGTAGTAGAAAAACCAGTGCTCGAACCTGGTTTCATAGATTTACCTCTGTGTGGAGCATGTGCAACACTTGCCTCTAGTCACTTTCTGGAATTAATAGATATGGTGATGAAGTTTCAGATACACAGTTGAAAAGCTTGTGTTGAAAATGGGGTTTAGGTATGCTTATGCTGATTCTCACTTTATTTACACACGCATGCATAGAAAAACCTGTCACTCTAATATATGTAGAAATATATATATATTTGTCGACTGTGAGAAAGATGGTAAATATAATCTCTTCTTAGATTTTTTTCATACTGGCTTAGGGAAGAATACAAGAACAGAGCAAGCATAATAGAACCTTATCCTTCAGGTGCTCCACTACCTTCTAACTGCTTGCAGCTCAGGGTCTCCCAGAGACAAACCTGGTTTATGTGTATCTAGTAACCCTTAATAGACTTCTCTGTCAACTTGTTGAGCTTCCATATGAGCCCATGTATTCAGTTGTAATATTCAAGCATTGTATGACAAGTTGTTCTGCATCTTAACTGCACTGTGTAAAGAATAATTTGGTGGGGAGAGGAAGGTTGCACCTACCTGTTTTCTTGCTGATTGCTTTCATTCATGAGGAGTTGAAAGAGACTAAAAAATTGGTGCCTGTAGGCTTTCTGTGCCACTTTGGGTGTATTTTTTGTTTGTATTTTGGACTAATATCTTCTTTCCCTCTCACCCATCATATCTTTTTTTCCATACTTGACAAGTTGAGCTTTCTTAGTTGTACAGGTATTACAATGTCTGTCTCTTCTCAATATCATTGTTTTCTGTCTTGCTTCTTCATCTCTACCCCTTTTCCGATTATTCATATTTCACTGTTCCTTATTGTCAAATTACATAATTACATAATACTCTCCTCTTGAACATAGTATGTCCTACTTTTCGTCATGTCCCAAGCTTTTTTTTCCCCAGTGATGTAGCTCCATTTATTAATAGAATGTGAGATTCTCAAACTGTAGGACAGCATGAAAAGGCTCTAAACAAACTTCAGTTATTCTTGCACTCTTCTTCACCTTTCACATAAACTTCACTTAAAAATTCAGTGAACAAGACCTCTCACGTACTGTGTTTTGATTACTGTATGAAATGACCTGTTATTTTGATGGGAACTTTTTTTTTTATTCAGGTGCGAAAATTCAGGGAGAGTAGAAAAAAGAATACTGAAGAAGAGGATGAAGAAGTTCGTGAGGTAACTCCTTTGAATATTGAACATAGGCTGAAGAATGGAGTGGTGACTTCTGCATATGAATGAAGTCACTTAGCAATACTTCAACATTGTCCTTGCCAAAAAGTGCCTGTCTGCCTAGGGAAGATTCGTGTAAGTCTTTTTTTTAAATCTTCCTTGGTGTAATACATGCCTAAGCTACTGCTTGATTTGGCTTTTGAGATCTCTTTTCTTGTGCAAATTTGTGAATCTGAGTTTTCAGTTGTTCTTGCTTTGGACTGAGGTTAGACCAGGTCAGTGACCTTCAGAGTTCTGTCAGCTTAAACTATTTATGATCCCCTCACCAGTGGACATGTGGATGGGCTGTACTGAGTGATATTACTGGAACTGGTATTACTGGTAAACCTTTAGGTACTATTGTCCTCATCAGCAGTCTTAGATCTCAGAGTCTTATATCTCCCAGAGATTCATATCTAGATTGTATACGTCTTTCCAAAGGGAATTGCCAACCATTGACAGCACTGGTGCTCCTTTCTCTTTGCAAGCTATGTGGGACTGGAATGAAATTTTGAGAAAAAGGAAACCTGGGGTGAGATTCAGTTCTAATCTGAGATACCTTCATGTGAACTAGTTGTCTTAAGCACCTGCTGTCATCAGTAAAGATCAAGTCAATGGAGCCCAGAGGGTGCTTCCTCTGAGCAGATGGACATAGCTGACATAGGATGACCGGAACAGTTCACCGAACTCCGCTGACAATGTATCATATTAACTATCTCCATTCTGTTATCAGGGCTTAGCTCACTACTTCTATAGTCAGTCTCACCTCTGTGCCCAGTAAGAGCATGGAGCTGATCCTTCTGGAAACTATGCTAGGGCACATGGAAAATAAGGAGGTGATTGGTGACAGCCAACATGGTGTCACTAAGGGCAAATCGTGCCTGACAAATTTGGTGGCCTTCTGCGATGGGGTTACAGCGTTGGTGGATAAGGGAAGAACTGACGTCATCTACCTGGACTTGTGCAAAGCATTTGACAGTGTCCTGCATGACATCCTTGTCTCTAAATTGGAGAGACATGGGTTTGATGGATGGACCACTCTGTGGATAAGGAATTGACTGGATGGTCACACTCAGAGTTGTGGTCAATGGCTCGATGTCCAAGTGGAGAGCAGTGATGGGTGGTGTTCCTCAGGGTTCAGTATTGGGACCAGTGCTGTTTAACATCTTTGTTGGTGACATGAACAGTGGGACTGAGTGCACCCTCAGCAAGTTTGGTCACAACACCAAGGTTGACATGCTGGAGGGCAGGGATGTGCCATCCAGAGGGACCTGGACAGGCTGGAGAGGTGGGCCCATGTGAAATTCATGAAGTTCAGCAAGGCCAAGTGCAAGGTCCTGCACAGGGGTTGAGGCAATCCCAAGCACAGACACAGGCTGGGTGATGAGTGGCTTGAGAGCAGCCCTGTGGAGAAGGGCTTGGGGGTATTAGTGGATGGAAAACTGACTATGAACCAGCAATGTGCACTCACAGCCCAGAAAGCCAACCGTGTCCTGGGCTACATCAAGAGAAGCGTGGCCAGCAGGTGGAGGGGGGAGGATTCTCCCCCTCTACTCTGCTCTCGTGATACCCCACCTGCAATGCTGTGTCCAGCTCTGGGGCTCCCAGCATAAGAAAGACATGAACCTGCTTGAGCAGGTCCAGAGGAGGCCATGAAGATGATTGAGGGCGCAAAGCACCTCCCCTATGAGGACAGGCTGAGAGAGTTGGGGGTGTTCAGCTGGAGAAGAGAAGGCTCCAGGGAGACCTTATAGCGGCCTCGCAGTACTTAAAGGAGGCTACAGGAAAGATGGGGAGAGACTCTTTATCAGGGAGTGTAGTGATGGGATGAGAGGTAACAGTTTTAAACTGAAAGAGAGTAGATTTAGATTAGATATAAGGAAGAAATTATTTACTGTGAGGGTGGTGAGGCACTGGAACAGGTTGCCCAGAGAAGCTGTGGCTGCCCCCTCCCTGGAAGTGTTCAAGGCCAGGCTGGACAGGGCTTTAAGCAACCTGGTCTAGTGGAAGGTGTCCCTGCCCATGGCAGAAGGATTGGAACTGGATGATCTTTAAAGGTCCCTTCTAACCCAAACCATTCTATGATTCTATGATATGTACACATTTAAGTAGACTGAATATTGTCCCTGCTTTTTGACAAACTTCCTTGCCTTCCATAACGCTGTGGATTTGGGTCTTCTGAGCCTTGGTGGTTTAGAACTATACATCACAACTAGGATTTAACAATGGTGCATTTCATCATTTAAGATTCTTTTTCCTGTAGCACTTACTGTTCCATTTCAGGCAATGACCAGAGCTAGAGCCCTCAGATCTGAGGATGCAGTTCTTATCGCAGCCTCCAGTGATGAAGAACTCATGGATACGGGGATGAAAGGCACTGGTGATTCAGATGATGGCCTTCCTGCAACATCGAGCCGAGGAAGGGGTTCGGCAAGAGGTAGGGGAAGAGGCGCAAGAGGACAAAATTCAACTGCAAGAGGTTCATCTCGAAGGGGAAGAGGTAAGAAAAACTTCACATTCTTTGTACTACAATTGCTGACTTTTTCTTTGAAAGGCGACTCTCTTGTGATGTTTCCATCAAGTGGAAATCTGTTGCTTAAAGACTTCTACTGGAAAAAAAGTTCTTCACAAATATTTTTGGTGTCATATTATATACAGTTGACTGCCTTACAAGGCTTAAGTTGTGACTTTTTCACAGGGTGATTAAAAGAAAAATATTTTACTTCCCAGCTATGGAAACATAGTAGACTTTTAAAAGGTGCATTATTGAGAAGGTCTGCAATGAAGTGCATGGATAAACCTTTGTTAGTGCTAAAGATAATTTGGTCAGTATAGAGGGGAGGTACAGATTTTCTGTATCCTAATGCAAGAGACTTCATTGTTTCTAGTGGCTGAGAAAATGGGGAGTATTTCCTAAGCAAAATGAATTAAATACCTCCTTGGGTATGTCTGATTGTGCACTTTACAGTGATAGCAGTACTTCCATTATATATAAATATGTATATAAGTAAAATAAGAAAAGACGGGGTCTTACAGTAATATACTCCTTTGAGTTGTTTCATTAATATGCCCAAAAGGTCTAAGAGCAGGATGAGTTAAAACAAAGGCAGTCATCTTAGGACTGCTTTGGTTAGTGTCTTTAAACTAGTTCTATGAGCGTGTGCTCCAACACTGTTGTGATCCCATCAGAGCAGGGGCATGTGTGTTAAGAGGATGTGTCTCTGGAGCTTTCAACACTTGACCCAGAGAAGTTCTTCTGCATGTAAGGAGAGCTTTCATTCAAGGAAGAAAGTGAAGGAGTAAGGAGGAATATGGGTTTTTTAAGTGACTTCCCACTCAGTAATGATAGACTAAAGGGGGGGGGGGGGGAAACCCCAACAAAAACCAACCACTGAACAGACTTGCATGTTGTTTATTATCCCTACAGGAAGCACTAGCCAAGAGTCAGCTACCAGCAGCAGAACCTACAAGCCTGTATCTGTGCCTGCCAAGAATATGTCTATCATGGATGGTAGGCCTTCCATCTGCCTGTTACTCTAATCTGCTCTCTCAAAATGCAATGAAGGTGTTTGTTTAGTTATGAAGTGCCTTAGTTGCCTTTATTTCTATCAGTCCAATTCAGCTGTGAGAGATTCTTTTGGTTCTAATGAAATAGAATAACAGTGAGAGAAAGAAAAATGGAGAGGAAAAAAAAAATGGTATCCTGCTGTCATGGGGTGAAATGTAATGTTAAGTTAATGGTTGGACTAGATGATCTTCAAGGTCTTTTCCAACCTAGATGATTCTGTGATTCTGTGTCAGGAACTTCTGATTAGAACTGGAAATAGGGAACATCTTACTGTATGCAGTTCCTTAAGGAATAAGCATAGAAAGAATGTGACTTAATAGCATCTATTTTATGCAGAATATTCCTCAGTGGATAAAAAGTTTAAACTTGACTGATGTTTACAAATTAGTAAGCTTTAATGCAAATCCATTTAGTCTTACATTGTAGCAAGTTTTAGAAATGCCAGTTTTTACTAGGGAGGAGAAACTTATCTGTGATTTAAGCTGCATATGTGAGAGTAGCCCTTCCTTGCTACAGAGGACAGGCTCTGAGGAAACAGCGTAGGTAATCTGAATATTAAAGAAAAAAGTACTGCTCACAAATCTATACACGAATCCTACACAAAATACCCACAGGTAGAGCAAGTTTTAAATTAATCAGCAAATTACCTTAATGTTAAATTGGTCAGAAAATGACTTAAAATACTGCAGAGAAGTCAATTTTAGCAGATGTGTTGATGTCTAAGCTGTTAGACATACAGGAATATCAATTACAGTAATATTTTTCTCTTCCTCTTAACCAAAGTTACTGAAGGTTTTTCAGCCAGACTGGGAAGCACCTGATGCTGCACAGAGGGTTGTCAGACTCTAGCAAAGGCTTAATTTATGTTTTTTGGGGGGTTTTGCTTGTTTGTTTTACAGGGTATTTTTTGGAGGAAATGCATGCTCAGCAGGTCTTAAATGAATGATATAACATTGTTTGTATTTTATTGTGTGGGCACTTTAAAAATACTACATTTGTTTTATTCTAGCCTTTAGGTCTTTGAAACCAGACCCCTCCTTGAATTCATCTAAATCTTACTCTGAGGTAAGAAGCATCTTGCATGAGTGAAGTTGCACTGCCTTTTGCTGTCTTCTGATCTGAAAAATAAATACAAGGTCAGATCGTTAGCCTAAACCAGCAGATACTCCCAAGCTATCAGTTCCAGCAGTAAGTTTCTGCATAATTTGTAGACCTTTTGTACCCTTTTTCGGTATGGTATTTGTCTGAGAAAAACAAAGACCAATGTTTTATTTGTGACCATAGTCTAAGATACAGAGTGTATATACATGAGTGTTTTGGGGGGTTTCTGCAAGATCAAAGATCTGAAGAGCAAGACTTGTGCTGTATTTGCACACTGTACAGTTCTCTCCTAAAAGCTCTGTCAAGTGTGTATTATAACTAAGTATATAGCTGGAAAAACCCCAAAGGTTCCATGCTATAGTACTGTAGTATTATGCACTATATCTCTGTAAGAATAAATTCTGTGAAAAAGCTTTATAAATGATATCATTTTTTCAGGATATTATAGATGACTCTGATCTAGAAGACATTTCTATTGTTCCTTCTTTCAAAGTAAATCAAAGGTTGGTATGTTTACTTTATGAATGCTACCATGACTGCCTTATTTCTGATTGGCAATCAGCCCAGGGATCTGATCTACCACCTGAAAAAAGAGATTAGATTTTTTTTTTTTTTTTTAAGGACGTTATAACACTACTTTGAAAACTTTTATATGATTTCTTACCTATTGATGTGGATGATCTTTCTATAACAATAAATTGGTCCACTGATTGAGTTAAGCTAGGTCAGACCTTAGAATTAATATGTTAGTTTGAGAATTTGAATCATTCTACTTATTGTTATTTCTGTTCATTCTTAATGAATAGTATTGGTGGTTCAAATCTAAGTTGAAGGGAAAGTTATTGGAATGTCTGGTAATTGAGAACACGCTGATGCCTTTTTTTCTCTTTGTTTGTTTCAAGGTTGTCAACTACATCTTCACTTAGTAAAAGACGTTCAGAAAGCCAGACATCTAGAGGAGTGGATTTTGAGTCAGATGAGGTATGGTATCTAGTGGTCTTTTTTTCTTTTATTTTGTGTAAGTTTCTATAGCTTACTGTTTTACGGCTATTTGAAGAAAGTATTTCAGAGTAAAATTGAATTTTTTTTTTCCACTAACAGGGCTAGAGTATTGCAACCAGCTTTAATTAGAGTATATTCACAATCATCAAAAATAAGGCTAGAAAGGACCTCAGGAAAATACCCAGTCCTTTTTCCTTTCAATTCTTAATCGGTTAATTGTCATTTCTGAAATGTCTGGAATAGGTTATTTTGCCTGGGGAAGAAAGTAATCGTAATCTCTTCTAGTGCTTGGCTATGTCTTTTCATTTGTTTATGTATTTTATTCTTGTAAAAAGGAAGAATTTTATTTTTTTGCATTTTAAAATGGCTATTTTCCAGGCCACTTCATTTTTTTTTATCATTGCAAGTTATGTGAATACACTTTAAAAAGAATTAAAACACTGTCTTCAAGTTTAGGATTTCTGTTCTTGCAGTATGTATTTGAACTGCTAAGAAATGGTTTCTTCCATAATTAAATAAGTAGAACTTGATTCACCATTTTGCACTGGAATACACATTATTTTGCAAGCTCTGTGCAGTTTGTTTTCAGAGACTAGCAGACTGTCATGTGTGGTCAGGATCTTATCCGTAACAATGTCAGGTGTTGGCCACTTCAGAGAAAAAGTTACATTCTTGTGCCTTCCCTCCACTATGCTATCTCTTCTTCTTCTTGTACCTGAAATACAAAACTGCATGTTTGCTTGAACATGCAAAAAGAAACAGTATTTTTGATTCATGCAAACCTTGGTAAATTATGATGTGTGATATGTATATGGACATAACTTCATTGAGGTATGTGCTGCTCATAATGATAACATTTTCCTGGGTGACACCTGAAATGCAGATTGTTCTCTTTTCAGAGTAGCTGTTCTGATCATACTGATGTAAACTCAGTTTGTTGTCTGCACATTTGTGGTCTGGACTTTTAAATCAATGGATAATCTCTTATAACAAAACCAGAAAAAGTCAGAAAACATGGAACAATGTGACCAGGCTTTCTGACTTAATTTAAATGTCTCTTTACTTTTTATGACTCAGAATACATGCTTGTTCTAGTAATGTGTATCTGTTTACAAATTGCAGGATGAATTTGATCCATTCAAAAGCACTGCAACATCAAGAAGAACTAAGTGATTTCTGGCTTGCTATACAAGAGAGACCATGACAGTTAGTGAAGAAAAGGGAAAACAGTTTGCAAGGCATTCTCTATGACGTATCTCTGTAAATGATGGCTTGCCTTCAGTTTCTACTTCTGTGATATGTTTTTGGTTTGGTTTTTTTTTTTAAGTGGCACCAAACTTGGTGCATTAGACTAGAGCATCTGATATTCTGAAGTACTGCCTAAAACTGCAAGTTCTTTCTAAAAGCCTGTTTTCTTTCTGGGATGATAATGTAAATAACAGTTATATCTTTTATAGAAAACTCCATCTCTTGGGCTTGAATTTTGCAGAGGAGTAAATTTATAGTAGTATACAAGTATGGATATGGACATGGACTCGGTCAGCATAATGAAACTTGTACTTATTTGCAATTTTCTACAGATACTGTTGAAAACTCTGAAGAGTAAGAGTTTGACCAAAAAATACAGTTTTCACTATTGAAGCTGGAAAATGTTCTAATATTTTTCAACTCTTCTAGGAGAACTAAACCCACTATTGCACTGTTACTAAATGTCATAGTATATGGGAATGAATTCTGCTCTGTAATTCAAGAAGTGCCAAAGACTTCAGATTGAATTGCGTTGTCAGCTTTTACCCTGTAAATTTACCTGTAAGGGCTCGAGCCTTACAGCTTCACAAGGAATGCTGCTTGAAGAATAAAGCAATTGAGCCAGTAACAGGCAGGACATTGCCTCTTACCTTTTTCTTAGTTGATATTTGTGGTGGCTTGACCCTGGCTGGGTGCCAGGTGCCCACCAAAGCTGCTCTGTCAGTCCCTTCCTCAGCTGGACAGGGGAGAGAAAATATGATGAAAGGCTCAAGGGTGAAGATAAGGACAGGGAGAGATCACTCACCAATTACCGTCATGCGCAACACAGACTTGACTTGGGGAAAAATTATTTTAACTTATTACCAATCAAATCAGAGTAGGGTAATGAGAAATAAAAACTAAATCCTAAAACAACATTCCCCTACCCCTCCCTTCTTTCCCGGCTTAACTTCACTCCCAATATTCTCAACATGCTCCCACTCAGCAGTGCAGCAGGACAGGGAATGGGAGTTGTGGTCAGTTCATCACATGTCCTCAGGAGGAGGACTCCTCACACTCTTCCCCTGCTCCAGCACAGGCTTCCTCCCACGGGAGACAGTCCTCCACAAATTCCTCCAACATCAGTCCTTCCCATGGGCTGCAGCTCTTCACAAACTGCTCCAGTGTGGGTCCCCCCCAGGCTCACAAATCCTGCCAGGAGCCTGCTCCAGCGTGGGCTTCCCATGGCCTCACAGCCTCCTTCAGGCATCCACCTGCTCCGGCGTGGGGTCCTCCCCGGGCTGCAGGTGGGTCTCTGCTCCACCATGGACCTCCATGGGTGCAGGGCACAGCTGCCTCACCATGGGCTGCACCACGGGCTGCAGGGGAATCTCTGCTCTGTCTCCTGGAGCACCTCCTGCCCCTCCTTCTTCACTGACCTGGGTGGCTGCAGAGTTGTTTCACATATTCTCACTTTTCTGGCTGTTGTTGCACAGCAGGTTTTTTTCCCCCCCTTCTTAAATATGTTATCCCAGAGGCGCTACCACCGTTGCTGATGGGCTCAGCCTTGGCCAGTGGTGGGTCCATCTTGCAGCTGGCTGGCATTGGCTCTGTCAGACATGGCAGAAGCTTCTAGCACCTTTTCACAGAAGCCACCCCTCTAGCCTCCACCACTACCACAACCTAATACAACATTTTTCAGGTATCTGTTTCCTCAGCCCACTGCTTCAATAACCTTCCCAAAATGTCATTGCTATTTTCCAAATATTCTCCAAATGAGGCTTTTAAAATACAGTATTGTATTCACGGTGAGGGAACCACTCCTCCTGTTGAGGGAGTCAAGACCTAGACATACTCCTCCTCCTCCTCTCTCCTTCCACCTCTGTACACCCTACTCCCCAAAAAGTGCTGTTCTAAAGCTGTGGCCATTACAGCTAATCAAGGAAAAGGCCAGAAGAATTAATCAGCTAACACCCCAGCATGTCAGAGAAGCGCTAAATATGTTGAGTAGCTGCAGCCATGCCTTGGTATTTTTACTTTCTCCTTCAGAGAGGTGGGATCGGGCAGTTGTGTTTCTCTGGCTCTCACTGAACATGTCTGTTGTTACTTTGCCTGCATGTATGCTGTAGCAGGGAACCTCAATGAGCCTTGAGCTTCCTGAAGACTTCCATAAAAATGGTCAAGACTTGCAAATTTCTTGTGTAGAGTTTAGTAGCAACTTATAAAGCAGCGCGACCGCTTAAGGTATCAGCAAATAATTTGGTAGTCTGGCTCTTTCATTAAGTGCTGTCAAAGTTATAATATTACCTATGCAATTAAAAAGCTGCTGTAAATACCCTTCAAGATGAGGGTTTAGATATTTTTTTTTTTTTAAATAAACTATTTCTGTTAAGTAAATCATGAGTCGGTTTTATGGACTACATTGAGTCTGAGGGATTGATGTTTTTGAAACGCTTTGCTGCTTTATGTCGCTATCCGCATGTTTCGGGTCTGGCTGGGCTGGAGGTAGCTTTCCCCGTAGCAGCCCGTGCAGGGCCGTGCGCTGCATTTGGAGCTAGAATGGTGTTGATGCCACACCAGTGCTTTGGTGACCGCGGAGCAGTGCTCCACAGCATCAAGGCTGTCTCTCCAACGCCCCACAAAGGCCAGCAGGCTGCGGGTGCCGAGAGGTTGGGAGGGGACACAGCCAGGACGCAGCTGGCCACAGAGAGATTCCATACCACATGGTGGTGTGCTCTGCAATAAAAGCTGAAGGAAAGGAGGAGGGAAAGACTATATTTGTTATTAAGGTATTTGTCTTCCCAAGCAACCGCTGCACATACTGAGGTGGCTGGATGTCACCTGCTGATGGGACATAAAGAATAAATCTTTTCATGTTTTGCTGTCATGCACAACCTTTGCTTCTTTCCATTAAACTGCCTTTATCTCAATCCATGAGTTTTTAATCTAATTTTCTCCCCATCCTGCTAAGGATGGAGAGTGAGTGGCTTGGTGGGCACCTAGCAACGCCCCAGGGTCAATCCGTCACACTAAATTAAACCTGGTTTCTGATAAAGACTTAAATTGCCTAGTTTATTGTTTCACTAAGGTCTTAAGGGGACTCTATCTTTTACTGTTGCAGGCACATCCTAGGCAAAGATTTTAGTGAAGTGTATATAGGATTAATAGGAATCATATCAAAGGTTCTTTCTACTTTTTTAACATTTTTTTTCCAGTCAACTGTCAAATTCACAGCCGCTTTGTTTATAGTGTTAAACTGCAGCAGTTCTCAAATTGTTTTGTATAGAAGATAAAGATGGCATCATTCACTTCAGGGGAGAATTATAGCCCGGTGTAGAAAGACTGTACTATAAACAGATATCTCTCCAAATCATTATTGTGATTTGTTATACACAGGGGTAAGGTGCTCAGAAAATTAACATAATTTCTCAAAGACCACACTGGATAGTTTTTGCAAAGTCACTTCTCACTCATGTAACTTCCAATCCACCTGCCCCAGGAAAGCTCAAAAATTTAGCAAAGCCATGGTAGTGAAAGGAAGATTGTTCCCAGGGAAATGGCAGGGAGATGCACCCTCTGCTGTGTATTTAAAAAGAAAAAAATGCATTATTCCTTTTTTTGAATGCTTCCAAATTGAATTTTTTAGTGTGTGTGTCTGGGTGGTTTTTTTTATATTCCTCTTATAACCCTTTTTTTCACCAGGTCTGTTTTCTAATTTATCATAATTTTGTTAAGAGTGCTATTGCACAGTTGTTTTTGATGATGACTTTTCTTGGTTACCTGAATCCATGAGCTATACAGCTTTATTTCAAACATTTTCTAAATACTTTTCACTTTATAAATTACATAATTTCACAAATACCTTTTACAAAAAACAGATACAGCATACCAAACCCTGACATTCCTGTGCAGCTGCTTCCTTTGCTGTCAGTGGGTGCCAGGGATGATGGTGCAAGGGTGAAGTCAGCAGGAGCAGGTACCAAGCTGACAAACCTTCAACAACCCGTTCTTTAGTAACAACCACACATTGGTGAACTGTTTAGACAGTTCATACTGGGGTATGTTTAAATACAGACTAAACCAGAAGGTTGATGTGAGTCAGAGAAGGGCACACAGGTGACATGGGAGAAATGTGACCCGGGGAGCTTCTCCCGTGACCCTCTGTGGGTAGTGCGGGTGGGCCTTTCTGGTGTGTGGTGGGACCATCTCCTTTGGAGCACAAGATGCTGAGTCCAGCTGGGAGGAGGGTGGGCTTGGGCTGCATGGGAGTTGATTCCCACCCTCCCCCCAGCAGCCTGGCTGCAGAGGTGAGAAGGCCTCCTGCTCTCCTGGAAGCACCTGATTATCAAAGGCAATGGCGGCTCTGGCTACACATGCAAGGCTACCCTGCTAGAAATGAAGAATTAGATCAAGAATGAAGAATTAGATCAAGGGGAGTGTGGTGGTGCAATTCTTACCCCTCCACACCCTCTTTGTTGAGCTGCTTGGTGCTAGGTGCGATTCCACCCACATCCCCGAGCTATACACCAGTCTGTGGAGATAAGGACTGACAATGTTAAAGAGCCTGGCTCCTGCCCCTCCCGATTGCTCGGAAACAGCTATAACGGCCCATCAACTCCTAAGGGCCTGGCACACCTGTGCCTGGGATGTGGTCAAATGGGAACAATAACAGAGTCGCACATTAATCAAATTCTTTTGTAACTACTGGAAGGCACCAGAAGGTATTTGACAAAAGTCAATTATCTTGGACCCTATAAATGGCGACCACCAGGGAGACCCTTTGAGCTCTCCTGGATCGCAGTGGGCCTGTGACCAGCATCTCCCCTGAGCTGGGACGCCTCTCAGGTACCAAACCCTTAAGGTGTCGTCTGCTCCAGACGGAAGGCCAGGGCGAAGTCCCCCGCTCGAGTCTCAATTATCGCCCGTTGAGGAATGCCAAGGCATTGGGAGTATTTGCTCTAAACTCGAGAGGGAAATTTTCTTTGAGCTAGCTTCTCTTTACTCTGTGTGTGTGTGTGGGGGGGGTACGTACCCTTGTTTCTGTGTGTGTATGTCTGTTCTGTGTTCATTCCACTGAATCCAAACACCTTTGTTTCTGTATGTTTGTCCATTTTGTTATGTGCATGCATGTGTATATATATATATAGGTACCGTTAAGTAAGTTAGTGTGAATCTCGTCATTTTAGAATCTGAATAAGTCGCTTTTCTTTCTTTTAGTATTTCTGAATTATTTTATAATAAAAAATTGCTGTTAGTTATTAATAAACCTAGATTTCTTACTAAATATTACCGTGTCAATACTTTCATCCGCGACAGGGAGTATATAGACAAAAGTAATCATTTCTGCTGAAATATGGATTATAGTACAGGGGAGCAGGATCTGATAGATGTGGAAGAAGAAGAGCTGGAGTTTGAGTGCCAGAAATACCCTTATGCACTGGCCAGCAGCACTGAAAATGAAGGGGACTTGGGACCTGCTGGAGCCGCCCAGCGAGAAGGGGGACATATGCCACCGACAGCTCTGTTCTCATCCCAAACCCACACCAGAACACTGCCCTGTCCCGCTTTCTGCCCTTTCCCTGGGCCTTTATGTTACATTGTGAGACTGTACTTTCCTGGCAGCATCAGATTGGGGGCATCCCTGCTGGCCAGGCACTTCTGAGGTGGACACAGATTTCTTTCTTCTCCCTGAACGGTCACAGGTGACTGCCACCTTAGCAGCTCCAGCAGGTTTGCTGGAAAGCTTCCTCTGAGACAGGCAAGCTGCTGAAAGAGCTGAAGTTGGACAATTTTGTGGAAGAAATAGATGCTGACAGCAGTTTGCAGAGGAGTGCTGTGGGCTGACCATGCTGCCTGTCCTGCTATGTTCAACTCCTGAGCAGTGGTGAGGAGAAAACAGCCCGAGTGGTTCACTGTGGGAGTCACAAGCATCTTCTGGAAGTGTTATTTTCATCACTGAGTGACCAGCTTATAATACAAGCTTTTCAGATAATGGTCTTTTAATTGATGGTTAAATAAGGCCTTCTATGTACAAAACCTGCTCTGGCTGGGGTTAGTTAACACCACCCAAGCAGATCCAGCAGAGGGGCAGCACCTTACATGTGCACTTGTGGAGGGACACATCTCTCTGGGCTGTGTAGGATTTGTGGCTCTTGGTCTCCTGATACTGATTTTACATTTCTTACTGTGGGTTTGGGGGAAAGGCACAGGGAACATAAATGCTGCCACCTTGTCAGTGCTTGGATCCAGTGTATGGCTGCCTGTTGCTTTGGATACTGCTCTCACTGGGCTGTGACATCCCTTCCCATCCTCTGTCCCATACAATCACCTCTTTGTAACAACCTCTATATTTCTACAAGCCCTAGAAAGCACAGTTTCACATCAAACTTTTTATTGCCTTGGCCAAGAGGAAATCCCTGCCAAGGGAAACTTAAGTATTTGTCTCTCTGAGGGAAAAAAGGTCTTTGGAAAAATACTCTAAGTACAGTAAGCTGGCTTGTTATTCACAGTTCATCTGTTACTTCCCTATTCTATGCTAATTAGTAAGTGTCATGCTGTGAAATAAGGTAAAACTTGACTGCCAGACCTTTAAAACTGAACCTAAATTTGAACTGTGTACTGGAAGAGAGCAGAGCTGCCACACACTGCTGGTTTATAAACAGCACAGAATTTGCATGAGCTGGGCTGCTGGTAGAGAAAAAGGATGCTGATGACTGATTGATTTGCCTTTCTCACAGATGTGCTTGTCTTGGACTAACGCCCAGGGGAGCGTGACTGGGTGGAAAAGCAGCACGTCAGAGCAGAAATAATGTCATGCAGCCCAATGGCTGCAGAAGAGCCTGGCTCAGAGCTCACCTGGAGGTATAAAGCCGGCTGAAGGAGCAGAAGTAGCGGTGAGCTGAGCAGGAGGGAGGCACGCTGCGGGAAGCAGGAGCATCCACCCGCTCCTGCTGCTTGCACGCTGTGTTTGCAGCCCCGAGCGCGCCTGGGCTGAGCGAGGGGAGGACAGCTCTCCTGGCACACAGCGTGAGCTCTCCTCTCTCACAAATGAGCTATTTCCAAATTAGAGGAGCAGAGTGGCATTTCAGAGATGTTTTCCTGTTTTGTCTGGCTCTTCCTCCCCAACTTGGTTAACGCCTTTGTGACCCCAGGAAAGTTGCCCCTCAATGGGAGCCTGGAGAAGACTTTTGTAATCCCAAACATCTCGGGTTTCTTTTCCTGGGATAACGACAGCCTGGCTGACTGGCAGAGCTTTGTGGGCAGGAGCCGGTACGGAGCGGAGTCACAGAGCATCACGGTGAAAGCCCTGCTCGTCGCGGCATACTCCTTCATCATTGTCTTCTCCCTCTTCGGCAATGTCCTGGTCTGTCACGTTGTCATCAAGACCAAGCGCATGCAGTCCGCCACCAGCTTGTTCATTGTGAACCTGGCTGTAGCTGATATCATGATCACGGTCCTCAACACACCTTTTACACTGGTAAGACTGGGGCAGGGATACCATAAAGGCATTGCAGTTACTTCAGTGGCCTTTTCTTCTTTACGTCGCTATAGGCAGTGGATAGATGTTCTGCAGATACCTGTCCAGTCCAAATTATAGTGATTGGAGTTATCTTGGGGACTCCACGTCTTTTCCTTCTCAAATTCCTGTTATCTAGTTGAAGATCTGAAATTATCCATTTACTAAAAGTGTCCCTGATAGTACTTGAACAATAATAACCTTGCAGTGATTACTTAGTACTTTGTAGTATCTGGTCTTTTTTTTTCCTTCCCTTCTCTGAAGTATTTCCAAGGTAATACTATGAACTTCTCAAAAGAAAGATTAACACTCACAATCATTTTACAAGCTGTGTTGTAAAGCTGTAGTTTGCTTTGAAGTAAGATAAGGTGTATAGGTCAGCTCTATCCTGTGAAGAGGGTTTAATGGAAAAACAAATGTATTGACTCAATAGTTAGACTGCAGAAGGACACACTGTGAATAAAACAGAACATACTTCTTTCATACTGTGCTGCTCTATTGTCATGAAGGATATTGTTGAGCCACTGAGCAGCACTAACCTACCTCTTCAGGGTTCAGAAGCCAGAAGATTATACAACTATACAAAGAACCTGCTTTTTTAAAAATAACTTTTACATAACGCAAGGAATTATGTGCCAGAGGTATCTCAGGTATCTATAAGCATGGGGAGGTGGGGGTGTGTGTGCAAAAAAAAAATGGTGTTCTTGTTTTAGGCTCGTTTTGTGAACAGTACCTGGATATTCGGGAAGGGGATGTGCCACGTCAGTAGGTTTGCGCAGTACTGCTCCCTCCACGTCTCTGCCTTGACTCTCACAGCCATCGCCGTGGACAGGCACCAGGTGAGAGGTCTCTGAAGCAGACAGACGGAAAGCTTGGGAGGGCATAATTAAAATGAGTAAGGATGATTCCTTGTCCTTTTCTTCTCAGCTCCCTGGTTAATGTAAGATGCATGAGGAGCTGAAAGGGTAGGGAAGCAGTTCTTGCTGTCAGATGGAAAGAATAGTTTCAAGTCTGCAACAAGGTGGGTGATGGGAGATGTCCAGTGCCTTGCAATCACTTCAAGCTGGGGAATGGGAGCTTTTCTGTGGTAGATAATCCAGTAGCTCTCAAACGAGGAGAAAGTCCAAGATCCTGATAGGAATTCACACGGCAGCTCTCCTGGGGTGGTTTGTCCAGCACCATGGACATAGGGACATCCCAGTTAGCTTCCACAGCTGTCTCACCTTACTCTGGGATGTCTCACTCACTTGTTACCACCAATACCGGAGACCTGACTGTAGCACACTGGTGTTCGTCACAAGCAGAGCTGTGGCTTGCTGTTGATAATGGGGTCAAAACTGGGGACAGTAGGGCATTATTGGTCTGGAGTCCCCCAACAACCATACAAAACAGTTGACAGTTGACATTTTCTGCTAGAAAGCTTCTCATTTCCAGAAAATGCACTGGCTGTCAAAGCATCCCCAGGGGAGGTCCAGTTAACTCACAAACTTCTGGTTCTTTGGGTCACTGACACTGAAGAGTCTGAGACTATTGTCTCTTTTTTTTTTTTTTTTTTTTTTGGTTATTAATTAAATTGAACCTGGAAATGAACATGTGTGCAAGACCCCCTGGTACCAGTTTTTCACACCTAGATGCAAATACTGGAATGTGAGGATAGGACTGGGATCTGACTTTACCCATTTCCATGGAGGAAAAATTCAGGCTTTCATATACAGCTTACAGGCAGTGGGAGCTGGGTGAAGACTGTACTGCTTGTATGCTGAATTTCCATGTTAAGTAGTAGATCTGAGGCTGGAAGATAATATGAAAAAATGATATCATTATTTCCTGAAATGTCATAAGCCTGAATATTGGTTTATTTTGCACAGGTTATAATGCACCCTCTGAAACCTCGCATATCTACTGCAAAAGGTGTTATCTACATTTCTGTAATTTGGATCATGGCAACTTGTTTTTCCCTACCACATGCTATCTACCAAAAACTCTTTACCTTTGAATACAGGTAAGGATGTGTTTTGCTTTCCTCCACAGTCTCCTTGGAGGCCAAACTCTCAGTGGCCATACTTTGGCATCTTCTACTGAAAGCCCTGAGATTATATTGAGGTCAGCCAAATATGGATCTAGTCTGTAATTTTCATCAGATTCCTTTTGCAATGGCTGATATCCTGTCCTTGTTTCTATTTTTAATTATTTTATCTCTATTCTCTCACACTAATCACATGAAATAGGCTAAATTAGAGGATCTGACCTGGACCCTCTATGTCTATACACTGGCATTTTACATGATGTACCAATCTAACCTGTTTGGGCAGACCAGAAATGGGGAAAAAACTTAAAACCAAACAGATTTTAATCTACTCTTTAGCCCTGGGAAAGTGAAAAAATCTGCCTCAGCTTCTTGTTCCATAAAATGCTGTCATGAGCCTTGATATTTGGAAAGTGCTTTAATGAGGGAAATGTCCTTAATATGTGCAGACTGTGTTTCTGTTTGCCAAAGGACAGAGAATAAAAACCTGCTTCTGTGCAGCTGGAAATTTTGTAATTGATGAAATTCATAAAATTATTATAAGGTCATGAATGCCCACAAGAAATTATTACCACATTGCTCACAGGCTGCTCCATGGCTCAAATCCTTGGTCAGCAGAGCTCCGCTTAACTGTGATTTATGTGCATAAATGAAGGTTCTGCCTCCAGGCTGTATGGCAGGAGCCCTCTCCCACCTACCTCTTTGTGTCTGATGTACTTCTCCTGTGGTGCCCAGCCATGTGCGCTCTCACTCTCTGTTGGGTATCTCCCCTTGCAGTGAAGAGGTTACCCGATGCCTGTGTCTGCCAGATTTTCCCGAGCCTGCTGACCTCTTTTGGAAGTACCTCGACTTAACAACCTTCATTTTGCTCTACGTCCTGCCCCTTCTGATCATCTCTGCTGCCTATATGACAGTAGCCAAGAAACTCTGGCTGCGCAATGTCATCGGGGACGTCACCACTGAGCAGTACTTTGCCCTCCGCAAAAAGAATAGGAAGACCATAAAGATGCTGATGCTTGTTGTCATCCTCTTCGCAGTCTGCTGGTTCCCCTTGAATTGCTACGTCGTCCTTCTCTCCAGCCAGACCATCCACACCAACAATGCCCTGTACTTTGCTTTTCACTGGTTTGCAATGAGCAGCACTTGCTACAACCCCTTCATCTACTGCTGGCTCAATGACAACTTCCGATCAGAACTGAAGGCTTTGCTCAACATGTGCAGAAAACCTCCTGGGCCTGCAGAACAGAGGCTTCCCTCCACGGTCCCATCCTACCGACTGGCTTGGCCAGAAAACGGCAACCTCAAGAGGTTTCAGGCCTCCCATGTCCTTCCATCAGCCTCCAACATCCAGTCAGGAAAGACAGACATCTCTGCAGTTGAGCCAATAGTAGCTGTGAGCTAAATGGTGACCCTGGAAAATCTATAAGGACCGCACATAGATTTGGCTAGAGCTAAAATGGTGGGAAGATGTGGAGCCCTGGCCTACCTAGGGACTGTGTAACCACACGTGATAAAACCAAGAGGGAGATTCTGCAGGAGGTGGTATGAAAGAGCTTCATGTTTGGTGCAGGCTGATGATAATGGCCTGGAGCCCCTAAAGGGGAGAAGGCAAACTCTTGCCAGGAAGGATTTCTTTGTCTTTGTCAAGTTGACTTTGGATCTGCTTGCAGGACAGGATTCTCTGCATGTATGTCGCTGTTACCTGCATGACTAAGCCTTTTTACTGCTGGGGCTGTGTGTGTGTTTTACTGGTACTTAAACACTAAAGCAACAGTCTAATCACATCAGACCTCCCTCCCCTTTTCTAAGTCTCTTTGTAGCAACATGGAAATGGTCAAGATGTGTCCTTTAGGTTGCTGGCTTAGATCCAGTGCAACTGGGTAGGAAGGCATCCCTTCTGAACTGGGGTTTGAAAGTCAAGATCTGTTCAGAATGAATGAACAGATATATGACACAAATCCTTTTTTTGTGTGTAAATACCCTCAGAGGAGTAGAGGGGAAGATAGACATTGATAAATAGAGGAATCTCTTACATCACAGACACTTTTTCTAAGGTAGAGTTGAAGAAAAATGGATGCCTGTTCTTTGCATAAGTAGATGGCAAACACCAACCTGTTAGCTCAGCATCTGCCGCCAGTGCTGAATCACACATTACTTTATCTTAGGAAAGAAAAATTCTGAATATTCAGAAAGCTTTTCTTCAAATAGAGAACTAAACCCCTAAAAGCTACTTTGGAGAATGTTGGACATACCATCCACAGTTGGAGAATGGGTAATTAAACACTACTGAGTTTGGACTAGGACCTTTTGATCAGAGAATCTTTGCATTATTGTCGAGTGGCAGCTAAAGGATCCCACAGTTTGAATTTTTAATTTGCTTTTGAATGTTACTCTCTTATTCTGTAAAGCACCTGGGTATTTCTCAGATCAGACATTTGGGACATTTTTCATTTCAACTAAGATGTTAGCTCTCTGGAATCAGTTCCTAAATTAACTGCTTTGAGAGAAGAGATGATATCTCTGACAGCAAGTAATAAAAGTGGAACGTTTCTCTGCAAGATATCCTCTAGTGATTGCACAATTCTGATGCATTTAAAGACGAGTGAGGTATGTTCTTCTTGGGGTGGCTAAGAAAATTCGTATGGCTGCAGCTGTCTGGAGTAGTTTGCAGTACTTAATGTTCTTAGCAGAATAAAATCTGATTTTGAATAATGAAAAATATGGGCATTCCAAAAACTGTACCTTGTATGGCACAGGAAAGCAAAGCTCTCCCTGTGCTGTGGAAATTATCTTGAATGTCACACTAGGGTGCCCCATTCCACATTCAATTTGCAGCAGCCAGCAGTGAAGTGAGAAAAATCTTTTTATAAATTACTATAAATGGAAAAAAAAAAAACCAAGAAACTGTCTTTCCCAATGTCCTGTAATAAACTTACATTTCTGAAATAATTTCAAGCTTTGTGCAGGTCTTTCTCACCTGAGTATTAAAGAGACTGAAATGCCTACCACTCCTTGCAGCTAACCTGTCCTTTCACAAGGTGTTCTCAGTCCCACACTTGGAATCCAGTGCTATTTTACTACCTTTTATCAAGGCCCCATGACTCAGAGTACTTTGTATCACTGATATGGAGAATCAAACCTTTCCTCCTGCCTGCTTTGATCCCTTAAGCCAAGTTCCATTTTCTCCCTTAACTTTTCCACCACATCAGCCCTGAAGTGGTCAGGCAGTTGGACTAGATGATCGTTGCAGGTCCCTTCCAACTGAAATGATTCTATTCTATTCATTATATTCCATTCTACTGGAGATCCCAAATGTGCAGAGCCTGTGAACCATGGTCCCCAGTCCAGTGACAGCAGATCCCAACCCTTTACCAGCAAATAAACCTTTTGGAATGCTGAATACCTAAAAATCTAATACTATGCATTTAAAAGAGGAAAGTGGTGATGGGGTATTTTTAGAACCACAGTAACCTTGGACCTGCACTGAACTGCTGTAAATCAGACCTGTTCCCTGATTTCAGTTGCGCAAGATCTGACCTGTATGTTCAGTACAAGAAGATTTAAATTAACATGCCAAAGCATGTGAGAGAAGCAGGGACCTCAGCTCATTTCTGCTCTACAAGAGAGAGAGAGGTCTGGTAGCACTGGAAAACCCTCTTCACGAGAGTTTGGGAAGCTAGTCCATCCCTTCCAAAGTCCTTTCAGTGGACATTATGCTTCCATTTTTCCCTTTGCCTCTTCCTTCCTTGCAATTATGCAGCTCCAATTTAATTTCTGAGTCCCTCATAACCCCTTGCAGTCATCCTTATGACTTTTTAACTATTTAAACATTTCTCCCAGATACGAAAATATTTCCCCAGGAGAGAAAAATGTGTGTGTGCACATGTGGGCAAGAGATAAAGCAACAAATTAGATGCTACATTTGGTTCCCTTGGTCAAAAGAAAAATGGTCTGTGTTTATGTGCAGCTTCTAGCAGCAAGTGTTCACTCACTGGTAGCAAAGAGGATGGAGAGGAGCGGTGAGGAGGAAGAGGGAGCGTGTGATGGCAGCAGGAGGAAGAAGAGACTAAGAGACAGGACACAAGGGAAGGGGATGGTGTGAGGAAAGGAGATACAGGGAGCCAATGCCATCTTCTTCCCACCTTAATTTTGTCACTGGTTTTGTAAATGTTGAACAAAATCATTTTGAAGGCCACACATTTGTAGTTTTGTATTCATTAATAAAACTCTTTCTTTACCTGGATTTCTGGCATGGCTTTACTCAGCTTAAGTTAATAATAAACTAATAATAATAAAGAAAGCTTCCCTGTCTGGGGCAAAAGAAGGAGAGAGAGAGCAGATCAAGACACCCTTCCCAAAAGCATCCTTTCTTCACTCAGGGAAGCAAATGGTCAAGGCTATGGTTGGGTTTACCTGTAGAGTCATCTGGCTTCAGGAATAGAAAACGTTGTCTACTTGTGGGTTGGTTGATTTTTTTTTTTAAGGGTCTGCCCTTAGGGAAATGCAATGTTTCAAATCTTCATATAGTATCCAATCTTTTGCAGGATTCTTTCTCTGGTCATAAATGACTTGAGAGAGGAAGTCTGCCTGGAAATCTTCTGAAAGTTAGATTCTACTAGTAGCTTGAACTTCCACTCTGATCCATCAAAGCATCTCCACTTCTGTGCAGGGCCACATGCCTCTTGTCGCTTCTGCCAGACCAACGCTACCGTGGCCCTGTCCTATCAGCATCAGCTGCCAGCTGGGGCGAGCTGAGCGAGCACAGGGCTGGGTAACTTTCCTTAGAAAACTAAAGCAAGGGATTTTACAAAGTATGATTCTTCACTTGTCAGTCTTATCAAAGAGGAGAGGGAAAAATCTTCTTTTGTGTTTTGGATTAATCTTTTTATGCTTTAATGCTTTTTTTTTTTTCTGTCACATCTTTTCTTTTTTTCTTTTTTTCTTTTTTTCCAGTGAGTCTGTAGCTTGAAAGACTCAAGCACAAATACTTATTTCAATTGTGATTATTCTGTTTGTTGTATGATGATGACTCAGTTGAGTTAGATGTCCAAAGTTTCTTTCTTGTCCATAAAACATTGCTTTCAGAGTGTTTTCACAATTTTGAATGGTGTCTTTGATTTGTGATACTCATCATCATCAAACACAGGCAGGAGTTTACTCTGTGCATCCCCCAGGCACAAGACTGATCAGACACCAAAGGGCCTAAAATTTGAAAGGCAAAAAGTCTTTCAGTTCCCCTGACAGAAAAGGACATGCTGCCATGACAGCTCTTGCATCAGCTGTCATCCCGTCATTCTGGGAACTCCTGGGAAATCACTATGACTGACTGGTGTATGGACTTTGGTCCTACTGGCCTTGCTGGATGTACTGGGAGCTCCATCTGAGGCAGCTTTTGGTGTGAGAGAGGTTGCAGGTTAATGGTTGATTGGAGCTGATGGACAGACTGGCAGAGCCTCTGATGAGGTGAGGCACTGCCTACCCAATGCTTTTCATACAGCTTTGTCAAGCCAGAACCACTTGGACTGAGCCATATTTTACATCAGACGTCTTTCTTTCAATGAATGTGGTGCAGTTGTTTTCAAGCACATACATATGATATAATGGATCCTGCAGCTAGATCCTTGTATTTAGCTTTGCCTGGGACCAGGGGATCATGTTCTGAACTCAGTAAGACCTTCTCTCTGAAGCTGAAGGTAGCATCTTAAGATTCACCATCTTTGGGTGCAGTTATCATCCTTTGAACAGCTACATTAGACAAAAACCTCAAATGCCCGGTCCAGGTGGGTCTGAGCAGGGCTCCTGCAGTTACAGCTCTGGATCCTGCACCCCTGCACTGGGTGGAAAACGCTTCTCCTCCAGCCTCTGCCCAGTCCTGCATCTGAGCACAAGAGGGGGTGTATGAAGTGCTGAAACTGTTTGATCTAATTACAGAGAACAGGAGGGATGGACCTGGTAAAAAGAAAAGAAGAGGCAGATTGATCAGTGAGCCTTAACAGCCTGTCCAGGAATGGACTAGTGTCCAGTGGACAGCACAGGTACAGGTTTTAGAGAGACTAGGACAGAAGAATGCAAGAGAAGAACATGGTTAAAGCACTAGAAATGACACCCTTGAAAACTGTACATAATACACTGTGCTACAATGTACTTAATGTGGTACTGGGCAATTTCTGATGAGCATTTCCTAATTAGCTATTTTTCATTTTCTTCGTATCTGATTTGGGAATCTGGAGAAACATTTTGCATGCTTTTGCATACCAGTGCTGCTGAAATCAGTGGGCATTGTGCTCTGAGCACGCAAAGCGCAGTATGATGTAAACTATTCCCAAAACACCATGTCCCAGGCAATTTAAATTGGGCATCCAGGCTTCATGGGTATTTTTTCATTCTACCCCAGCTCTGTTGCAGACAAGAGGGTTCTTTTAGAATGTGAATACAGCCATTGGTGCGTAAACTGCATTCAGATGCCACCTCGGTGAGTGTGAAAGGATGTTCTGAGTGATGAAAAAATGAGATACATGCACAGGGTGAAGATTATCTTCTTCCATTTTCCCTTTAGTGTGTGTTTGTCTGCTGCAGCTGGACTTTTTGCCACCTTTTGAATTTTGGTCTTGTGCAGTGCTTTGAAACAGGTGGTTTAGTAGCTAGCCTTAGGAAAACAGATCTGCAAGAAGCAGCCTGGGGGGGACCTTGATGTGAGAAGGAACTGATTGCTCTGGAACGTGGTAAGGATCATGCTGTCAGAGGCTTTTGTTTCCTGCCTGGGAATATAATGAATCAGAGCTAAACATGAGGCGTTATAGAAAGGGGAGGTCATTTTGTTTTGTCTGACTTTCTAAGCAAGGCAACTGTCCCCACTCCCACCCTCATACACATGTCCTCAGAAGCACCTTTGTGTGTGCGTCTGGGTGGCCTGGCCAGGCTGACTCCTGTGTGACACAGAGCTCAAGGGATGCTGGCTACTGACTCCCTGTTATGTCTTTTGGGTTCCTTTTTGTTGACAACAATGAACTAGATTTTGGACATATGTTTTATACTCTTTAAGAGTCAACAATTATTATTGTTATTCTTTTCCCTCAGAATCTTGCCTGCTTCTGCTTCCATAAATCTTAGGCAAGGCCGACTGTTTTTTTCCATTCTTTTCAGTATCTTTATACAGACTGTCCTCCTGTTGGGGTGAAGGAAGAGCAATGGTACAGGTGATGTGCTGTGACCTTGTGGCCATCCTCCTGTCATCACACCACAGGTCCTCTGCTCACAGAGTGTAGCACTCTGGCCCTGGGGTATTGTGTTCCCCAGAGTTCACCAGTTTGACTGCTATCAGTCATGTCCTTGATTATCAGTGTAGGTCATTCTTTTAAACCTGGCTCGGTTGTTTCCTCTGGAGCTTTTGCACATGTGCCTCTGGAGCAGACTGTGAATACGGTAGAGTGGTGTCTACTGGATAGCAAGGAATACTCAAGGCACTGAACAGCTGCTCATTGCAGGAGACCCACACAGCCTGAGCACAAGAGTTTAATGGAAAAATGAATTGCGTTTAGAGAATACATCATCTGGCATATGAATAAGTAAAGTTAATGCTGGCATCTCCAAAACCGTGAGTGGTTGGCTCTGCAACTTTCATGATTTAAAGTGTGCTGTGTTTTTTCTGTTCAAAACTGAAATAATTTGTATTGACAATACTGGTTTTTTATTTTTCTATTTTCTTGAAAAATATCATAACAGGTCTATGAAAATTAAGTTACAAGTTCTATGAATTCATGAATGTTAATTCTGTTTCTAATAATGTTTTATTCATTTTCTCCATTTAGAATTATGCAGAGAACTTGAAAGGAACAAAGACAATGCCAGGCTGTATTTGGCAGCTTGTGCTATTCTGAACAGCACTCAGGGGAAAACAATTTCTTGAAACTTTTCTTGCATTTGTTGATGTCAGATGAAGTTTTTAGCTTTCAGCTTTCATTCCT
The DNA here is from genome assembly GCF_031877795.1 of Strix aluco. Lineage (NCBI taxonomy): Eukaryota > Metazoa > Chordata > Aves > Strigiformes > Strigidae > Strix > Strix aluco. Next base: position 126,213,123 of record NC_133932.1, read on the forward strand.
TCCCTCTTTCTCTCCCTCTGTCTTTCCCTCCCTCCCTGCCTCCCTCCCTCCCTGCCTCCTTTGAGGCTCTTGTCCATAGACCTGTGGTCCATGGCACCACTACTGGTACTATGACAGTTTCCAGCATCAGTGCTGTAAAGATAAAATGTAGCCTCAGTCCAGAGCTTTGTAGCTTTGCAGGTTAAGATTTTTCTAAGCATTTAAACTAAATCATCACTTTTGCAAATGAATTTGGTGGGTTCTTTTTCATGTCCTTTGTGAAAAGCTGTCTTTCACTATTTTTTCTTTTGAGAAGACTTTTCTTACTTCTCCCCACTCTCTTCTACAAAAATCAGAGCTCTTCCAACTCTCCCTTGCAGGTTCTATTTTCTAAGCTTCTAAACCTTCTAAGTTTAATTGTTATGAAAAATCAATAAATTGCCTGTAGATCAATTGCTCCTACTTTGGTTTTGACTGATGAAACATAAGGTCCATTTGGAACTCCCCTGAAAAAACAGGACAGGGAGGGAAGGGAGGGAAAGGGAATTTCTTGCTGACACTACTCTTTCCTATGAATCCCAGGGGCACCAGTTGATGCCAGTGCCACGCACCCAGTGGTCACTCAGTGCTGGCCTCTTATGTGTCATTTCCAGTGTGTCATAAAAGCATACCTAGTCATGATGGAGACTGAAAGTACAAAGTGTGACTCCTGTAGAACAGATCTATAACTTTTCTAGCTGAAATGCTGGAGTTATCCCCAGATGTAAATGCAAGATAGATGAGAGAACCACAAGCCTGCAGCCCCACAACCCCTAGTTCTATGTCCAGCCTGAGGGGAGGAAGGGGGCAATGACTCACCAAACCTATGAATGGTTGGTTTTGTCTGAGAAGCCCTTGATGCTGGTGCAGCTACTGGATTAGCCACGCATTGCCCTTTTGTTAGATTTTGCTGCATGCACCACTAGTGTCTGGGGCCTTTGCCTTTCTTGGGCTGGAAAAAAACCCAGTTCATCTCCCTGAAGACAACCTTCCTGGAGTGTAGATACAGTAACTGAGACTGTAGAGACAGGACAAGACAACTGGAAAAGATTTATTACTGAAAATAATATATAATTTATTATTATTTAATTCTATAATAATTTATTTTTATCTCTATGACACTCTATTCACTTGGTACCTAGCATTTATACCTTCTCTATTATATCCCATGTTGGGGTCCAACCATGCCGCCTGCAGCTGCACTGTTTGGAAGGCATGGGCATGTAGGGCAATGACCATGTGTTGGAGCTTGGCCATGAGGCAGCCTTGGCAGGGCAGCAGCAGAAGTCACAGCATCTGTGACCCATTGCAAACCATGGGTCACAGACGTGAAGCACACTAGCCCAGGGAGCCTGCATAGCTGATAAATCTGGATGTACGAATGGAAAGGAGGGAAGTCTCAGCCCTGACATAAAATGACTATTTGGTACAGGAGGTATAACATGGTGTGGTGAAGTGGCAGATGGAGCAGAAGCAGCCTCCTGGATGTCAGCTGGGCTGTGACTGTGGTGATAGTGATGCACAGGCACTTCTGATTTGGGTAGTTACTTTAGCATGTGGCTCGGTAGGTGTGGACTTACTGGGTGCAGATATCTAGGTGTGCTCCTGTGGAGCTCCTGGAGAGGGATCGTTCTCCTCCACAGAAGCAGCTCCTACAACAGGTTGAACATCTGAGCTTCTTCTCAGGCAGCCTTCCTCTAAATCTTGGTCCAGTGAAAATGCAGCTGGTGCTGTGATTTTTAAACCAGCACTTCACACACAGATTCTTAGCACATAGGGAAAAATCTCTCGTAAAAAAGGTTTTATAGTAGAACAGTAGCTAAAAAATGTAAAGGAGAGGAGTTAGTTGCCATGATTTCTGGCAAGGGCCAGCTCCTTAGTGGAGATAAATGGAGGGGTTTTTTCTTCACACCTGCTTTGCTATGCCTGCCATAACTAGTGGTAAGCCAAGTCAGAGACTGCGTCATTCAAAGGAAAGCAACAAATAGCTAAAGCATTGTACCTGCATCCATTAGAGGGATGTTTCATAGAGTACAGGCAAAACTGACAGCACATAGCACAGTCAAAGCCTCTTGATATAATACGTAAAAGAAAGCCAAAACTCCTTGAAGCATGCTGAGATCATCACTCAAGGAAAAGATTTCTCCTGCACAAAAAAAAAATGAGCCTCAGCTTTGGTTGGGATTGTCTCTGACTGCATGGCAACCCACCCCTTCTCCTGTCAGCATGGGATGAATATGTTCTCTCAGTTGATGGACTGCTAAATATATGGCAATTTCCTGGAACTTCAGGAACGTTAACGCCAGTGTCTCACAGGCATTTTCCAAGGGTATCATGCACCATCTCCAAACTTTATTTCCACTCTTCTTATGGGAAAAATACTGGGAGGTTCCAGAGATTTCAGAATCACAGTTTTCTGATAAGTATAAACCTCCTCCTAATTTCCTTAATGAATGTATTTTACTAGCCACTACTAGCTAATACAAACATGATTTTTATCTCTGGATCTCAAAGTGCTTAACAAAGGTTGATAATTGTCTACATTTTGGTACCACAAAGAGAGAGCAGTTACTCACCCCCATTGTTAAATTACTGGATCTTAAACATTTGCATATTGAATGTGAAACTTCAAGATGGCTTTTGATGTATTTTGGGTAGGTCGCGATTAAAACAGTCTGGCTATGTCCTGCATAGAAGTCCTTAATGGACCGGAGTGCGATACCCTAACTAACATCTTTGCCAGCTACGGACTTGTCTGCTCCAGGAAAGCAGAGACTCCCCAGATTGCTCCAAGATGGAGGCTACATTTGTGCGGTGAAGCTACTGAGTTGGGAGCTCATGCTGAGCTCAACAACAGTTGGATGAAGCTATACAGCTTTTGTGTGTGATTAGATAGATGCATCTGCACAGCACTAAGCCAATGACCCATGCGTGGACTTACCAGATGAGTTTCAGCCTGTTTTCTGTACTTGTGTGCTGCAAGCACAGCCATCACAGGGCCATGGGCAGGTATTCCCAGTGAAATTAGACCTTAATGGACTTAAAAAGAAGCAATGAACAGCTACTATAAAGTATCAGGTAGTGGAAAAGTGTTTCAAGAGCTTTAGGGATGTCATATCCCTCTGAATAGACTGACCTAGAAACTCTATGTGGACACAGAGACAGAGTTTTAGAATAGCAAGTTTCCCAGGAAACTGAGAATAACTATTATTCACGACTGCCTTATTCATAAATCTCTTGAGTGCCTGTGAGAGAGCATAGCCAGCCTTGCTGCTGACGCAGTCTGCCAGCCTTGCATTGAAGCCACCAGGCTGTGACAGTCTGCACCTGCAGTAGCACCCACATGTTATAACAGCTCTCGGAGGCTTGGCTGAGAGAGCTCGGACCTTCTCACAGTCTCTGTGTCTGGTACATCATGACTGCATAGCACGCTCTCTTATTTCCTGATCTTCCTTACACCACTGAAGGGGGTGAGGATGGAATACTTCCCTGCTTTCCGCATCCTGCACAGCCCAGCAGAAGGGCAGCCCCTGCTCCTTCCTGGGGACAACACGGTAGGCTGGGTTACAGGTTTGGGCTGGCATTAGAGAAACAGAAACAGGGAAATTCTTTGGCCCATCTTTTCTTCTTCTGGGAACCATGTCCCCCACAGCCTGTCCTCTGGTTTGCAGTCTTGAAGGGATTTCTGTGAGCCACTGTGAGTCACAGTAGGGTCAAACCTTTCACCTCTTGCCTCAGTCTCAAAGCCTTTTAATGATATTTAGAGAGACAGAGAATCCAATCATCACCACAATGACCAGAAGAAAAATTGCCTTTACCTACAAAACAAATGCATGGAGATTTCCACCTCATTCAGATCAGTCTCTCAGCCACATCTTAGGTGTACTTTTTCTCTGCAGGCTGTATCTGGCAGGCAGGGCTTTTTAGGATGAGAGAGGTGTGCCTATCCAACTAAACAACTGAAGGTCTACAAATGATTCCTGGGTCTAAGGTGTCAACTCACTTGTTTCCACAGTGTGTAGGCTAGGTCGATGTAAAGCAGACCAGTTATGTCATGACACACAGTCCTTGACTCTGAGCCCCTAGGGTCACAGGGATATGGGGATATTAAGACATAATTACATTTTTTTTAATGTTTTTCAGTTGAAAGTACTATAATGTGACCAGTTTGCCAGAGGCCACCAGAATAGTTTTTAATCATATGAATTTAAGGACATGAATGTCCTAGAAACATGCCATCAGAGTCTCTGAAGGTGCAAAACTCGATGGGATACGTTGGAGGGACAGGTAGGGTGGTGGGAACCGTATTGGTATAGTCTCATCCCTACTGCCTTCTGGGAGCTACTCTTGAAGTGAACTGTTCCCAGATGCTTGCCAGAATTTGTCTTGGAGAAAGCCAAAGACAGGGCTCATGAATGAGCTAACATTTGAACAATGAGGACAACAGGGACCAAAACCTTCAGCTGGGTCCCTGGCACTCATTCAGCAGTGCAAACACATTCCTAGATGTCAAACAGACAAGTAGCCCTCAGGTCTGTTTCTCATCCTGCAGCTCAGACTGCCATCACAGAGGCATTGTTCTGAACTGTGCAGCATCATGTAATTCTCTCAGGCCAAGTAAGAGGGAAAAAACAAACAAAAAGCACAGTTCTTTTGTTTCTAGTTGAGAGATTTCACTTCCGTTCCTTTAAGTACATGAAGTTTTTAAGTGTACAAGAGATAAAGCAATTAAAATGTAGTACAAACACAGTGAGCCCAGGCTATTTTTGCCCCTGAACTGGTTACCCATTCAAATGCCTTCAAAGACACCTACAACTTTCCTTGGACTATGTGGGGAAGCGAGGCTCTTACTTTAGAGGACTAGTTCAGCAGGCACCTGAGTTGGGTGGGAGTTTGTTTATAGGCAAGGAATTTAATTTACATGAAGGTGATTGGTTAATCTCAATGATATAAAGAGTTTGTAAACAGGTGAGGCAACTCACAGAAAAATTATGAAGAAACAAAAGAGAGGATGTAAATTTTGCTACCTAAAAAAAATTAATCAAGTGTTATAATGTGAGTTTTGTGTCACAGTCCTTCAGGGGGGGTTGATAACATGAAAATGTTTTGAAGAAGTTGAATGTGTGAATATTTAATGATACAAAGCCATAGTAGATTTATTCTTTTCATTATATTGTGTCACTTCAGAAATACACTTTTTTAGTGTTTAATAGAGTAATTACTTTTTAAAATTATACTATTAATTTAGTACAGTTGGTTGAATATTCCATTATGAGGAAAAAACAGCCAAATTCCAATCTAATGCTTTGATAACTTCTCTCTCAGTCACCCAGCTGGCTGTGATGTGATTGTCTTATAATTGCAATGATATCCAGAAGATCTTTGCGTCCTCAAGTTAGCTAATATTATCTTCACTATTATGTCCCTCTAAAGAGCATGCTTTGTTTCCCAAATTCTTCCTCACCCCTAAACTCAGTTCTTTCTCGAAGAGCATCTCCCTCTAGAGGAAATCTGAAAGAAATAACTTTTGGGCAGCTTTACCACCAGCAATTGCATTTCCAGATGTTATGAGATGGTATTTCGTTGTCGTACTAGCAAGATCAAATAACTCTATGGGCCGCACACTTGCCAAACCAGATAACCTCCTGAGAGGTGATTGTTAGTCACTTCACATGGCAATGATAAAACAATAAGGAAACAACTTGTGCGCAAGGGTAACAATCCTCAAAACACTTCAAGAAATCCCTTAGGAAATAATAAACATGCCAGGATTTTACCTGCCATGTGAAAACCATGATGATGCAGATGTTCCTGAAGGAAGCAGAGATCAAATTTCAAGTTTCACCACACTAAGCAACATTGGCCCTTAGAGCAGACCGATGGTCCCCAGAAGTATTCAGCTGCAGAAAGAAAAGCAAAGCTGAAGGGCTGAGGTATTCTTTTGAATAGTCTGCACTCAGCCCTTTTCTTTCCTTCCAGTGAGTTTCTCCCTTTTGGAGACTCAGCACCATGACCTCCAGGGCCGCTATCCTGCAGGAGAGCCAGGCTGTGTGGGAAGGGATCTGCTCACCACCGCCAGCACATCCACACTGTCCTGCCTCCTCTGGACCCACAGCCGTGTGCCGTGCAGCTGGTAGAAAGTGTCTTAACTCTTCACAATATGTTGATTATTCCCCAAATTGACAAGCTGGAGAAAGGAGATGTGGGTAGCATAAAACATAGTGGAAATAAAATCAGTAAAATGTTAGTCTTACTGAATTCATAACTGGTTTATCTGCTTTTCTGTGCATCTGTGTCTGCAGCATGTCATAGCCCATGTTGGCTGGTTGATCTTCTGTTACCTACAGAGTAAAATAAGGAAATAGGATATTCCTCAAAAAACAATCATGTTTCTTCAGACTAGTTGGCCTTGGAGCTCTCTGGACTTGTTTCAGAAGAATATCACATAAAGAAAAATTCACCTTTCACCTTTTGTTTTCTGTTTTTATCTGGTTGAAAAACTGTCTTAGCTACTTAAATATGTGGAATTTTAAAACAGAGGGTTTTTAAAATTCATTTATGAAACATATACTAAAACTGGCTGGGTTTGTAACAATGCTGATATATTTTGCTGATGGATTAAAACTTTTGGAAAATTTCCATACAGGAATTTATATCTCAGCTTAAAATTCAAATATGTTTTGGGCAACTGTGGCCTGCTTGAAATCTCATGCTCTGTTACAGTTCCCCATTACTTTAACATAAGGTTAGAAAAACGAACATTTCTCTCATTATGTTTCTCTGGAGTCAATGTTTCTCTGATACTGATGAAAAGTCAATGTTGTATAATATTATGATAAACACAGCTTTTAAAAGAACAGTAATATTACAAAGTGAAACTACCATTTCACTCCTAATTTTGCTTTCCATGTGTACATGAATGATGCAACTTTCAGTTTCAGGATTACATGTTAGCTTTTCATGATGTCCTGTTTTATCTGGTTTGCAGGAGGACAGTGTTCAAAAGCAGTTATTTAATATTTTCTTTCTGCTCTCTATTGACTATGGGTAGGTATCCTTTTCAAACCCTGCTCGGAATAGGGAATTAATTTCTTCAGAGCACTTTTCTTCAGAGTGCTTTTTGTAGCACTCAATGACACTGATAAAATATTCGCATATTCTGACATTTAACATTTTTTTAGAATGCCCCCATTTGATGAAGTGGTGTTATCTCCCCTATTTTATAAAACAAGAACTGAGACAGAGAGAGAAGAGCGAATGCATCTTGTATTCAGGATGCCTGGAACTAAGAGCCTGAGAACAATGTGGTTCAAAACCATGCACAGAAACAAGTTAAAATTCTTTTGTGTGTCATTTTATTGGACATATTCTCAGAAAGTCTGGATTTGTTACAATCACCTCTTCTAATACATCTGTCTGACAACAATGGAAGGATGAGGTCCTTCATATGTAGTTAACAAACAGGGCAAAAATGGGAAGTTTTGCCTATGGATTTGAATGTCTGGTAGTAGAGAAATAATGAGGCTTAGGACTCTCCCAGTACTTGGAAGGGGTCACACCTTTTCCATATTCTTCACCTGCAACCATTGTCTTCTCTCAAGTTTTAGCTCTCCATTCCTCTGACTTTATTGCAGTCATTTCACCCTAAAGCAGCAAAGTCTATTTTTACGCCATAGAATTTCTTTGTCTGCTTCCCCAACCTTCCTGTACACAAGAAAAGTAAAATCTTTTTAAAAGGCTTAAAAACACATCCCTTGCACAAAGCCCATTCCTGAGTCTATACTGAATTTCATCTTCAAAGTAATGGGGACAACAATTTGAGCTTTTCAAACATAAATGCACGAGAATATCTCCAGGCCTCCTTTATTGTTCTCCAAATGGTTGTCATCCCCCTACAGAGTTTGCTTATATCAGTACTTTAATAACATTAACCCCAAGGGGCATGAGAACAGCCCAGGAGACCTTTGAATTGGGGTGGGGTTTTTTGCAAAGTACAAAATGTCTTCAAAGGTTTCTCTCTAGTATTAAGAGCTGATAGTGGCTCCCAGATCCTGCTGTAACTCTTCCTCAGTGGAAGAGTCATCCTTAAAGAAAAGGCCATATCCTGCACAGTTCTTGAGCATGTGGAGAATGTGCCTAAGACTTTTACTGCAACAGGGACAAGCAGGCTCAAGGTTTCCTGCAATGAGCAAGTCCTTCTTGAAGGGAACTCAAGGTCCATGCAGGGGGAAGGAATTTCAGTTGCTCCTAAATGATGGACAATTGCATTACATTCCTTTTTTTTTACCTGCCTGTAAACTGTCAGTCCCTTCCCTGCTGCACCAAATGTCCCAGTGGACCTCTCCTCTAGAGAGGGCTTGTTGGTTGACACTTTTTGGAAGGGAATATCACAGAACCACAAATGGGGCAAATTAACTGGCAGTTTAATGACTACTGAACTGCTTACCTTCACTGAAGGGTCAAAGTTGTGACAGCTAAACAGCTCAGGGAATATTTGTAACTAGTAGGTCTCTCAGGAGAGATGACACTTGTCTCACTGTTACTCAGACATGGAGATGAAGAGCTGATGTCAAGCAGTCACTGATGGCTAGTTCAACCTGACCTGATGCCTCAGGCTTTCTCCTGTTTATTGTTTTCTTTCATGGTTCTTTTCAGGTTGTAGTGAAAGAAATAAATGAGCTTCTAGTGACATCCTGATGTCTCTGGCCCACTGTCACTTCAGATATGCTATTTCTGAGCTGCAAGGTCATATGAAACCTCCAGAGGAAATCTCTGAGGAGTTTGTCTTCATTACTCTCAGAAAACTTGCTATCAACAATGGTCCAGCAACCTCCACCTCTTGCTTTGCTGTTACACTCTCTGAGACCCAGGAGAAGGTACTCTTCCCTGCCCCCTGAGGTGTTCAGTGCTGAATCAAAGGGCTATGACATCATTCACTGCTCTGAACAGTCTTGACAACATAGAGACAATGTCTGAAGCTTGGGAGGCTGCTGTGATCTGGAAGAATATAGTGGCCATCTGCCACTCAGCCTCCTGCAACAAGTCTTGGAGGGGGAGAAGGTGTAGTGAGGAGGAGGAAAGAAACAGCTTGGCATTTCAACTAAGGTATTTCAGGGCTTTTCATACCTTATCGTTGAATTCAAAACTGATCCATGATTAAACCCTTAGGAGCATAGTGCTGTAGCTCAGGACAACTACATTTGTTGTTAATGCTAGATTGCCTCCCTGGCACGTACGATTTACCTTACCGTCCCCCCCCATCTTTTGATGCAGTTCTAAAGACATAAATATTTCATTCAGAGTGTGGGAACAATGTTCCTTGCCTCGAATGAGGGATGCCCAGTTTTGTTTTTGTTGGATCTGTGAAGAGGAAGAGGTGAGAACTGCTGATGTTGTGGGCCTTTGGCAGCAGCTCTGAAGTGTCAGAGCTCATCTGTCTTTGTGTGTAGTAACAACATGTGAGGAGACATACTTTAGTAGGAAGCAGTTTATCTAAGGAAGTATCTAAAGCTGGAAAACTGTTTCTGCTGCCATGGGAGTATCAAAATCCTGTGGGTTGGTGGACAGTATGCCTGGATTCCAGCTTTTCATCCCTCCCATGAGCCCAAGCAAGGCCTGGGAAATTCATGCTGAGATGCAGCTCAATCTCAGGGTATGAAAGCAAGGAGATATTTTCTCTCCCCTAGAGAAAGACCTTTCCTCCAGAGGAAGGAGTGAAATCTCTCTCTTCAGGAACTTGTCTCTAGAGGATGCTGTGTATGAAAAAGGAACTTCAGTCTGAGCAGAACTTGTCCCTTTGTTCTCTGCAGTTCAAACAGACTGTTATGGCTTCAGCAGTTGTGATGGACCTCCTTCAAAAGCAATGAAGTGCTTGACCAGCTCTCCTAGGTCTTGGATCAACATGAGGAGGTCCAACACAGTTCTCAAATGACCAAGATGAGGTGCTTCCCTGGATACCCTGTGGCTATGTGGGTCTCTGTGTCAGCAGATATCAAAGGTCTGTGAGAGCTCCTGGAAAATCTGTTGACCTGAAGAGACCTAGATGCACACATACAGGTAGAGGGGAGGTTTAAGGCTTTTCAGGCAAGAGAACTGAAAAGCATGAAGGCCTGAGACAGTGCTGAGATTCAATGAAACCTGATTTCCTAAGAAAGTGAGACTTCCACCCACTCCTTCTGGTTTTCTGGGTGAGTAAGCTCTCTTCCAACAAGAAATTGTGGGTAACAATATGGCAGCACTGGCAAAAATGCTGGAGGAGCTGAAGCTCATTGGATCCACTTTTAAAGACATCAGCCTGTACACTGGGATTTTCTTTGATGCGGTGAGTGAACAGTATGACCTAGCTCCTGTTTCAATGATCTTTGTAAAGGTCATCTGAGAAACATGTTACAAGCAGGTGCAGATAAGGATATTTTGGTTTCAGAGATGGTACTTCTATGGAAAAGACCAAAGACAATATGGCAAGATTTTGGGTGATCTCTCCTGATCCTCAGTCTCAGACAGGTACTCATCTTTGGATTCCACCTGGAAAGTGCTGAAGAAAGCTAGGATGCTAAAGAAGGAGTCGTCTCACTTTACTGCAGGTTACTACATCTGCGCTGCTGCTTTCTGCATTTTTTCATAGCCAGTGCAAATGAAGAGACAGGACTTTGTTGGTTTGATATTTATTACATTTCTGAGCTCCTCAAGGGAGACTGTGGGTTTTGTTTTCTGGCAAAATAAGGATTAGCTTTCTGAAGTCTGCAACAGTAGCCTCAGGCCACTTCTGGTGCTCTGGCTATGTTTTTTATCCTGTCCAAGCTTCAGAGTGGGGCTTGACTAAGAAAAGCCTGAGAAAGAAATGTGGAGGGAAAGAAAGTCTCTGCTCTTTTTATTATAAAACATTTCAGAGGTATTTGAATGGGAGTCCTGCTCTGTACTGTCTAAAACCTGCTCCCTTTCCCAGCCTGGAGATATGAGGACAAGCAGCTGTTCTCTGCAGGGAAAGAGCCCCAGCCATGCTGAAGGAAAGACTTACTGGAATGACCATTGTCTCTCGGATGCTCCTCCTTGAGCATCCCCATCCACATGGAGAGCATGGTATGAGTCTGAGGGGACAGATATAGGACCTGGGAAGGGCCTGGACAGGCACTGGACCTGGGAGTGAGCCAGGAACAGGATACATAACTTTGGAGCTAGGCACTTTCATCACCCAAGTCTCTATTCAGCAGGTTACTTGTCATTACTTGCCAAGTACTACAAGGGCTGTTTTTTTGAACTGGCAAGTCCTGCTGTATGTCAATCCTCATAAAAGGGCAGGGTCAGAATGGGCAGTACAAAGAAATTAAATTCAACTTTTAGGAACACCGTGAAGTGTAAGATAGGAGGTCTCTATTCTTTTGCAACGCCCTTCCAGAGCTTCCAGCCTTTCAGCCTGCAGGACAAAAACCCACAAAATGCAAATTGTCCCTAACAGACAGCTAGATTTTCTTTTGTGCCACTTTAAGCTGAGCTGTACAAAGTGGTGCTCAAACAAAAGATTTCTGGAAAAGTTTACTCCATAGACAGCTCTGATTCTGCCCTCCTTTCCATGACACAGATTCATCTCTGCCTTTACTGAACTGGCCCACTGACTTGGCCACTACAACAGAATCTGTCATTTGCCTTTGAGCATTATTTTATTCAGCCAGTAGCTCCACTTCTTTCTGTGGATCAGGGATTGGTTTGCAAGCGTAGGTGTGCAGGAAACCAGTGTGCCAGGCTATGTGCTGTGCTGCTCCATGAGCTGTTGGATGCGTTATGCACATGTTGCAAAAGGGTGATAAAGGACTAAATGCATCAGCATATTAATCAAATCCCATGACAATTTTCCTGTGGAACTTGTAATTTCCTCACCTAGTGTCTTCTGAAAGGTGGAAATTGTCTGGGTTCACATAAGCATTGCAAGGGTACATCAGTGCACTGTGAACTTTTGAATGGTCCAGTCCTCAAGATGAGCCAGATTCATAAGCAGCAACAAGGATCAATTTAACTTCTGCAGCAGAGAATCACAGAAAAGTATCTTAAAAATGTGGCCTTTCTTTTAGCATACAGAAAGACCAAATAAGCACGAATAATGGCATTTTCCCCTCCCCTGAAATGAAACACAGGAGTTTTCATTAGCTTTGACTGTATTTCCTTAGTTAATCAGAGTACTGTAATAAAAACATTGCAGATCCCAGGAATAGACACGCAGACACCCAACTCTTCTCTTAGAAAAATTCACTCCTATAGGCCAGTCACTTCAACTCTTCTTCCTCCATCAAGAAAACAGAGGATCATGTTGCTTGGGTAGCATTTGGAAAGTACCTTAAAATCCTGCAAGAACAAGTATTTCATAACTGCTGTGAGAGGCAGACAAGAGCTTAACAGATACACATAAAAAGAAGTAATCTGATCTGAAAAGTCGTAACACTTGTGGGAAGAACTTTCTAGGGCTGTGTTTGGCAATATGTACTGCATATGTTTCTGTCTCTCCACCCACTGATTTTATTTAGATCATTTTCTAAAGAGGTGAGTTCTTCCTTTAGTCCTCTGCCTGTGACTGCTGCATACTAATAAAATACTGTCTGTTAAGTCTGAAAAGTCATACAATTCCTTAATCTCCCTCCTTTTTAACTCTCCAACACACAGGAATTATTGCTACCCACAGTTCTCTCTCTTCAAAAGTGTGACAGCAAATCTGACTACAGAATCACCCCCACAAAATACTAGTAAAGAAACAAATTAAAAATAAAAGATTTAGGTTTAACAAGCCTGTGATTTGGGTATTTAGTGGTTAGTACAAGCTCGTGACTCAGCCAGTCAAGTAGTATGAACTGCCTTCGAACCCCACCACACTTGGACACAAGTTGCTACTTCCTGAGTACCGTTGCTATGTCACCAAGTAAACTGTATTCTCTGTAATGAACTGCCTTTTCAATACAAATTTCTTTCTGAGGAGATCTGAAGACTACAAAGGTTTGGAAAAAAACCTAAAAACACTTAACATTTAAATGCTCTTCTATGTCTAAATCCTGAATTTCTGTTGGTTCACATTCAACTTTAAACATGTATGGCTGTGCTCTTTGGTATCTGGTGTGTTTGTACACACACTGTGTGTCGTTTGAGGAGCCCTAAAGAGTTAACAAATGAAGAAAAAACTACTAGTGAAACAAAGTCCCTGTCCAATTAATAATGAAATGCACACTGTCTGTTTTCAGAGAAGGCTGATGTTACAATATGAGCATTCACAGGACTTCAAGCTTAAAGTCACTGAAAGGCTCTGGCTTCTGACCGTATTTCCCTGCTGGCTAGAATGAAGTACAAATATTTTTTTTAATTTAACAGTCTTTGGGAACAGGTAGATTTTCCATAGAATTAGGTTAAAATATTTAGTAACCCTACTGCAGGAATACTGACTTTGAATTCTTAGAAATTTCTGCTGAGGGAGTTCCACCAGGGAGTTAACATTACACCTCCACAAAGAAATAACCTGGTCCATTTTTCAGCTGGGAACATCTGAACTAGTGTATCAGTGTTGGTTGGGCTTACTAAAGGTGTAAAAGACTCTTGTTGGTGGAAAGTATCTGCAGGTATTTGAGCAGTGTGTTCTGGGACACTAACGCATGAGGAAAAGTTACCTCAGATGATTTTCTTGGTGTTACTGATTTAAATTGGTAGAAATTGGAGTTGAATAATTTTTGTTCAGGTCACCAAGGTGTTAACTGGTAGTCTGAAAACACCAAATGAGATAATTCTTCACATGACATTTAATCAAGCTATGGAGCTCCTAGCAATTATGGATGTTGAAAGTTTAAGTGGGTTCCAAAAGCAGCTGGAGAAATTTCTGGAAGTAAAATCTACCAGCAATTACCATAAAAAAGGTTTAATACCAGCCTCCATTTCAGGAAGCCCTTAGTGGTGACACTGTTCTGGGAAAGCATAGCTCTGTGTTTGGCCATTAGCTACCACTGCTTGTTAGCTACCACTGCTTGACCTATACCTACTATTGTCCCCTAGGTAGCTACTGTTGACCACCCTGAAAGACAAGATACCAGGACAGATAATAGATGGATTTTCATCCTGACTGTCCTTATGACGATGTCTTCTGTAAGGCCCGTTTGCTGGAACAACGGACTGTAAGAAAAGTGATTGGTGAAAGTGCTCATGTGAGACTCCTCTGGAAGTAGTTTCTGGCTGAGGGTCCCATTGCATCTGGAAATGGGCATGTTGCTCTGCAACACTGTGCTGGGCCCACAGTAGAAAGGATCTTCAGTGGTGAATGAGAGGCGCCATGGGAGTGTTGTTGGCCTTGATTTTAATGCAGATATTTGCTTCCTGCTGATTGCACTTCTGAACAAGAGCATCTTCACTTTTTATTCTGTATCAGGCTATTTGATAGACCACGGCTTTTGCTAATTGCACGCTTCTAGGACATACTGCCACCACAAAAGCTGTCTTCTCTTCCCCAGTGTTGTCCTTCCTAGGGCACTTCTGTTGCCTCAGCTGTCACCCTTCTGATTTCCACCAGGATTTTGCCTTCTTTATCACTTAGGTGACCCTACCCCATCACCCCCTGAGGCAAGAAGCCTTCTGAGCTGGCCACTGACCGAACAGGCTACATAAAATCTCCAGACAGATCATTTTCTAAAATTCTTTCACAAGCCATGAAGTGGTTATGATGGGTTCACCTAGCACATCCCTTCCTTAGTGTTTCTTGGTACTTAGCAGGAAGTTATGCTGTTTTGTTTCCTCATCTTCTTGTTACCACCAGAAAAAAACCCAAACCCTAGACTTTTTCAAACCTACAAGTATAAATAGTATTCCTGAATAAGAGTCTTATTCTTTGGCTCACTTCATAGAGTGTGAGTGTTATCTTGTGCTTCTCCTAGCATGTTGTTTTAACTCTTATTCCAGGAGTAAACACCAGGACCTCAATAAGAGCCTTAGTGGGGCAAGATAGTCTTAAGCACAACACAGGCATTGGGAGTGCTTACTATTGAGTTGTTCTATCTGTTCTTGCTCTGTTGGCAACAATCCAGCAATGTCACAGCAGCATGAAAACACCTGTGTAGTGATGACAACCACTCATTGAGGTGAATATAGTCTAAACTTCACCAAAAGCAGAATTATAAACTTCCTTAAGACAGACATAATACTTCACCTACCTTTTAAAATACAATAATTGCTTTGATCTACAGGTTAGAAACAAGGCTGTTCCTGTGAGCTTTTGAAAGCAAGTCTACAGTACAAGCCTAGGTGCAGAAAAAACCCTGAAAGGCAGGTCGACAAAATCCTTTCAGTGTATGTAAAGTCCAAACTATTCCTAATTTCCTTTAGTACATTAGAATATACTGCATTTCCATGATAGCAGAAGCCATTCAGTGGAGACATCTCTTTTTACACACAGTGCATGGAGATTTCTTTAACATCATTATTAGAAGAATATATGATATACAGCTCCTTTAGATCAAGGTAACTTATAATTAATAAAATCCCTTACAACAATTTAGACAATTCAGATTTTGATGCCTGAGGAGTTTGATTTAAGTTGGGCAGGGAAGCAATCATATCACTTTGAAAGTTCAAGAGTTGTACACAATGTGACTTGAGAGCAGTCAGCATGGGATAAAGCATCTGCACAAGATTTCTCCAGGTCTTTCCTTAGTCCCCTCCCACCATTTTGGGCCACACAGCTGGCATACATAGTCACCTAAAAGGCCAGTTCCACATTTATGAGGAGGTATTAACATGGTGCATTCTTGGGACAGAGGCACAAAGCTCAATAGAGACTGGTGATCCAGCTCAGTATCCTCCTATGCCCACACAGCACAGCCTACCTGCACACTACACACATCTCCATGCTTCTGCTGGTGCCCCCGTCCACACCCAGCACCAAGGTGATGGTGCTGAGCTACACCACTCCTGGCTTTACAGCTGTCCCTTCTGGAGCGGTTGGCTGTGCATGGCTTCGATGCCGTTTTCCCTTCAGGTCTTCTAAAAATCAAGCCAGTACCCAGCATTATAAAATCAGCTTATATTTCTTAATGGGAACTCAGTGGAGAAGAATAATGAACAATGAGCTTCCTGTGGCTTGTGCACTGTTGAGGAAGTCCAGTTGATACAGATATGATAAGGTTAGATAACTAGTTAGTCCATAGGGCACAATAGCAAAATTTTAATTATTCGTATCAGCAACATGACACTCATTATTGAAAAATAAAGATTTACACCAGGTGGCTTCCTTCTTAGAAAATTTTAACTCAGACAGACAGAAGCCACCATAGACAGCAGTGAGTGGTGGTGGAGGAGGTGGGAGTTGAATCCCTCTCACCACCTCCATCTTCCCTCATGACCTGATTGCTATCTTCATGTTCACGAAGTGCAGCCAGCATATGCTTTGCTCGTAGGCTTATTAAATGGGGCTCTAGGCTTGGGCCCTAAACTTGTCATCGAAACTCCTACTAAAAAACCACCCAGTGCTCCCAGTAAGAGAAACAAAACATGGACCTAAAATATACTCTTTATTCTGAAAGTGACTGACAACATACAGAGGAGGAAAAGCAGCAGGGTACAGCTGCTTTTAGAGGCACATCATCTTCTACTGGAATAAACATTTTTACTCTCTGTGTAACGCAGTTTGTATCACAAGTTTTAAATCTCACAATATGGCTAAGAGCTATTGAATGGTGTTATACGGCAAAGAGCATGCAGAGGAGCTAGTTGCAACTCTCCTGCACATGGAGGACTATTAATATCCTAGTGATGGAAAGAGATGGGCCAGACAAAAGATGGTATGGACCAAACCTGAATCTCCACTTTGCCATTTTACTTTCTGGAGCATTTAAAAAAAGACAGATGGATGGAGCTGTTTCTAGAGAGTGCAGTGATGAATGAAGATGGTCTCTTTTCCTTAAGACCAAAATTGGAATTTAACCCATCTTTTGAAAACAGCAGAATACAGCAGGAGCAGTGCCACTAAAACAAGTGGAACTGAGCTGGGCAGTTGCAGAAACACATCTTAAAACAGCAAGATATAGCTGAAAAGCTCAAACGTGCTGAGACTGTGGCCAATTTTTAGATAGTAACTCACACAACAGATAGGGTATTTATCATGTGCTGATGTTTTCTCAACAGTTTTTAAAGGTTAAATAGATCTTGAACCAATTCATGTTGCTCTGACAATTTTATGAGAACAAAAATTAAAATAATACAGTCATAACTACTGTCCAAAAAGTTTGCTGAGGGTTTAGCATCAGACCACACCTATTGCACTACGGGTTTTCAGATGGTGACATGCAACTGTTCCTGAAACCTTCAGTCACTAACGCTGCTGTAGTTCACAAAGTTGATTTTATTTAAATAACCAAGAATTGATACATATTTTATCGAGTACTTTAGAAGACAATGAGAGATTCACTGCTGCAAGTCATACTTTTAAATACAAAAGGGAAATTAGTAAAAAGTTAGGTTCATGTCCAACATGAAACACAAACATTTTGCTTTCAGGAGCTTTGAATTTTAAAGACTGAGAACTCTACTTACATCAAACAGTTCAAACACATCTGTATCACAAAATCTTTCTATTGCACTATAGCTCCTTGTTCAAAACGCACAATGTGCATCTGCATTATCCACATACAAAGGACCATCAGCACAGTCAGACAGAAGCAATCTAGAAAAGGTCAGAGGTGTTGTAGGTTGTAGAAGTAGGGCAGTAAAACTGAGCAGTTTGGACCACCAGTATCCAACACAAGCTCTGTTTCTTGCTGGCAATGCAACAGACATTAGGACTGCAGCTGTGCTACTGTCCTATGCAGAGGTAGCATAATACTATGGCTTTAAAGACTTTCTTTTAAATAAGGCTTGTCTGAGCTGAAAGCCATATAATAACTGAAGAGTTCTTATAATACTAGCCCAAAGTATAGTACGGCAGCACTTTGGGATTCATTTGTTTAACAACAGCTGCCAAATTCACGTAGGTGCACTATCTCTTTGAAATCTGCCGCAGCACATCATAAATGGTTCTGCACAAAGATGGTAACACCAATTACTTCTTTTTCCCCCTCATCCTCAGCCATACGGAGAATGCTAACAGTCAAGAATACAACAGCAGGTAACACACATGAACTGGAAAATGGAAGTCCTGCCTAGCTATAAAAGAGGTACTACTTTGTCTAAAAAGACAACCTGGAAGAGGTGACCGGCAAAATATTTCAGTTACATGGACAATGCAGAAAAACAAATATAACATTTGTGAAAGATACACACTGCCATAAGCACACTGGTGCTTAAACCCCCACCCACCTCACCTTGTATCTAAAATTCAAGACAAAGGTAATTTTAATGTTCATTGAAGGTAGAGGTCCTGAGCAGGGGGGATGACATTAAAGCTGAATGCTACTCTCCCAAAACAGTCCAACAACAAACCAGGACAGTTTTCCAATTTACAAACGCTCCCCCTTTTGTCTGTTCCAATACACTTCAGCATCTTATCGCTACTTAAAAATTAAGTCACAGGGTGTGTGGGGAGAAAAACCTTTCATTGTATTTACATCTACCTCACTTTGGGTATCAGGTGCTTGGCTCTGCTGAAGCACTCAGATGCTACTGTAATAGAAATAAGACTGTATTCTCAAGTGG